>NW_026294480.1:59783245-60145745 GCF_007827085.1 Peromyscus californicus insignis | reverse complement strand
ATAACAGAACATCATTAGGAGTCATTTTATTGTTACTGTTTTTTAAAGACCAGTAGTATTCAGTTTTACCCTGTGGGCTATCTAGTCTCTGATTCTTGGTCACACAAGCAGTGTTCAGTATGGGTTCCATCTCATGGAGAGAGCCTTAAGTCAAACCAGACATCGGTTGGTTACATCCACAAGATTTGTGTCCCCATTGCCCTAGCATATTTTGCAGGCAGGACAGATTGTAGGTCAAAGATTTCATTGATGGATTGGTGTTGACTTCTCTTTTGGTGTCCTGCAGAGGCTCTTTCCATGTCAAAGACACTGTCACATGGGGTGAAGGTTCTAGGTAGGCACCAGCT
This sequence comes from Peromyscus californicus insignis, assembly GCF_007827085.1. Classification (NCBI taxonomy): domain Eukaryota; kingdom Metazoa; phylum Chordata; class Mammalia; order Rodentia; family Cricetidae; genus Peromyscus; species Peromyscus californicus. The sequence continues at coordinate 60,145,398 of NW_026294480.1, read as the reverse complement.
CAACCTCTCCATGTTCAACGAGATGTGTGGATGTTATCTCCAGCAATGAGGCCTTGCTGTCATTTTGTGGAGAGCAAACTATTGTCTTGGCAACAGCCTGGGTTGTTTGAGGATTTCCATGGGATCCTTCTGGGATGGCTAACTAGTGGACTGGCGGGCCAGTCCCTCATTTCTCAGCCTTGCTGTCTGGCAGACCCGCCGCCTGCCCTTTCTTCCTGTGCATGCTGGGGAGCTGACCCTTCAAACTGCATTGTCTGGCTCCCTTGTCAGTCAGCTTCCGGTCAGCCAGAGTCACAACAATATGGGAGAAGGGAGAAGCAGTCTTAGGGCTTCTAGTGCTGTGATGGAACACCATGGCTGAAGTCAACTTGGGGAGGAAAGAGTTTATTTGGCTTACATATCCTGAAAGATAGTCAGTCCATTCCGGGAAGCCATGACAGGAACTCAAACCAGGTGGGAACCTGGAAGCAGGAGCTGATACAGAGGCCATGGAGAGGTGCTGCTTCCTGGCTTGTTCCCCATGGCTTTCTCAGCTTGTTTTCTTATAGAACCCAGGACCTCCAGCTCAGGAATGGCACCACTGGAAGTGGGCTGGGCCCTTCCTATCAATCATTAATTGAGAAAATGCCCTACAGGCTTGCCTGCAGCCTGATCTTATAAAGGCATTTTCTCAATTGAGGTTCTCGGACGCCTTCAGCTTGTGTCAAGCTGACAAAACTAGCCAGCACAGAAGCCAGAGCATCTTTTCCAGTCTCCCCGTTCTGCGGCTGAGTGTCCTTTGTCATCTAGCATGACAAAGTTCAGCTCCCAGCTCTTGGACTAACACCCTTCCAAAACCATTTCCTCCCTTCCCCAGTCTATGGGCTGCCTCAGCTGCCTGTTTTCTCTACATGTACACACACACACACACACACACACACACACACACACACACACACACTTGTAACCATTGCCATGATCCAAGTCTAGCAGATACGTGTTTGGAAGTGCCATCCCAAAGCCCCATACTTGGTACAGTTAATAAAAACTCCTTCAATTGAACCGCCTACTGTGTGTTCTGTTTTTTCTGACCTGGCTCTGATTGACAGAGAGGAATGACTAGACAAGACAAGGGTTGCGCTGTCTGGAGGGGGCAGGAAAGGGAGCTTCAGGGTTGCATCTGTTTCCCAGGTTTTATTTGTTTGTTTATTTGGTGGTTGTTGTTGTTTTTGTTTTGTTTTGTTTTGTTTTTTGAGACAGGCTTTCTCTGTGTAACAGCTCTGGCTGTCCTGGAACTCGCTCTGTAGACCAGGCTGGCCATGAACTCACAGAGATCCGCCTGCCTCTGCCTCTTGAGTGTTGGGCTGTTTTCCAGTTTTATTTGAGATACCTACTGTCCTTATGATAGCCTTCACTACTCTGTCTTTTCGTCTTTTCTTCACAAGTCTTGTCAGAATAATTCTAAAAGCCATGCAGAACATGCCTGTCTTGGTCACTGTTTATTGCTGTGGAGAGCTACCATGGTCAAGGGAACTCTTATAAAAGAATTTAACTGGGAGCTTGCTTACAGGTTCAGAGGTTTAGTCCATTACCATCATGGCAGGCAGCATGGTGGCATGCAGGGAGGCACTGGAGCAGTGGCTGAGAGCTACATCCTGACCCATAGACAGAGAGAGAGGCTGGGCTGAAACCTCAAAGCCTGACCCCAGAGACACACTTCCTCCAGCAAGGCCACACCCCTAATCCTTCTCATCGTGTCAAAGAGTTGCACTCCTTGGTGACTAAGCATTGAACTATAGGAGCCTATGGAGGCGTTTCTTACTCAGGCCACCACGATGCCTTCTTAAAACCTTCCAGAGTTCCATCTTACCTAGAATAGGAGTGACAGTCTACCTGGGCACAGATGTGTCTACTTAGCTTTCCTTCATTTACTCCAGTGGTTCTCAACATGTGAGTTGTCACCCCTTTGGGGAGTCCAGTGGCCCTTTTACAGGGGTCTCATACCAGATATCCTGCCTATCAGATATTTATGATTCATAACGGTAGCAAAATTACAGGTATGAAGTAGCAATGAAATAATGTTATGGTTGGGGGTCACCACAGCATGAGGAACTGCATTAAAGGGTTGCAGCACCAGGAAGGTTGAGAAGCCCTGGTTTACTCCACCTCGTATTGACCCTCTTGCTGTTTCTCAGACTCACCCTGGTGATATCTGCCTTGGGGGTCTTTGAACTGGCTGCTCTGTCTAGTGGGGATGCTTTGTTCTCAGTGTTCCATCTGTTGTTTTCACGTGGACTCTGCTTTGGGGCCGCCTGAGACTCCACACCACTGGTACCACTGGGTTCTTTTTTCTGGTTTGTGTTCTGTACCAGGCTTTTTCTTTTAGGCCACCAACCAAGTCATGACGTGGAGAATTCTTATTAGTTCTGAATACTTGGCCTAGCTCAGGCTTGTTTCTGGCTAGCTCTTTTAGCTTACATTAACCTGTTTCTCTTTATCTACCTTTAGCCTCGGGGCTTTTTACTTTTCTTCTGTTTATTTTACTTTACTGCTTCTCAAGTCTTCTGTTGGCTGCCTGGTTTCTGGCCCTGGGCATCTCCCTCGTCTCCGTCTCCTCCTCCTCCTCCTCCTTCTTCTTCTCTCTCTCTCTCTCTCTCTCTCTCTCTCTCTCTCTCTCTCTCTCTCTCTCTCTCTCACCAGATTTCTCCTATTTATTCTCTCTGCCTGCCAGCCCCACCTATCCTTTCTCTTCCTAGCTATTAGCTGTTCAGCATTTTATTAGATCAGGTGCCTTAGGCAGGCAAGGTGAAACAGATGCAACACATCTTTACATAATTAAACACACATCCTTACATTGTTAAACAAATGCAGCATAAACTGAAGTAACACACCTTTACACAGTAAAAGTAGTCTTCCACAGCATAAACAAATGTAGCACATCTTTGTGTAGTTTTAATAATATTCCACAACAGTGTTCTTCACTACCTTTGCCACTCTTTGAAATTACATCTTATTTGGATCCCCTGGGCCTCAGAAACACTCACATTTCCCTACACTTGTTTATTCTTTGCCTCCTTTTCCTGGATGGAAAGAGAGGTAATGAATTCCTCTCCACCCTGTTGGTTGCCCTTTACTCTTTTTTTTTGGGTGTGGGTGTGGGGGCTTACATGTGGAGGCTTATTCTTAATTTTAAGTGCCCAGCCTTAGCTTGGCTTGTTTTTTGCCAGCTTTCCTTAACCTGTCTGCCTTTGCCTCTGTCTTTTCCTGTTCTCTTCTATGAATCTCACTCTCGCTCTGTGGCTGGCTGGGTGGCTGGGTGGCTGGCCCCTGAGTCCTCCTCCTTCTCTGGCTACTTCTTGATCTCCTTTTCTCCCAGATTTCTCCTACTATATATTCTCTCTGCCTGCCAGCCCTGCCCATCCTTGCTCCTGCCTTGCTATTGGCCGTTCAGTTCTTTATTAGACCATCAGGTGTTTTAGACAGGCACAGTAACACAGCTTCACAGAGTTAAACAAATGTAACGTAAACAAAAGTACCACACCTTAAAATAATATTCCCCAACACTACCCCCATAGCTTCAGTGGTTAGAATAGTGCCTAACACATAGTTGTATTTGGTAAAGACATGAAGGAAGTATCAGATTCATGGCAATCTCCAGCCTTAACACTTCTTTTCAGTACATGTGAATCATTGGGAAAGGTGGGCCATCCACAGTTGTTTGTTTTTTACTCATTTTTGGGGGGCCTGCCACCCAACTCCCAAATAAATTCACACATGGAGGCTTATTATTACTTATGAATGCCCAGTCTTAGCTTGGCTTATTTCCTTAACTTTAAATTAGCCCCATGTACCTTTTGCCTCTGGGCTTTTCCTGCTCTTACTTCTGTAAATCTTACTCTTACTCTGGTTTTTTGGTTGTGCAGCTAGGTGGCTGGTCCCTGAGGTCCTCCCCTTCTCTGGCTCCTTCTCCATCTCCTCACTCTCCCATCCCTTTTTCTCCCATCTTCCCAGATTTCTTCTTCATCTATTCTCTCTGCCTTCCAGCCCCGCCTATCCTTTCTCCTGCCTCACTATTGGCTGGTCAGTTCTTTATTAGACCATCCGGCGTTTTAGACAGGCACAGTAACACAGCTTCACAGAGTTAAACAAATGCAACATAAACAAAAGTAAGATACCCTAAAATAATATTCCAACACACAGTTGGCCCTGATGATGCATACTTGTAATCCCAACACTCAGGAGACTGAGGTGGGAATGGTGTGAGTTCAAAGATAGCCTGGGCTACATGGTGAGATCCATGGTGTGCTACCCAACAGAAAGACAGACAGTGCCACATAGGTAAAATGGTGAATGTAGTCCCCAGCTCATGGTTTTTGTGGAGAAGAGTTGGGGAGTGATGTTGTAGAATATTAAGTTAAAATGTGTTACATTTGTTTATGCTGTGGAACATTTGTTTAATGATGCAAAGGTGTGTTGCATTCCTTTATGTTGCATTTGTTTAACTCTGTGAAGCTGTGTTACTTTGCCTGTCTAAAACACCTGATGGTCTAATAAAGAGCTGAATGACCAATAGCAAGTCAGGAGAAAGGATAAGTGGAGCTGGCAGGCAGAGATAATAAATAGAAGGAGAAATCTAGGAGAAAAAAGAAGAAGGAGCAAGAGAACAAGGAGAGGATGATGCCAGGGGCCAGCCACTCAGCCACATAGCCAGCCACAGAGCACAGTGAAAGTAAGATATACAGAAGTAAGAAAAGGAAAAAGTCCAGAGCCAAAAGGTAGATGGGATAATTTAAATTAAGAAAAGTTGGCAAGAAACAAGCCAAGCTAAGGCTGGGCATTTATAATTAATAATAAGCCTCCATATGTGATTTATTTGGGAGCTGGGTGGCAGGCCCCCCAAAGAGCAAAGAGTAAAGAGCAAAAACAACCAACAACATTTTGACATTCCAATGTAGGGTTAGAGTAAAAGAAAATCCAACAACAGAGTGGAATAAAAGATCTGTGAAACCATGATACAGATATTATCTGTATTAAGAGGAAGGTCCTTCCATGGACAAAGATGGATCCTGACTAGTCGTATATAGATAAGTTGTCAATAAAAAGCCTCAATTAAGACTTCTGGGGGCAGACAGACGGCTTAGTGGTTAGGAGTACTTGTTGCTCTTCCAGAGGTCCTGAGTTCAGTTGCCGCAAACCACATCTGGTGGCCCACCTGTGACTCCAGCTCCAGGGGACCCCCTGCCACTTCTGGACTCATCAGGCTCCTGCACATATGTGCACCAACACAAGCATATGCATAAAAACTAAAAAAAAAAAAAATCTTAAAAAGACTTGTCGACTTTCTAAGACGCCTTTTGGCGGAAGTCGGATCGAGACAGATTTCACAGAAGCAGGACCAACACCGGCAGGTTCAGCTTTCTGTAACGTTTGGTAAACCTGGTACACTTTAGACTGTCCTCACTAGGAACAATCCACATATCTGTGAGAAATCTACATGTGGTGAATCCCTGACCATGCTAGTTACCGGACCAGTCCAAGAGGTACAGGGTCGTTATCTGACACCCGGTGGAACTCCCCGCTTCCCATCACCCATGTGCACCCAGGTCCCCAGTCAGAGAAGAAAGTCTGGTCAAGGCAGTCACTGAAGGTCTGGCTTTTACCTCACGCTGGCAAGCTGCTGCCTGTAGCATTCTTTTGCTCTGGTGTCCTGAGCCCTTCAGTTCTTTCCACCTGGAGCTTAGAGAAGCATGTAAGTAGGGCATGCTTTTTCTGACCGCCATTTTGATCCTTTGTTCTTCCACAAAGCCACTGAGAAAGTGAGAGGCTGTTGGGTCCCCAGACTAATTTGTTACTAAGTATCAAGTACCCAGTGCATATGGTATTTCCCAGTAACAGTTCAGTCAGCTATGGGCTGTGTCTATGATGGTGGCCACAGACTATGAAGTTGCTGGAAATTTTCTTTCTTCTGGTCATAACTGGGTGCCATAAACTGACATGGTTGTGTTCCTGGTGGAAGCAGGCCAGTTGCCCTTCGGTTTCGTGAGGATCAGAGCACATGGCTATATATGGCATACAGAACATGGATATAATAATAATAATAATAATAATAATAATAATAATAATAATAATGACTATGCCACTGTTTTGTGTATTATATTCCACTTTTAAATCATTATTTAAACATTTTTATTACCTCAGCTCTATTAAAACAGCCATGAATACTTTTCATAGCACACAGAGCCACATTTTGAAAAGAAATCCAAATAAACCTTAAAGAAACAAAACTGCAATAATTGCCCGGTGCTTGAGGGAATGCACATGAGGGTTGGCACATAGTTCCTTTTCTATTGCTGTGATTAAAAACTCCATAGCCAAGGCAACGTACAGACGGCTTCATTTGGACTTCTCCAGAGGGAGTCATGGCTGCAAGCATCAGGCTTGGTGGCAGGAACAGGAAGCTGAGGCCTCACTTCCTGAACCACAAGCAAGAAGCCGGTCACTAACTGGGAACCATGCTAGGCTTTTGAAACAGCAAAGCCCAGCCTCCACTGATACATTTCCTCTATGAATACCTCCCAAACAGCCCCATTAATAGGGACCAAGTGTTCAAATGCTGAGGCTATGTGGGTCATCTCATTGGAACCACTGCCCATCCCTTCCTGCTGCTAATAGTACATAGCATTGTAGAGCATGCTTCCACACCTTTCTCCTTCGTTGGACTCATCCAGAGCACAGCAGACTCCTCACCTCAGATTCATCAGAGCAATGAGTGTCTAGTTCAGGATTGTTCTTAGAAGCTGGGGGATTAGTGAGTCATCATTTCTAGCTGTAGGCTTTTGCTTGACTTTCAGCCTAATTGGGTCATTTTTAATTCATAACAAGCTCTTGCCTTAATCAGAGCAAATCTGGTCAGGCTCACGTCAGTGAAAGAGTTCAAATTAAAACTCTGTTGAAACCCCTGTTTTCCACCTGCCGCATCCTGACTGTTGCATAAACCAAATCAGTTGAGAGAAGGCATTCAGGCAATGTGTACTGAAGTTCCAAACACACTCCCTGGGGCAGCAATCCACCTCGAGAAATTTAAGTAATGGACAAGTCACACATGGGACACACACAGTCCAGAGGGATAGGGGAGGCCGCTGTTGTTTGTTATTGCTCTTTTGGGGGGCCCGTCACCCAGCTTCCAAATAAATCACACTCGGAGGCTTATTATTACTTATGAATGCCTGGCATTAGCTTGGCTTGTTTCTTTCAAGCTTTCCTTAACTTATCCATCTACCTTTGGCCTCTGGTCTTTTCCTGTTCTCTTACTTCTGTAAACCTTACTTTTACTCCGTAGCTTGCTTTGTAGCTGGGTGGCTGGGTGGCTGGCCCATGGAGGAGTCCTCCTTTTCTGGCTATTTCTTCTTTTCCCAGATTTCTTCTTCTGAATATTCTCTCTGCCTGCCAGCCCTGCCTATCCTTTCTCCTGCCTTGCTATTGGCCGTTCAGTTCTTTATTAGACTAACCAGGTGTTTTAGACAGGCACAGTAACATAGCTTCACAGAGTTAAACAAATGCAAAATAAATAAAAGTAACTCACCTTAAAATAATATTCCACAACAGGAGGCAGTTCTACACATGCTGATAAAGGACAATTGCTAAAATAATTGTTAAGGTAAAAGGGGCCCAGAGAGATGGGCCCGTGTCTAAGAACTTACTATTTTTTGCAGAGAACCCGGGTTCAGTTCCCAGCAGCCACATGGTGGCTCACAACCATCTGAAACTCCCATTCCAGGAGAACCGATGCCCTCTTTTGAACTCCATATATACCAGGCACACACATGATATATAGACATACACGCAGGCAAAACACTGAACACATAAATCAATCTAATTAAAAAAAATAAGAAAAGAAAAACAAAAACCTAGAGAAGAAACAGAGTTCCAGGCAGTATCTATGGGATACTGCTAGAAGTCCTACACATGAAAAGGCTGATGAGCTAGCAGGTCATGTACAACTGTCTGTATGGGCTTACAAAGTCCTACAAACTGGCTTCCTCCCAGTCAGGTATCTAGGTGGAGAGGAAATGGGGAACTAAGTGGTTTTTTTTTTTTCCACTTGGAACCAAAAAGCCACTGTTTGAACCACTTCTTTCAAGCTTTATCATCCTCCTACGCTTTTAGAAGGAGGTCTGAAGTCCTTATTGTGGCGTGTAGGTGCTTGTGACAGAACCCCACCCCTCTTCCTGCCTCATCACTCAGTCCCTCCCCTCTTTCCTTGGCCATCTTTAGTTCCTCTAAGCCCATTCTCTTCCCTATTCCACAGCCTTGGTCAATGCTCTTCCCCTGTCTGGAGTGCCCCTCCCCACTGCCCTATCCTCGCTAAATTCTCAGTGGTGAATTTTGGAGGCTCCTGCATGAGGCAGAACTTTCCAAGGTCATCCTCTGATCCACATGGTGTGGTGGGTGCCTCTCAACTTCTCTTTCAGAAGAAGGTGTGTTTACAGGTGTCGGAATGCTGTGTGTGTATGCCCACCAGAGTCCCCCAGTGAACATTTGGAGGAGGTGGCAGGGATGGGGTGGGGAAGAAAGGAATAGGGAGAGAATGAAGGAGGTGGGGACAGAAGAGAACCAGCAAGGGAGTGAGGAAAGATGGGAGGGTAGGGAATGCCTACCAGGTTCTCAGATACGATGTCATGAATGGTCTTATGCACTGTTTGTGACAGTCATTAGTGTACGGGCTTAGTATTCTCAGATTTACTTAAAAGTTGTATTGTTAATTCTGTTGCCTTAAAATTTATATTTTACAGAAATTTGGGTATTCTTTGTTATTTTGTGTGTGGGGGGGTTAATTTTTATTTCGCTTTGTTCAAAATCATGTTATTCTGAGTTTTTGTTTGTTTTTTAAACAAAATCTTGTTATATGAGCCCAGACTGAAGTGATTGCTCTTTCTTTGTTGTTTATTGTTGGCTTTTTTGTTTTGAGATAGTGTCTTACTATGTAGCCAAAGCTGGCCTCAAACTAGAGATCCTCCTGCCTCAGCCTACTGAAGCTGGGATTGCAGGTGTGCACTAGCACACTTGGTTTCATTTTTTAAAGGCCTCCAAGTACCACAAGCCCTTGCCACAAGAAATGGTGATGTGAACCGGGCGGTGGTGGAACACACCTTTAATCCCAGCACCCAGGAGGCAGAGGCAGGTGGATCTCTGTGAGTTCGAGGCCAGCCTGGGCTACAGAGTGAGTTCCAGGATAGGCTCCAAAACTACACAGAGAAACCCTGTCTCGAAAAATCAAAAAAAAAAAAAAAAGAAAAGAAAAAAGAAATGGTGATGTGATGTTACCATGAATAAGGAGCGATGATGTAATGCTTCCATGAATAAGAAGATACTGTATTTAAGCCCGTCAGGCTGGTTTTGTTTGTTTGTTTCTCCAAGACAGAGTTTCTCTGTGTAGTCCTGGCTGTCGTGGAACTCCCTTTGTAGACCAGTCTGGCTTTGAACTCAGAGTGCTAGGATTAAAGGTGTGCATCACCACATCCAGCCTTCAGACTGTTCTTTTTTTTTTTTTAATTTATTATCTATTATGTATACAGTGCTCTGCCTACATGACAGAAGAGGGTGCCAGATCTCATTACAGATGGTTGTGAGCCACCATGTGGTTGCTGGGAATTGAACTCAGGACCTGTGGAAGAGCAGCCAGTGCTCTTAACCGCCGAGCCATCTCTCCAGCTCCCAGGCTGTTCTTAATATTCCACACGTCACACTGATGTTGCTGTGTATCAACCATAAGGTTGGATGTAGAACCCAGACTTCACAGAAGTTGTCACAGCCCAAAGAAGCTGTCTGCCATCCTTTCCATCTCCTATGTCTCCCTTCAGAACCTGACACCATTTCTTCCTGGAATGATCACTTCATTCATTCATGTTAACAATTCAGAAAGGGTATTCCAGATCCCTCCATCTGAAGTAGCTCCACTCTAGAACCCTATAGGTTTGTAGAAGTGGAAACATATAATTCGAGAAAAAGAATACAAAATTACAAATCTAAAATGTCGTATAAAAGCAAATACCAGTTAGAAAAAGAAATCACAACAAGTTAAAAAACAACAACTTGATAAATAAGCTGGGCGGTGGTGGTACACATCTTTTATCCCAGCACTCAGGAGGCAGAGGCAGGTGATCTCTGTGAATTGAGGCCAGCCTGGTCTACAAAGCAAGTTCCAGGACAGCTAGGGCTGTTGCACAGAGAAACCCTGTCTCAAAAAAAAAAAAACCCATAAAACAAACAAACAAAAAAACCCAACCTGATAAATAGCCCGGCCAGAACAAGACACATTTTATTGATTACTGACACATACAGTCTTGTTTACCATACGATTCTGACTATATTCTCATTGATATCCTCCTTATACACAAGGACTGTGTGACATTGTCTATCTAACAAATAAGAAATATCTTTTGTACTTCATTATTCATTGTTAGTAATGTCATGAAAATTTTAGGATTGTTAATATTTATTATCTATTAAATCTCTATTATTTTTATTTAAGCTTTCAATTTTTAGGGTGTTTCAAGTGTTTGGGCTTTGTGGTATGTGATGGGGTAGATCTGCGGGAGTATGTATGTGTCAGGGCAGGGCATATCTATGGGATGTGTGCACGTGTGTATGTTATATGTGGTAGGGTATATCTGTCATGTATCTATGTGTGTGTGGTGGGGTATTTCTATGCTACGTATATGTATATGATGTGCTGTACCTGTATGATGTGCTTCTGTGTTGTATCTTCATGATGTTTGTGTGTATTGTTGGTGGTGGTGTGTGTGTATTAGGGTATATTTGTGCTCATTGTATATGTATGTGATGTGGTATAAATTTATAGTGATAGTACATGTGCATGTATGTGGTGTACTGTATGATGTATATGTGTGTGTTATGTGGTAGTGCGTTATCTATGGTTGGTGTGTGTGTATGTGTGTGTGTGTGTGTGTGTGTGTGTGTGTGTGTGTGTGTGTGTGTGTGCATGTATAGTGGGGCACATCCGTGGGATGTATGTGGGGGTGAAGGATACTTGCATGGTATGTGGGCAGTGTGTACACGTGTGTCTTCAGCCCAGGGTTCTAGTACTCTTCCCAGGGCTCAGGAGGGTTCTGTAGCTAGAGGAGGCGCTGTGAAGCTTAGACTGACACTCCCCCAGGTACTTGTTGCCCCTTCACACTGTTTTTGCTCCTCTTGATCTTGTTTTGGTTGTGTGCGTACCCGTTTCTATACCACCCTCTCCCGGCTGCAGGGAGAGCTCATGAGAACAGGGAACTGGTCTTCATGGTTCAGGCTGAGGGCTCAGCCCAGGAGAGGGAAGCAACACATTGCTGAATGAGTCAATGGATGTTAGGGAGTATTTAATGTCAATCTCTGGAATTTGTTGGGATTAGAATTTATGAATGTTGATTTTCTATAAAAATCAATTTAATTTAACACAGTTGCATATCCTATAATGTTTCAATCATTAATTGTGCTTAATAGGATACTTTTCTGAAACAGGAGTTCGTACAGGATGTTAACTAAGAGTTTTGAAACAACAAAACCACGTCTTCTTTAGTTTCCCTGAGCCTTGGGTCTTTGATACAGCACCCATCAAATGTCCTCGCTCACTGAGCCTCCCAAATAATAGAAAAGCCATTGGTGCTATTACATATTTCCAAATTATCTTTTTTTTTTCACTTTTGGCTTCAGATATTTTTACTTCATCTCCACAAACACATAATCTAAAAGGAGCACCATTATCCACACTGCCCCAGTGGTTCATAGCTCATCATGAGCTAAGTACAGAGCATGGCCTCATAGGTCTTCTTGCTTACTGCCATGTTTGTGTTTAACATTGTCAGTCTCTCAGGAAAAGAGTCCAGTAAGTTCACCCTTGTATCTGTCCACGGTGTTGTCACACGTGAACCTGAGGACGCAGGCGACTTAATTCAGACACCCCGTGGGGCCAGTTCATGATTTCAGCCCACAGAACAGGAGTACTTCCTGTGGTGGGTGGGAAGACATCTCTAATCCCCACGCTCTTTCCGGGGGTCACGAGTGTCCAACAGCAGCCGTGTGAGGTGGGCCTCTGAGTGGGTATAAGGTACTTCCGCAACTGCTGTTGCCGGGATACCAAGACATCACCTGAGTGAGACGGAGCTGAGCATCAGTTCTCAGTCTATCTATCATGTGAGAGCGGTGAGTTCTGAGAACCCTTCCTCACTAACAAGCAGATGGGAATGGAAGCTTCCATTAGAGCAACACCACTCAATTCTCCTTCCAAGTTTTACTTCAAAAAGCATGCAGTGATCCATCACTGAGACTTAGCAACGTTCTGCCTGCTGATCGCCCCGATCTAGAGATACTGACAACAAACCACGGGGGCCTCCTGACCTGGAAGATCACTCAATCGGCATTCAAGTTGCTCAATTAAAGTTACTTCACAGTGCCCAGTGTCCGTAGTCTTCTGTGTTCGGGGTCCAGAGGGTTTTACATCTCAGGACAAGCTGGGTTTCACACCCAAGCGCCATAGCAAGGCTTGGAAGGGGGGCAGAGCGCCTCGTTCTGTTGCGTTTTAATGGCAAAGGGCCATCGTTGTAGGGAAGGTGGGCAGGAGGACCCACTGGGTGAGTTTCCCAGAAGAGTAATGGTGGAGGGGATCCTTTGCAATGGAAACTGAGCAACCACTTCTGTGTGCCCCAGAGGTATGCCCCATCCTGGTTGGAAAACCACGCGTTTTGAATCAGGCACGGTGCTCTTCAGTGCTCTTCAGTGGTCACACCACGAGTCATGGCAGACGTGGATGGGACCCAAGTGCCCAGGCTGCTGCGCTTCTCTGTCACACTTATATATGTTAATATTAATATATATATATATGAAATACTCAAGTGCAATTAGCTTATAAAGCCCCAGCAACTCCAGTCAAGACCGAACTATGAATAATTCATGGAGGAAAAGGAGTACTGAGTTCTGGAATGATCCAGCACACACTTTTTGCTTACGCAGCTTGCTGTGGGGACCTATTTATCCTGGAAGTTCAGGTGTGGTGGTTGGACAGTCAAGACAATGTTTATAGGCTCCTCACAATAACATTCAGCAAACAAGTACCACGCTTTCATGAAATGAAAATATTTGGTGGTGTGATGATTCATTTTCCACTTGGCAAATATTTTCAAGTCTTCAATGATTTAACTTAATATTTTCAATTTATACCATTCATTTTAATTATTAAAGTTAGCAAATATTTTTGGTTGTCAACTTAGCTAAATGTTTTATTTAGCAAATATTTATTGAGTCTAATATGTGCCAAGAATATATTGGCAGCTGGAGAACTTGAAATTAATTCTAACCTAATTAGCTTATTGCAGGAAGGTGTGTATAAAATCAGTCAAGATCAGCAAACACTTGGCCACTCTTGGGTAAACAAGGACTGTATCCTTTCAGCACGTTAGACCTCAGGCAAGCCTCAGTTTCTCCTTCTGGAAAATAAAAATACTCCTGTTGCTCATCTTCTTGCTTCAGGACTCTAGGAGACAGTCACGCAGCAAGCAGCCAGGAAGTTATGTGATTGTTACCACAATTGTTTTTCTCTTTCCACCCAGGCACCTGCAACAATGCCAGTATATAGAAACAGATGCTCTGTGGATGCTCTTGAATCAACAAATGAATCGGCAAACAACAGAAAGCAGCGCCTGTCTTAATGATCCGCCCCGTTTGTGGATAAAAGGCAGGACACGGTTGGCAGGTTATTCTCATATAGTTCCGTTTACACTGTGGAAGGCACTCTGCCTCCACGTATCTTTAACACGGTTCTTTCTCTCCTGCTGTCCAAAGGAGTCATAAATCTCCCTGTCAGAGAGCTTTCTGTCTATTCAAACATTTTCCCATCTCTTTTATTAGCAGAGTCTTTGGTGTGTGAATTTGTAGGCTCTTTATAAATTATACAAAAGAGTTCCAGGAAATCAGCAGGTTTCCTAGAAACTGAATGATCTAGTAGAAAAAATCATTTTTACATCTTTGAAGATTCCCGAGGGAAAATGGGAGATGAGGGCTTCAGAATCTCGTTGAGATCAGAGTCAAGAGGTCCGTAGAAGACACATCATTGCCAGATCATTTTTCTTACATTCTTTGGGGCTTAGTGGGATGGGCCGAAAGGTCACTTCTTCACCTTTCCAAGGTGAATGGCTCAAGTCCCAGGCCTCCGAGTCTTCCCTGGCATCTCGTTCTGTTCACTCCCCTCTCCCCACCTCTGTCTCTGGACACATCCTCAAAGGGCATTGCCTGCAGAGTGGTACTGGGGACATGGAAGAGAGGAAAGGACATCTGAGACCGTGGGCCTTGTGACACAGACAGTCTTTTTACTTTTGTTTTCTGAGACAGGGTCTGTAGCTCCGGCTGGGCTCACATTTGCAATCCTCCTGCCTCAGCCTCCCCTGTGCTGGGATCACAGGTGTGGACCACCACATTTGGTTTAATGAGCTCTTCATACTGACTCATCCTGTTCTTTGATCTTAAACAGTGGATTGGGAGTGTGGGTTATTACAACGTGAGGACTCAATGAGGCTTAGCGCAGGCTCATCAATGAACCGTTCTGCCTGCTTTCGGGAAAGCAGCCTTGAGTTGCTTGAGGAAATACGTACTTGAGTTTACCTTCAAAGTAAGTACCGCCGTTCTTTCTTAGACTTGCTTTCTGGTGTGAAAAATACATCAGCCATTCTCTGGGTTCCACGGGCCCTTTCACTGATGTTGCTATTGGCCATCTCTTATCCTGTTTGAAAACCCGAGCCCGGCTACTAAATTGCGTACACGGCGGAGGAGAAGGATTGGGAATCTGTTTTGCTCTTTCCTGGTTGTTTTTCATTCTCTGCACGCCCACTCCTGCCCACACAGTCAAGGCTCCTGTCTCTCACTGACACGTATTTCTGCCTACAGTGTACTCGCTGGTTAATTTACACAGCTCTGATTCATCCCGACAGTCACCTGCTTCCGACAGGTGGCTACCCTTGGGCAGTCACCTGGAGATGCTTTCCTGTAATAGCACCTATGTGTCACAGTGGTGCTATGTATCACCCTTGTTTCCCAGGCAGAAGATGTGACAGGTAGAATTCCAGGTTCTTGCCATACCTTAAAGGTATTTGTAGCAAGCCTTTCTCCCACTTTAGTGGGTTTTTTTTGGGGGGGGGTAGCCATATTTTATTTTTCTAGCCTTCTCCACATTCTTTCAGGTATTGCTTTGGCCCTAAGTTGTTCTTTTCTCCTCTATCTTGTAAATAGTAATTCGTTGCTCTGGTAACGGACTAGTCCAAGATGATTCCCGTGGCGCCCTGCAAGTTGCAGACGAAAGCCTGGGAGAGGAAGTGGACAGACGTGGCCTGGCACACAGTAGGGCGTTTAGTTCTGCCACGCTCTGTCTCACTCTTCTGCTTCTTCCTCCCCACTCCAGCGTGCCTTGGCCCCTCAGAAACTCTTAAACTCCCCCATCTCCCACGAGGAAGAGTGGTAGACAACCCTTAACTTGTCCAAGGTGCTCGCTGCATCAGTTTTCAGCCTGCCTCTCTTATTAGCTACCAATCAGCCATTCTTCCACGATGTGGCTCCAGCCACAGCTGATCCTCTCTGCCAGTCAGATTCCTTCTCCTGATGCATTTGAAAACTCCAAGTGCCTATTGGATTCATAGCCCTTGCCCTTCCTCCAGCACTTAGTAGGGCTGGTAAGTTGCTGTGCCTATTGGATTCATAGCTCTTGCCCTTCCTCCGGCACTTAGTAGGGCTGGTAAGTTGCTGTGCCTGTTGGATTCATAGCCCTTGCCCTTCCTCCAGCACTTAGTAGGGCTGGTTGCTGTGACTTCCTGGTAATCTTTAAATTCCATCAAACAGCCCCTTAGGTAAGACCTGCCTTCTGCGAAAGCTGGCATGTTTTAGCAGAGCCCTGGGCCTCTCGTGTAGGGGTCCAAGTGTAACGGGGTGGGATAGCTCCAAGGTCGAGACTTTGGGTGGATACACAGGAGAGAAGAGAGAGGAAGCGAAGGTGAAGCCTGGGACATCGGGAAAACGTTCAGTGGTGAGCCCTGGGGGCCCCTGGGGGTGGGTGCAGGACACTGAGGGGCTGTCCACTTGGCTCTTGGAAATCACCCGAGGAGCCTCCAGGCGAGGGAGTTGAGGAGCTCCAGAGCATAAGCTGTAACTGAGGCAGGGCCAGCCATCCTAAGGCGGGAAGCTCCCCACGCAACCGACACGTAGCTCAGGTGCCAAACCAAAGCTGTAGCTGAGGAAAAGAAGTGAAATGAGACGGGACTGAAGGACTGAGAAAGATCGAAGGGTAGGGCACGGGACCCTAGATACCCTAGAGAACGCGGACTAAAGACCACCTCCTCGCTGGACTGTCAGAGTGGAGGAAAGCCATCCTGTTTCCAGAGTGGCTTGGCAGCCTTGAAGGGACTGTTGAAGTAAACCCGCAGGGAGGGAGCATGTGGGCTGGGTCACCTTCATGGGTGGTTCTAATTTTCCAGGATGATGACCGTCAGCTGGAGGGAGGCGCTCAGGCCCCACAGCCTGTGTTAGTAGGATTGGGGGCAGCGGCCTGGGGAAGAACTCCAGAGAACAAGGACCAAGGGGGCTGTGGGTGATGGTTGCAGGCACAAGCCTCAAGGGAGAGGGCTGGGGAGAGGGAGGGCTGGGGAGAGGGAGGGCTGGGGAGAGGGAGGGCTGGACATTGCAGTTGGAGCCTGGAGGAGCTGTAACCAACCTTCTCTGCAGGGAGCTTGGGAGAAGATGGAAAAAGGAGCCACCTGTCATGAAATGGAACTGAGAGAGAAGAATGGGCCTGGGCAGGAGGACCCGGCTTCAGCGTCGTTGGGGGTTAAAGGTCTCTGAGCAGTTGGAAGTTCCTTCATAAATCTTCTACAGAGTGGAGTGGGTCGGTTGTGTGGGACATAGGACTTGGCCTGTGCTGTGCTGGGATCACAAACTGGCTGACCTCCACCTCATTTGGTGGAGTTCCCACCCGAGTTGAGGGAAATGATTGGGCATGATTACCTGTGTCCAGAGTGGACCCTCTCCAGCGCCATTAAACTTTCAACTGATGTGTTTCATTTATTTATATTTCTTACTGGGCCCTAAGACTTGTTTATTTTTGTTTGTTTGCTTGCTTATTTTTGTTATGAAACATTTCTAATTACAAAAGTTGAGATTGTGATCACCTACACCTGTATCACCTACAACTGAGGACTTCGGAAGTTGGGACCTTCAGGGAGACAATGAGAGTGGCCTAACTCCCCTCCCCTACACATACACACACACACACACACACACACACACACTTTTTCTTTTAAATGAAAATTACCCCCGGTGTAGAATGCTGGCCCTCACCCCCACACTGACAGGCCCCCACTTTCTGTGTCTCTATAGAAGCATCATTATTTTCCAAACAACCATCCAACTGGTATTGTTGAGCCCTCCTATGTGCCCAGCCTTCTGGAAGGTGCTGGAGCTGCCGCGGGTGGTGGTTTGGACGTGCAGTGTCTCCAGCAGGCGTGGGCATTTGAACACGAGAGCTTCCCAGCCATGTTTGGGAAGGGTGTGGAAGCTTGGAGACACTCGGCCTACACAGCAGCAGCGGCTCTCTGGGAGTGGGCCTTCAGTTCGGGATCTATTTCCGGTGCTTGTCTCACATCCTTCCTCCTGATCCACCGAGACATGAGAGCCTCTGCCACATTCTCTGCCATGTACGCTTCTGTGTCTTCACTCCCAACACTGGAGCTGTGAACCTGAATACATGTTCCCTCCCTTAAGACATCTGTCAGGCCTTTGGTCCCAGGGCTTAAGGCCCAGGCCGGAGGAGACACCGTAGGCGACAGCAAACAAGCAGATCTCGTGACACCCTGAAGGATGAGAGCGAGGCTGTTTGGCTGTGACCGAGGTGGGGACTGGGATATAGGTGGACCACTGTACGCATTGAGAAGGGCCTCCGGCAAGAGTTTGATCCGAGGCATGAATGACTCGTGGAAATCTGGAGAGCCACACAGGCCTCACTGAGGAGCACCCAGTACAAAAGCCTTGAGATAGAAACAAGCTGGGGGGTTGGGGGGGGGCTTTGGAGAACAAAGAGGGATCCTCCGTGAGGTCCAACAACCTGACTGAAGAGTTAGAACAATAGGTTGAGCCGGGGTCCGTTTTACGAGTTTGCTGGCCAAGCAGTGTCCATGAGGGTCGTCATGGCAGGCAGACCCACCTGCTCCTAGTGAGGAAGAAGAGCAGAGAGGTCTTTGTCTTTATCGGCAAACATTCTATGTTTATCTCCCATGGCACGAAAAAGGTTCTACTACCCACGCATGCTACATGTGTGTAGAAGCTAGAAGATGGTGTTGGATCCCCTGGAGCTAGAGTTACAGATAATTGTGAGCTGTCATGTGGGTGTTGGGAACTGAACTCAGATCCTCTGGAAGAACAAGTGCTCTTAACCACTAAAGCCATCCCTCCAGCCCCTATCATTTGGAATTTCATACTCTACGTGTGAGAGGACACATCTTTTAAACTTGTCTAATTCTTTAGGTATTGGCAGCACAATGTGACCTCCTTGGCTTTTGCCTGCACTCTTAGCTGCCACACACCTCCATTAGGAGAGAGTGAGTCTGGATGAGACTACAAGAGAGGTCTCATTCATTCAAGGAATGTCCCTTCTTTATCTCACATGACTTCACATCAGCTGAGAGACCACAATGGCATTCCCTCCATGAGGCCAGGGACACTGACTGTAATAGCCTGTTGACATTGTCACCTCAGAGGAGAAGGTTACAAACATTCCTAGAAAATGGGCCGACATGAGGAAGGGATCCTGTGGAGAAGTGAGTTGACCTCCCTAAGCAACACTTTGGGGTGGAGCAGAGATAAAGTCTCCATCTACCACTCAAGGCAAGGGCTAGCAGAAGAACGTCCATGGCCCAGAACCTTGACCTTGTCTTGGGATGAAAACATCCCAAATTAGAGTCCTGTACTAGACATCGCATTCCCATCAGACCCGGTGACAGGAACATCTGCGGCTAATGAAAACCATCCAGTCCTTCGGGTCCCTTTCCAGAACCCAAGTCTGTGATTTTTCAGGGCTTCTCAGCTCACCCAGAGTAGGATGTGAAGACAAAATGTAGAAGGGCACTGAGCACCAGAAGAGGACAAACCAGGACTGAGTCCTGTGCCATCTGGTTCAGGTTTGGGGGTGCTTCTCTCAGGGGACACAGCTGGCACTGGCCACTCCTAGCCTGGAGGAGGACAGAGTTTTGCGGAAGTCACCCCTGGTAAGCAGAAGTCATATAGGACCTGGTCCAGGTTTGGGAACACTGTCTGGGTAACCCTGAGAAGGGGTGTGGGGCGCAGGCAGGGAGGCTGGCTTAGGTCTGCAGCCTGAACTGATGTGTGCCCACGTTCTTGGGAACAGTCCAGGCTGGAGACATCACTCTGGGACTCGTCACACTGCTGAAAATAGCTTCAGCAGAGGATAATTCTGAGAGTTCTCATTCCCAAACTTTTATCTTCCCCAAATGTGAGAAGCCAGTTCAGTCCCTTCTTCGGAAGACACAGAACTCTAAAATGGGGATTATCCACATGACAGTTTCTGGAACTTCTATGGCTTATGTAAACTTACAAAGAACTCCCAGCCCTGGAAACAGACAGCTATACTCTGAGAAGCCACAGACCCAAACCCCATAAGGAAACAGGGCTGGGTTTGTGTGTGTGTGTGATGGTTTCAGTTTTCCGTACCAGGCAGAGGTTACTCAGAAGGCAGCCCCGTCCCCCTCCCCTCAACAGTGTTATTTTAGTCTGATGTCTGTTTAGCCAGGGAATAACTAATTTACAATTAAATCTGCTGGAAACCCACCACCGAGTGGCACTCAGCAAATATCGGCAGCGATTGAGGCTGCTATTTACCGGTGTCAGCAAATTAGGAAGAAATCTGTGTCTGAGGTTGGTCTTCTCACAGAGGAAGTGAAGTTGGGAGAGCCAGAGAGGAGTGATGACTTGTTGGACCTCTCACAACAAGGAAGAGCAGAGCCTGAACGGGTGCCCCCAAACTCCTGACTCTAAAGGCATCCGTTACTTTTTTTTTTTCCTGTTGCATTGCCCTGGTGTTTTTGAGAAATGGCTGAGTCCCACCAAGCTGGTTCAGATGTTCGTGACATCAGCCTCTGCAAAGAACAGTAAAATCTCATTAAGTCCAAATAATTGGAAGAAAGGCCCGGCTGAGCTGGAGAAAGGTTTGAGCTATTTAAAAAAGATTTTCAGCTTCTTCCTTTCAAGGCGTTGTGGTAAATTAAAACATAGAATGGGGACACGTAGGTCTAACTGAACCCCCTGAAAAAACAACACACATTTATGCACCCTATAAATAGCACTTAATAATTTGGGTGTAACTGGTGATTGCCAAAGATATTTTAGGAATTTGGAGAAACATATTTTTGTTAAAAGTAAGCTAACTATTTCCCTTGAAACTTATTTTCTCTGGGCATGGTGGTGCACACCTTTAATCTCAGCACTCAGGAGGCAGAGGCAGGTGGATCTCTGTGAGGTCCAGGCCAGCCTGGTCTACAAATCCAATTCCAGGACAGGCACCAAAACTACACAGAGAAACCAGGCATGAAAAACAAAACAAAACAAAAAACCCACAAAAACAACCAACCAAATAAATAAATAAATATTATTCTCATGTAAAAAATGTACATGGGAAACTCACAGATTTAAAAATAAACGTAAGTCAAATACCTCATTAAAATTATCACGAGTTTAATGGCATCTAAATTAATCAAATTTAAGGACAAACTATAAAGCTAAAATGATAATCAAATACAACTTAGCACTTCCCATTCCACCGTCCCTCCCCCTTCTCCCCCTCCTCCCCCACTTTTTCCTTTGTATTTTGAGATCTGGTTTCCCTATGGAGCCAAGGCTGGCCTCCAACTCAGGATGCTTCCAGCTCAGGCTCCCTCAGGATTGCGATTATAGGGCTTCAACAGCACACTCAATGTGTTCAATTTTAATAGCTAAAAAAAAGAATCAGAACCACCCAACTAGTCCATTTATTTACAAAACAACACGAACTCTTACATTAAGGATGGCCACCTTTGTCCTAAGACTCTTGTGTGATCAGCTTTGAATTCTCAAGAGGGTAAAATGCAGTTCTCAGTCTGGCTAGTCTGTCTCTCCCTGTCTGTGGGTCTCTGTCTCTGTCTCTCATGTTATGGCTCTGCTGTGCTTGACCAGTTTGGCGCTATTCTCGTAGCTCATAGCGGTGCAGCGAAGACACCTGTCCCCTCACTCTCCACCTTTACGTTGTCCCCTCTCCAAGGTCGCAGGAGTGCCTGGAGCTGCTTTCCAACGGGAAGCATTTGCAGCTGTTACTTCCCCCAGCTGTGAGCCGGTCAGTTTCCACAAGGTGCCCCGCCCTGCCTATGGCCGTTTGTAACCAAGTCTTGCATTCGGATGTCTTCCGTGTTTTGTTGTGGTTGGGATGTTGAACATTCGTTATGAAGATGCTGGGTCCTTAGTTCTTTCACACAGGACCATGCATGCTTACTCGCGACGCCGCTCCCGGGTGCTTTTCCTCCTTCAAGCTGACTTTCTCCTTGTTTCAGAGTCGTTGACCTAGCAAGCAGCTTGTGAGAAGTTCCAGACTGGCTGAGGGCACGTTGTTGGGTAACGGGCAGCTGTTTGGGAAAAACAGTCTGTAAAGTTGACAAGCACGTGAGCATGCTCACAGCAGGGGAGAATTCTAGGGAATCTAGTTGAAGACATATAAGGGCTTTCCTTGCTGGGTTAGTTGTCCTGGATGTTAGTCAAAGATTCACATGTCTTAGGGCTGGAAAGAAAGTGACCAAAACAAAAAGGGATACGGACATTTCTGCCAAGTAACATGAATCTGTGTTGATGAAACAGCTCTTCAAAGCAAAGCCAGGGCTTCTCAGGTAGTCCCTGCTGGCGAGCTGCTGCCCCCATCTGGAGACGCTGGGAACTGAAGTTCTGATCTGTTCCAGTCCAGTTCCCAGATCCCTATGCCTCTGCATTTGCTTGGCTGTCCTATGCAGACGTGTTTTGCAGACATGTGAAGAAATGCCAGACCATAATCTGAAAAGTTGATTCGGTTTATGCCAAATCCCAGTAACTCCAGGGATTTTTATTTCCTGGGGCAAGGGATGTCTCCTTAGCTTCATGAACCATCTGTTTTGATTCCACTCTCCTGTGGGGCTGAGTTAACTACACCATCCTTCTTGGCCGCCTTGGACTAGCAAGGAGAGTTTCCTGACTTGGCATCCCGCCTTGGAAATCCTGCCCTTAAAAGGGAGCGTTTGGACTTTGATGTCTAAGCTACCTTGGGCTCTGGTTCCACTAAAATAAAAATAAAAAAACAAAACCCTTTACTGGAAAGAAACATCTATTTAACTCAAATAAACTGAGGCATTAAATGAGCCTTCTCTTGTAATGAACAAGAGTTTGGAAGCAATATGTGCTTGGAGGAGGAGGGGCTAAATTAAAAAAAAAAAAAGTCCAACAGTGAAGCCTGCCACTAGGAGACAGTGTTGATATACAGTTCAAGAATAGCTTCATCATCATTGTTCCTTCTCATGAGATTTTTTTTTTAAATCAAAGGATATAAGAATGATGAAAGACTGTAATATTTTGTGCAGTAATAAAGTTCTGGAAAGAATATTAAAGGGGAATACATTTTTCAGAGTAAGACAACTGTAAGTCTGGTAGCGTTTCTATCATCTAAGATGGAAAAATACTGAACTTGGCTTGAGAATATGAGAAACATAAGAGACACCAGGTGGCAAAGAAAAACGGGGGGCCCACTCTTACTTGGCTCTCTCTGAAAGGTGTGCTGTTTTAGATCCATGTTCTGGGAGCAGGGGATTTAACTCCCAGAAAATTCTAGAAGTTTCTTTTCCCTTCATACACATCCCTGTGAAATAAAAATTGCTATTTTTTTATAGATGGGGAAATTGAGGTGTAGAGATTTTATACAAGACTAAAATTACAGAACTGCAGTGAATCAAGTTTAATCAAGACAGCCTCACTGCTCACATTTGCCTTTTTATTGCTTAACAATTTCATGCACACATGCAGTGTGTCTTGATGAAACCCACCCCTCCTCCCTCCTCCCTAGCTTCCTCCATGCCCCTGCTTCCACTTTCCCCTCTCAACTCCATGTGTTCTTTTTTAAACCGGCAGAGTGCCTAAGTGCGGCCAGGATGTGCTTGGGTGCACACAAATGATGACTGCTGGGGAAGGGGGCGGGGGTCGCCGCTCTTTTTTAACAGTTGAAAAAGGTTACAGTTGGAAGTACAATAACAAACGGCCTGGCGAGATCGGCCCCGGGGTGCGAAAGTGTCGCAAATGCTGTGAAAGTAACCGATCGCTTTCTGATCGGACTGTGGAGTGTTCGGCCCCAACGGAACACGTTTTTCTCCCTCCCTTCCCCCTCAGGCTCAGGTAGGACCAGAAAAGAGGGTGTGGAGAGGTTTTAACAACCAGAAGGAGTGAATGCTTGCCAGGATACAGCATGTCTAGGATTTCCATTGCTGTGGTAAAAGACCATGATTTAAATTTAAAAAAAAAAAATCTGGAAAGGAAAAGGTTTATTTCATCCTGAAGTCTGGGCAGGAACTCAAGGCAGGAACCTAGAGGCAGGAACTAATGTGGAAGCCATGGAAGAGCACTGCGCTTACTGGCTTGCTCACTTTTCTTTCTTAGATACACCAGAACCACCTGTCCAGGGTTGGCATCACACACAATGGGCAGGCCCTCCCACATCAATAAATCAATTAAGAAAATCCCTCAGGTTTGTCCACAGGCCAGTCTGGGGGGGGGCATTTTCTCAATTGAGGTTCCCTCTTCCTAAATGACTATCAGGTTGACATAAAACTAGTTAGCACGGCAGAATTTTCTGGTTGTAACAAGCGACGGCACACAGTGGCTGTGATTGCATGCACAGGACCTACACATGATCAATCTAACCGAAGATCACAGCAATTCCGGAGGGACTCATGAAGCCCCACCCCTGGCTGAGGAGCCACTCACTGGCAATTGACGGCTTGAAGAATCGGTTCTCTTTAGGGATATGGTCCTTGATTGGCTACTTATGCTCCAGGAGATGGTCTCACACCTCCCCCCCACACACACACTCAACATGTGCTCTTAACCACTGGGCCATCTCTCCAGCCCTGTCTTCTTTTTTTTTAATATTTACTTTTTTTTTTTGAGACAGGCTCTCACTATGCAGCTCTAGCTGGCTTCGAACTTGGTAAGGAGACCAGGCTAGTCTGGAACTCCCAGAAATCCTCCTACTTCTACCTCAGCATCTTGATTGCTGGGACTAAAAGGCATGAGCCACCTCCATGACTAATCTTAGTTGTGGACTTTAGCACATCTGGCATCCACTAAAACCAACGCAACTGGGCACACCTGTGAAGGGAATCATTTGGAGTGGGAAAAGCCACCCCGTATCTGGATCATTTGAGGTCAGAAGGGCCACTCTAAATGTGAACCGTAACTTCTTGTAGAAGCCCACATAAAAGGACATGAGAGAAGGAAGCCTTTGCTCTTTGCCTGCTTGCCCTCACTCTCACTGGCAGGTTCATCTGAGGCATGCCTTTGCTGGTGGAACCCACTTCTTTGGGATTCCAATGTATACTGAAGACCAGCTGAGATACCCAGCCTTGTGAACTGGGGAGACAGCCATTGTTGGACTGGCCAGACCACAGCCTGTAAACTACTGTAATAAATCATAAAACCACTGTAATAAATCCCCTCTTCATAAATATGGATTCATCCTATGACTTCTATTCCTCTAGAGACCCCTGATGATGCAGCCAGCACACTTGGCCACATCTCTCTTTTTTTTCAATTATTCTAGTCCCATATGATTGGTTTTCTCTGATATATTTACCTTGGGTGGGCCCCGTATCTGAAGTGTTCCATAGCATTAATCAAAACCATCAATGGGCCACAAAAAAATTGCCTTGAAGCTTTTCAACCAGCGTGTCTTTATTAATGAAATGGGATGGAAAGGGATAGAACAGAAATTCCAGAATGGATTATTCATTTCTTCCTTGTGGTTCTATGTTCTGTTTTACAGGGCTATTACATAAAATGTTTCTTAACAAGGGTCATACTCCAAAGACCCCGTGGTTCACTGCTAGTAGCATCTTAGATAAAGTTGGTTGCTGTGCAGTTTATGATGTGGTCCCTAAGTGGCTACTGTGTCCCATCCTCCTACCTGAAGTGGGGTTAACATCTGAGTGACTTGTCTTTTTGCTGCAGTGATCTCTGGAATGTCTGTTAACATGGCAGACACTTAGAAAATCTGTTTAGGATTTACTGTGGACTTTTCTTCTCTTGGTTTCTAGTATACTTCTAGAGCATCCTCTTATAACTGTAAAATGCTACGCGTGATTCTATTTTGTCTAGCTAATGCCAAGCATAGGTACAGGCTGGTATGGGCACAAGCGTTGCCTTTCAGCCACCTCTTCCTTCTCTGTGTACACTGTGGCCCAGACAGAGAAGAATTCACCCCAAATGGTGGCCCTGCAGCTACTGTGCAGATTTGAACTTCTGTTTCTCAAAGAGTTCCTTCAGCTGCTGCTCACTGGTGGCTTCCTTCTGCTGCATCAACTCCGAGGTCCCTTTGGTCACTCCCCAGGCATCTGGCTTGGACATTGAAGGGTTGTATGGTCTGCCAGAAGCTATCCGAAGATTCTGCCAGTACTCCTTCCTGGCCCTGGGGAATCAAAACACACATCAGGATCCACAATACACCCAAAGCACACACCAGGATCCCCAGGACACCCCCAGAGCCCTTATTAGTCTCTGAAAGTACGGCTGCGAACACGTGTTTATTAATCCAGACTAAGACATTTTTGCCCCTTAAATCTTTAGATCTTCTTTGAACCCAAGCATAGAGATCAAAAGTCTACAGTTTAGAATCAGGATAGTTTCTATCCAATAGATATGACCTTTCTGTCTTTGTGTCCTGGCCACATCTAAGAATCTTTTATTAGCTGGGGGGGGGGGGGTGGTGGTGGTGGCGGCGGCGGTGGCGCACGCCTTTAATCCCAGCACTCAAGAGGCAGAAGCAAGTGGATCTCTGTGAGTTCAAGGCCAGCCTGGTCTACAAAGCCCGTTCCAGGACAACCAGGACCACACAGAGAACTTTTATTAGAATATAGTAATTGTGTAAAATAATGTGTTTCATGATGGCACTCTCATGTGCGGATAACATACTTCGGTCACATCCACCCCTAGTTCCTTCTGTCACTCTTGCCCTGCACCCACATTTACACTCATCTGGAGACAAGCTGGTCCCTGTGACTGGATTCTGCCTCTACCCTTCTTTGTTTTATTTCATCTCTTTCAGCTTCTGGCCGCATCGTGTCTGGTAGACCTGCCCAGGAGTCTCAAAGGCCATTGCATTTGCTAAGCTCTTGGACATCCCCTTGGGGATGAAGCCATACGCTAGCAAGCACACTGATGGTAACGGACCTACCGCTCCTCGGCCTGGAGCCTGCTTTCTGGGAAACTCCATCTCCACTCTCAGACTCTCTCAACACCCCATCCTCTTTCCACCGCTTACTGCCTCCCCTCAGGCTGCCCTTTTGTCTGGCCATGTAACTCATCCTTCAAGATTCACCTTCCATAGGCTCCTCCATTAGCCCCCTTCTGCCTTTTGCCGCAGTGGACCATGAGCTCAGAGCTCACCCTGCCGTGCACCGCTGTACTTGAACTCACCATGCCATTTGAACTTTCTTGCTCATTTCTGTCTTTTAGGCTAGCTCTCTGGGGATCGGGCTGTGCCTTGTTGCTTCTGCATCCACAGCCGTGCCTGACAGATATCTGTGTTGAATCAACATCTGTTGAAAGCGGTAGAGCAGACCCCAGATCTTTTGGCCTGGAGCTCCCATCCTCCTTTTCTACCGGGTGGGATCCTATATAGCCTTCAAAATCCAGCTCTCAAGAGCCCTGTTGTAGAATATTGTTTAATTCTGTGGAACTGTGTTACTGTACCTGTTTAAAACACCTGATGGTCTGATAGAGAGCTGGACAGTCAATAGCGAGACAGGAGAAAGGATAGGCAGGGCTGGCAGGCAGAGAGAATAAATAGAAAGAGAAATCTTGGGAGAAGAAAGAAGAGAAAGAGCAAGAGAACAAGGAGAGGAGGATGGTAGGAGCCAGCCACCCGGCCACCCAGCCTCCCAGCCACCGAGCCACCCAGCCTCCCAGCCTCCCAGCCACCCAGCCAGTCACACACTGGAGTGAAAGTAAGATTTGCAGAATTAAGAAAAGGAAAAAGTCCAGAG
Source organism: Peromyscus californicus insignis (assembly GCF_007827085.1). Taxonomy (NCBI): domain Eukaryota; kingdom Metazoa; phylum Chordata; class Mammalia; order Rodentia; family Cricetidae; genus Peromyscus; species Peromyscus californicus. Next base: position 60,118,078 of record NW_026294480.1, on the reverse strand, counting down.
ATAAAAGGTAGATGGGATAATTTAAGTTAAGAAAAGCTGGCAAGAAACAAGCCAAGCTGAGACCGGACATTTATAAGTAAGACTAAGCCTCTGTGTATGATTTATTTGGGAACTGGGGGGTGGGCCCCCCAAAAGAATAAAAACAACTAACTGCAGAGCCCTTTTTCTGTGATCCCATCCCATTGCCTGTTTGTTTGTTTTGAGACAGCGTTTCTCCGTGTAGCCGTGGCTGTCTTGGAACTTGTTCTGTAGTCTAGACTGGCCTCGGATTCAGAGATCTGACTGCTTCTGCTTCCCTAGCGTTGGGATTAAAGGCACGCACCGCTACACCCGGCTTCAGCTCTTTACAATTCAAGTGATTCAGCGTTAGTGGAATCGTGGGTGGTGCTCTACTGGAGTACAGACCCACATCGGCATGCTGTGGTGGTGCTCTACCGGAGCACAGACCCACATTGGCACGCTGTTTAAATTACAATCTGTCTTGAAGTCGGCTCCCTAAATCACCTGGGAAGACGCTTTGGGAGCGGCTCTGTGAGGGGCTCTGAGGAGGAGGAGCTAGCCCACCCTCGTGGTGCAGGGAATGGGAAGGGTCCTTCCATGGCCCCGTTTGGACACAGGGGAAGCCGCTGGAGTAGAGAGGGACTGACCTTGCTCTGATCCAGGGTTTGGTGTGCATGTCCAAACCACTGCCCCAGCTGCCGTGTTTCTCTGAAGCCGGAGGCAAAAAACCCCTTTCCGGGGCCAGCTCCTCAGCAATCGCCCTGATGTGGTAGGGCTCGAATCCGCAGCAGCCGCCGATGTACCTGACGCCCAGGTTGTAGGCCTCTCTGGCGTATTTTTGAATATCCCATCGGGTCGCAACTCTGGGCTCCAGGCCTGGAACAAATGATATTGTGTCTGAATTCTTTTTATTAAAAAAAAAAAAATGAGAAAGGCTGGAGAGACAGCTCAGTGAATAACAACACTTCCTGCTCAAGCGTGAGGACCTGGGTTGGGACCATGTTGGCGGCTCACAAATATCTGGACTCTGCGGCACCTATACTCATGAGTGCACATACCCACACACAGGCACACATCTGTATACACATAATTAGAAATAAATCTTTAAAAAGGGTGGAAAACGAGAGGGTAGGATACCTGATGCCCTTCTCTGGCCTCCACATGTATGTACATGTCTACATGTAAACGTCTCTCTCTCTCTCTCTCTCTCTCTCTCTCTCTCTCTCTCTCTCTCTCTCTCTCTCTCTCTCTCTCTCTCTCTCTCTGTCTGTCTCTCAGTCTCTCACACACACGTACACACACATACACACATACACAATTAACATACTTTTTAAAGAGGGAATAGGGCTTTGGAAGTAAGTCATTTAGTCTTATTCTTGTGATTGAAAAAATAAAGCAAAGGGATGAAAGGATATTTCCTGAGGTCACACACCGCGGCAACAGAGCTAGAATCAGGACCTGCTCCCTACAGACCCCCACCCCGCACCCCAGAGGACGGCCTTTTCATCAACTCCGAGGCTGCAGCCGCTGGTTCGCACTGAAATTCGTGGTTGGTGTTGCCATGGCGGGCCGATCTGCCCCGCCCATGCCTAATGTGAAGTGTTGGCTGCGGGGACAGAATCGAGGGGCCAGAGATGACAGTACAGCCATCTCTCTCCCACGACAAAAGCTCTCTCTCCGGCTGCACGAATCCATCTGGGATTTCTCAAGCAAAGATAACTGAGACAATTTATAAGGACGTCTGTCTTACCGAAGGGGAACTCGGGGAGATCGATAAATCCCTGTTTGCCGCAGTCGGGGGTGTGGTAGGCCAGGGGCTGGCTCATCAGGAACGCCTTCAGCCGAGCGCCCTCCAGACCCTCCTTCATGAGCTTCACGGTCTGCAAGCTCGTGGTGGGGTCGAAGTGGCAGTTCACCCCCACGATGGAGGCTCCTGGAGGTGGGAGGGGCGGGTTAGCTGCGGGGAGATGCTGGGTTCTGGCAGGTTCAATGCTCCTGTCTCCAGCGGGAAGCGTGTACCCGGCGATGAATTGAAGGACAGCATTTGGTCTTCCTTCACTCACCCTAACCTCTGTCACCCCTGAGCAAGAGCGATCGCGAGCAGCCAGGAAGTGTTTTCTGGGAAAAGTGCTCGGAAGAGTCTGGTATAATTGAAGTGTCACTTAAGTACGTGGGGCTGTCCATCTTTTTTTTTTTTTTTTTTAATCATTATTAGAGGCTTTATTTTTTATTTTTTACTTTCAATTTCAGCCGTCAGTTTTTCAGGGTTTGACATTATGTGGCGAGCACGATAATTTTTCAACACTCCCAGCTGCTGCCTGGCGCCTGTGTTTACCATCACGCTGCTCATCTGAAGCCAGAATAAATGTCCTCTCTCACCAGGCATGTTTAATAAGTTCACAAAGACTTCTTGGGCACAGCAGCAGAAAGAAGAAAGGGAAAAAGTCCTTTGTTTTTTTTTTTTTTTTTTTTTTGAACTCTGTTTCTGAGAAAGAATTTTGTGTCTAGGACAAGTAGTTTGGGGGAAAAAAACCCTCTTCTGACTTGAGGTGACTAATCTGGTTAACACCTATCAGTCATGTGGACAAAGTTCTCATTTGCATATCAGCCTCTCAGACAGGAAGCTATACGGAGCTGTCACCCTTAAACGTGTGTGTTCTTCTGAAATCTGTTGTTGTGATGCTTGATTGAATTCGACAAATATGTTTTAGATGTCTCAAAAAAAAAAACCCACCCAAAATCCTTTTATAGTCATTATGTCCTGCATCTGGACCCAGGATGACCCGTGGTGGCCATCGTTAGGTATGATTTTGGAAATTTCCTCATTCAAAAGATTTGAAGGGGCAGCGTGCTGTTGCTCTATCCTCTCAACATGAGAGGATTTCCCATTACAGTCTCTTTCTTTCTTTCTTTCTTTCTTTTTTTGAATTTAAAAACATTTGGTAAAAGGTTGGGGGAGATGGCACCTGCTGTGAACACAAGAGGATCTGAGTTCAAATTCGGTGCCTACCAAACCACTGGCAAAGCTGTGGAAGACTGTAAGCACCACACTGGGGTGGGGGGCGGGGTGGGGACAGGCCAATCCCAGGCAGGAGCTTGCTGGCCACCCAGCCCACCTAAGTGGCAAGCTTCAGGCTCGGAGAGAGCGATCCTACCTACCTCTGTTTATTTTACATCTTCACTTGGAGTTTTTGTGAGACTAGGTCTCACTCTGTAGCCCAGGCTGGTCTCAAACTCCAAGCCATCCTCCTGCTTCAGCTTCCCTGGCACTGGGTTACAGGTGTGCACACACCACACCCATTCTCACCTGGATCTTGACCTTTTTACCTTGATTTTGAACGTGGAGTGCCCACAGCTTCTCTTCCTTTGTTTAATTTTTATAACGATTAATTAATTATATATTGGCTATTTATTAGATACTTGCTAGACGTAAGGTTCCTTGTAAGAGAAAATATAGATATAATGTGATCTCTGACATCACAGACTTTATATTTTAGCTCAGTACTTTCCAAGATTTGGCCCATGAACGTAAGGTTTTATGATGAATTAAACTAGGTAATGGCTATACATCACATTTCCTTCTTGGATACTGGCGTGACATAAAGATGTGTCAAGGATTCTGCTAAGTCTGCAGTGGAGATCCATGCACAGCTAGGTTTAGCATGGCATATTCTAAATACATCCGACCTACCAACATTTTCATAGGTGGAAAAATGCCAACTGCAGATATTCCAAATGAGTGGTATAACTAGAAAGTGATGTGCTCTCAGGGCCGGGCTGGCCATGTCAGGCACACGGAGATAAAATCTGAGCTAAACATCGGGAGATGGACTGGGTTTATTAGACAGGGGTTATTAAAAGTCCGTTATGTGACAGGCACTGTCCTAGCCACAGAGTGTTCAGACCTACTCTCCACCTTCACGGATGTTAATCTAGGGAGGAGGGAGAGTTTAAACAGTACATGAAATAAGTGAGGTTACCTTTGAAGGCTTATTGCTGGTGCACAGGACGTGAAGGGCCAGCAGAATGATGGGGAAGGGCTTGCTGCAGGCCCAGCATGCCTGCCAATTACCAACACAAATGATGGCGTTCCCTTTTGTCCTCTTGTAGACAGCTAACTTACCCCTCTCCTCATTTTATATTTCCCATAAAAGTTAGTATTATACCATTTCCTTCCTAAATATAAATATTGGTTACTGTTAATGGTAAGTATGAAAAAGATTTTTATGAACAATCACGAGGTGGGTAAGAACCGTAAATTAAACAAGTCACTGAAGTGTCTCTAGTTCACAGAGTGGGTCGTTCTTCCCCTGACACTGAGTTATAACTTGGATTTAAAATGCGACAGTTTAGAAAACAGCCTGTGAGTTTCTCCTAATTGAAATGAAACCCAATGTTAGGAACAGAAATTGGATAAAAAGATATATTAGGTGGTTAGTATTTCATATCAACATTTCTTTTGATTTATTATACCAATTACACGAAGCAAAGCAAGCTAGCCACTATGAGAAAGGAAAAACTTTGGCAAAGAGACAACTAACTTTGAAGTTATTAATGTTTAAAGATTCTCAGTTTGAGACACGTTTAAATAAAACACGATTTCTCCTAACGTTTCTTTGGACTTACCCGAACATTCTTCTTGTTTCTAAGCATTAAACCTCCAGCCATATGTCTGGCTGCCCCTTTCAAAAGGCTGCCATGCATTTGCTGTGGCTTGGGGATTAGAGAATGAAATTTGACCATTCCTTAAAAAGGTAAGTTGGTGAGTTGGGGAGATGGCTCAGTGGATCCTAACTTTAGAACCCCAGCAGCCAAATAAAGAGCTGGTCATAGTAGCACACGCCTGTAGCCTTCGTGCTGTTGTGGTCAAGATGGGCTTCCAGGAGCTCAGTGGCCAAGCCAGTCTAGCTGATCAATGAGCTCCGGGTTCAGTGAGAGACCCTGTCTTAAGAAATAAGGTGAAAAAGCAACAGAGGAGGACAGCCAACGTTTACCTTGGGCCTCCACATGTGCACACACACACACACACACACACACACACACACACACACACACACGAACATGGATATCCCTCCACGTGTATACAAAGTAAAATTGTGGCTTTTCTGTGTCTATTTCCTTGGCACATACCACAGGATGTATTGATTCCTGCAACAGTGCATTTTCTTTATGTTATTTTAAAAGGTCACTAGTGGCAAACTGACGGAAATGTATGGTTACCTGCTTTGACCAGACGCACAGCACACTCTCCGGGCGACACTCCATGCAGGTCTCCTTCAGGCCCAATGCACATGGTAGCCGCTATAGGTTTACCGGATGTTTTTAATGCTTCTACCGCCCACACAGCTTCTTCCACATGTTCAAAATACTGAAATCAGTGAAGGGAAGAACATTTTAATCATGTTTCCCACAAAGCAGTAAGAATGCCACTCTGCTATTACCTGAGGAACTGTCTAATGGTAACCCATTTACTAAGCAGTTTTGATGCAGAATAGAATGGAGTTGACAGTTCCTTAGTGTGAATCAAAGAAAAAGGTTTGATGATAATCTACTGTATTCAGTGAATTGAGTCAACATTAGCAGAAGTCTTAGATGGAAAAATATCTCAAAGCTAAATAGTATTGCTCTGTGTTGAGATCTGAACACCACCCCACGTTGACATGGAGAGAGCAGAAGGCTAGAGAAAGGGGTTTCGTCCGGTCATGGATTATCCTTGCTTACCTCAGCAATGAGGAAGTCCACATTCTTCTTCATGAAGACCTCCAGCTGTTGCTGGAATATTTTTTTAACTTCTGTTTCACTCTTACAGCTGAGGTATGAAGGCGTCTGGCTCACCCCTCCCGCAACCAAGGCATCCCCTTCATCAGCCACCTGACGGGCAATGTCACAGGCAGCTTCATTGACCTTATGCCCCTAGAGTGGGTGAGGAGAGGACACATCTAAATTTACACGCGAAACTGAAGAAAAAATGATTAGTTACATGCCTGCCTTTCGATTTTATTTTTAAAATCATTGTTTTTATCTCAGAAAACAAGGGTTGTGTAGATCAATGGTTTATTGAGTCCTGAACTTTGTAAAACTACATTAACAATCACGAAGACAATGGCAAGGCAGTGGTAACATCGAGTCTACAGCTCTTGGTCAAAAATCGATGAGATTTTATATGAAAACAGTTTTTACATGAAAAGGACTAATGCAGAATTTTCCAATTCCAAACCTGCACCTAGATCAATACTTAGCAAATTATTGTGGTGGTGACAGGAGATAATAGCCTTTATGATTAATAAGACTAAAATCCAATTAGAATGATGACCAAATTCATGACTACTGTGTATTTCTTACACAATAAATACATACCGAGTAAGGCCCATTCTAATCATTTAGACGTTTAAGATTGAGCCGGCCTGGAGGATGGCATTTCTGTTTGGTTTTTTGAAGTAGAATCACACTTAGCCCAGGGTGTTCTTGAACTCCTGATACCCCTGCCTTCATCTCCCAAGTGCGGGGATCACAGGCATGCACAACCCGGGCTAGCTTGTTTTGTGCTGAGATAGTCTCATCCTGTCACCTTCAAGCGACCCTCTCAACTCAGTCTCTTGAGTGCCCAGGAGTGCATGTGGGGCCACCTGATCTGGGGTGTAGCTTGTGGGCAGGGCTCTTGACTAGCATGTTTGAGGTACTGGGTTCCACCCCTCACTACAGACAACGGCCACAAAATCCCATTTTATCCTTAAAAAATAAAGCAAAACAGCGGGCTGGAGATATGGCTCAGAGGTTAGGAGCACTGACTGCTCTTCCAGAGGTCCTGAGTTCAATTCCCAGCAACCACATGGTGGCTAATAACCACCTGTAATGAGATCTGGTGCCCTCTTCTGGCCTGCAGGCATACATGCAGACATATACAGTAGTATATGTAATAAATAAATTAATCTTAAAAAAATAAAGCAAAACAAACCAACCACCTTCCCAAACAACAACAAAAATGAACAAAACCCCAGGACACCCAGCACCACAGGTCATTCAGACTGTCAGGATTTCAGAGCCCCCAATTGGTTTTAGATATGACAAAATCTCAGCCCTGATGAGCAAAGGGTTTGGCAATGACAGAAGCGACTGCCGCTGAACTGGGCAGTGCTCAGGCTTGCTGTCCCCTGTATTCTGCACGCCTTTGATCCCGGCACTCGGGAGGCAGAGGCAGGTGGATCTCTGTGAGTTCGAGGCCAGCCTGGCTGCATAGTAAGATTCTGTCTCAAAAAGGAGTGTGTGGGGATGTATGGACCTGCAAAGATGCCACTTTGTTTAGCAACGTAGGAGCAGGACACATTGTTGAGTAGACTTTAATCTGCCTCCGAAATGCCTTCCCATTCATCTTAGAGAGAGCACCTCGGCCCTGAGAATGCGAGTCACATGTCTCTTATTTTGGTGATAGAACAAAACTCTAGATTTTCTCTGTGGGAACTTGTGGAGTGGAGTATCTGTGGTGTCCTTCACAGGTAGTGGCCATGGCGGGTGGCACTCACAGATATCTTCTCTGCCACGTAGTTCCCTCTGTTCTCCAGCTTGTCTTCACTGGCGTAGAAAGTGAAGGTCTGCATGACGTTTGATCCGGCTCTGAGGAACTCCCTGTGAAGCTGGCGAACTGGAGGAGAGCACAAGCAGATCCGTGATTCCACCCACACACCCACGCGCAAGGCTTTCTAGGGGCTCTCAGGTGAACAAACATCAAAATGGCTGTTTCAGCAGCCTGGCATTCACACTGGGCTTAGGGAGGGGGCAACCTGGGTCTCCTGGAACCTCTCTCCAAGCTGCTGTGGCTAGATGGTTGGGTGGTTGGAGAGGGCAGGGGGTAGGGCCCATGGCACTGAATTTGCCCCTCTCCCCCATGTGTTCTTGGTTTAGTTTGCTCCTTGTCAACTTGTCCATGACTCGTTGCGGAAGGCACTAATCAACACGAGGAGACCAATCTGCTTTCTCGTCCTTGGGAATATCTCATGATCCATTCGAGGACACCTGACTGAAGCAGTGTGTGGAGGGGCTCTGTAGGAGCTGCTCACTACCACAGGAAGAGAAGTCATTGGGCTGCATGTTGGAGTTCCAGGTTCTTACAGGGTGGAAGTGGGAAGGCAAGCCCCTGTAGAGGGAGCAGCCTGAGCAAACACAAGGTAGGATCAGCTTTGGCATTTGGGGGATGAAGGAAGTCTAGATGAAGACTGAAGAGATGTGTGGGAAGTGTCAGGACACCAGTTGAGTACAAATGGCCTACGAGTCTGACACCCCAAAGATTATGCTCTGGACCTCAGGGATATGTGTGATTAGCCCAGTGTTTTCTGAATGATCATTTTGAGTTTCTGTTTGATTGTGTTTTGAGAAAGGGTCTTGTGATGGTTTGAATGAAAATGGCCCCCATAGGCTCATGTGTTTGAATTCTTGGTTCCCAGTTGGTAGAACTACTTAGAAAGGATTGGGAGGTGTGGCCTTGTTGGAGGGGGTGTGTCATTGGGGCTTGGTTTTGAGATTTAAAAAGACTCTCCCCATTTGGGGGTTCACTTTGCCTCCTTCTTATGAGAATGTGAAGCTCTCAGCAGGGTTGTGGTGATGCGTGCCTATAAGCCCGGTACTCTGGAGGCAGAGTTTGAAGCCAGCCTGATCTACAGAGCTAATTCCAGGACAGCCAGGGCTATGCAGATAAACCCTGCCTCAAAAAAAACAGAGAGACAGAGAGAGACAGAGACAGAGAGAGACAGAGACAGAGACAGAGAGATGAGCTCTCAGCTGCTGCTTTGGCAACTTGCTACCATGCCTTTTCTCTGTCATCATGGACTAAAACTGTAAGTGTAATTAAATGCTTTCTTTTCTAAGTTGCTCTGATCATGGTGTTTTGTCACAGTAATAGAAAAGTAACTAAAACCGGTCTCATGTAGCCTAAGCTAGCCTCAAACTTGTTCTGGAGCTAAGGATAACCTCCAACTGATCCTTCTGCCGCTATTTCTCAGGTGCTGGGATTACAGTGGTGAATCAGTGTCCTCCAGCATTAAAAGATGATTCTGTGGGTCACGGATTAAGAGCACCAGCTGCCTTTGCAAAGGTCCTGTGTTTGGTTCCCAGCACCCAGGCCAGGAGACTTACAAACCGCCTGTCACTCTGGGTCCAGTGGATCTGATGACCTCTTCTGGCCTCCCAGGGTACCTCCTCACCTCATGCATATAATTAATAAATAATAAATCTTAGGAGAGAGAGAGAGACAGAGACAGAGAGAATGTGAATGTTCAGTAAAATGGGAATTGGAGCACTGCCTTCAACTCTAAGCCCATAGATGAATGGCAAGTAGAAACACTTTCATGGCTGAAGACGTATGTGGAAACTGTCTCCCACATAGCTACCTATATTCAATTTACAAAGCTGTACTTGGCTCTAAAATATTGCCTCTAAACCTATGGTGCTTATCAGGCCCCCTGCAGGTTTTTTAAAAATGATAGGTGTGAGGGAGGGTCAAACCCACAGATATTCTAGCTCATTTTGGGTGGGATTCAGGCATTATTTTTGTCTTTCATTTTTATTTTTTTGAAGGTTCCCTGGTTGATTCTTGGTTTAAGCCTTGCTGAGAACTGTCATCCTAAGACAGATGAGAAGCACTCCTCTTATAGAATGAGAATCTTAGTGTTCGTGTTTGTCAGGGGAATTAGCCAGGCAAAGGAAGGGACCAGCAGCCTTGCAGATCCCTGGAATGTGTTCTGAACTGTCAGAGGCCTATAAAACCCAGATGAGGGCAGCTGTGTCAGAGACCGGGAAGTGAGCTGGGGCACTGGAGGGCAAGGCTGGAGTGGTGCCTATGCTCCAGTTGAGTGCCTAGACTGCAGAAACCCACGGTTTTTTGTTTTTGAATGGACGAACCAGTGAGAAAAAAGCTCCCCTACTTTAGAAAACAGCTTCCCAAGCTTGAAGCCAACCCTTTCATGATTTTCCTCTCTTTTAATCACGGGAACTTCAGCTCTCCGTGGGAAAGGAACTTAACCACGCACCTAAGCTTTAAAGCTCGTTTTAATTAGCCCTGGAATCAGATAAAAACAGCACATAGGGAGCCCCTATCAAACTAACGCTGAGCTGCTGGAGTTGGAGAGGAATTTTACCGGGGATTTAGGAGTACAGACTGAGACCCCAGGTACTAGGATGGCATGATTTATAATCAGAAAGTCCACCAAGGTGGTCCACGAGTGGATTTCTAGAAAGCCCACGAAAACATCCTGGAAGGAGATGTTTGTGTACCTGTTTGTGTACACGTACATTCTATAATACAGAAAGTCTATGTTTTTATAGACTTTCCTAGGGAGCCCAAATAACTGAGACATCTCTTTACTTTCAACCAATTTGTTCCTTCATTCTCTCTCTCTCTCTCTCTCTCTCTCTCTCTCTCTCTCTCTCTCTCTCTCTCTTTTGAGACAGGCTCTCACTATGCAGTCCTGGCTGGCCTAGAACTCACAGAGATCCCCCTGCCCCCCGCCTCCTGAGTGCTGGGATTAAAGGTGTGTGCCTCCATGTCCAGTTGAGAAATCCAAGTTTTTGAAATTTCAAGCCTATTCTACAACAGTGGTTCTCAACCTTCCTAATGCTGCCACCTTTTAATACAGTTCCTCATGCTGTGGTGAGCCCCAACCATAAAATTATTTTTATTCCTACTTCATAACTGTGATTTTGCTAGTTATGAGTCATAATGTAAATCTCTGTGTTTTCTGATGGTCTTAGGCACCCCTGTGAACGGGTAATTTGACCCACAAGAGGCTGCGACCCACAGGTTGAGAATCACTGCTTTATCAAGTCAAAACTATAATCCAGTGGAATATTAAGTTGGCAGAAACATCACTTGGGAGCAAAAGGTGACCTGAACTAACACGAAAGTATGGGTGTCAGTACTCATATACATTGATGTTTAAAGTAATGAGGTTTGGGTGTAGTGGATTTGGTAAACCCAGCACTGGAGGCTGAGCAGAAGGATCATGAGTTTCAGGCCAGCCTAGGGAACTTAGGGACACTCTGTCTCAAAAAATACAAATGAATAGAACATATGAATAAAACATAATCCAGGGCTGAAGAGGTAATTCCATGATAAAGCACAAGCCTAGCATGTCTGAAACCCTGAGTTCAATCCCCAGTACGGGGGTTTGGGGGTCAACACATTTAATTGAGGGGGTTGCTGTAGGACCCTATGGGAGTATTGTACAACATGCAGCATATGCACTATAGAAGCAACTTTCTGAAATCCTCACATTTCTAGAACTCAGGGCCTACATCTGATCCCCACGTGGTTTGCATGGGGGTCATGGGACCATAACACAGCCTTTCCTTTCTGGTTCTGCCTCCAGCACTGAACATTCAGGTCTTGCTGCACTTGCATAAAGTGTTTCACATCAAGTCCAGCTTACAGGAAACCTCCTCAGGGCCTCTGTCAATTCTAGCTACTGCTCAGTCAAACTTAACAAAAAAAAAATCACCGGTAGACACATAGTTTTATTTGCATAAAATATACATGCAACTGATCACCCCACCCATTCAGAGAGTGAGTATTTTTTCTTCTTGTTTTTGCACGGTACTAAGGCGTAAACCCAGGTCTTTCTGTATGTCAGGCAAGTATTCTAATACTTAGCTACATCCCCCCAGCCCTCAGCATCAATGTTTCAAATATATATATATATATATATATATATATATATATATATATATATATATATATATATATATATATAAAACCTTCCCCGAAAAGGCAAACACAGCCACCATCCTGTAAGAATGGTCCCAGGAAGGATGTGTTACAGATCTGTCTTTTCTGACCCTGCTACAGACAGAAAATGAACAGTTTCTTTTGGCTTTCTTTCTGTTTTTCCTTTGCAGTGTTGGGGGTGATGGCCTGAAGGAGCTCCAACTTCAAAATGTTTTTCAGTAGTTTCCTCAAGCCAATGATAAGCATTCCCACCCACCAGGAGTGAGTACCCCACCCTCGTCATTGGTAGCTCCTGGCAGGCTCACAGGGAGATACAATGAAAATGTTCACCTCTGGTGAACTGTGGTGACTGCCCCTGAAAAGGGGGGCAAAAGGGACAGTTTCCCAGATGGATGAGAGGTCTGCGGCCATGTTCTATCTGCTGTGGAGTGCCATCAACAGACTAGAAGAAGATAGTGAAGGATTCAGGGTAAATTATCCCAGCTGAAGGCAGAGTGTGGAGGTCAGGACCTCCTGGAAGGCTTGGTAGAGGCTCATCTCCTGTATCTAGAGAGCAGAAAGAGCTAACCATCTAGCACCAAAGTTACACAGAAGCGGAGCTCCTGAAGGCTGGAGTATCAACCAGACAGGCCTGCTACGCTAAAGTCAGGGTACCGATTAGAGAGAAATGGGACCTCAAGACAGGGGTGATAACGTGTGAGTCGATTCATGCAAGAACTCTGAGAACACAGATCCCTTCCAGAATGCTCTGGGCCAGAGAAGTAATTCATTCCAGGTGTGTGGGAGCCCGTTCTCGGGTTCCTCGTGGCTTTACCCAGCAGGTCCACATAGAGGATGATTAGGACCACGGGCCTGAGTGCAGGTGTCTGAGATGGTCTGCACTTGGCTGTGCTGGGGGTGGAGGTCTTTTGCTCCACCCCCTGGCGTCTCTATAAAAACCCTGGGGCAGAGACAGTCGGGGCCTGTTGGAATAGGTTCCAGGCCCTCTCGAGGCTATCCTTTATTTTCTATCTGTTTATCTCCTCAAGATTCTCCGCAATGAATCCTTCTATCTAATATTTCCTGCTGCTCGCACTCAAGAAAACTCTGGGGAACTGTGGGGGTGGTTGGGTAAACGCCCCACACAGGTGTGTGTGTGTGTGTGTGTGTGTGTGTGTGTGTGTGTGTGTTCCAGAGGTTGATAATGAATGTCTTTCTCAATTGCTTTCTACCTAACTTTTTGACATGGGGTCTCTCACTGAACCCAAAGCTCACTGGTTTGCTAGCAAGCATCGGAGATCCTCCATTGATGCCTCCCCAGTGTTTGGATTACAGGCATCTACCTTTTTATGTGGGTTGTGTTATGGGGTGGGGGCAGAATTCAGGTCCTTGTGCTTGAGGAGCAGCACAAGGGTTGTGGGATATTTGTACACTGAGTGAAGAGGTATGGCTGTGATTGGTGTAATAAAGAGCAGAGTGGCCAGTCGCTAGGCAGAAGAGAATAGGCAGGATTTCCAGGGAGAGAGAGAACTCTGGGAGGCGGGCAGATGCCAGCAAAATGTGAAACCAATCAGACATGCCGTACAGAGGAGAGGTAAGCAAATGACGAGGCAGAATGTAGGTTAATCGCAGCAGGTTCATTGAGTTAGAAGAACTACTGGGGAAAAGCCTAAGCGAAGGCCAAGCTTTCATAATTAGTAAGAAGTCTCCATATCATTGTTTGTGAGCTGGTGGTCCCGACGAGAAAGTACAACTACGACTGAGACATTTGTCCAGTCCCAGTTCCTCCCATTTAAAGATGAATGCTTTCCTTTTGCTTAGAAATCTGCAGAGAACTTGGCAGTGGGGGCAAAGACCTTTAATCCCAGCTCTCGGGAAGCAGAGGCAGGCAGATCTCTGTGAGTTCGAGGCCAGCCTGGTCTACAGAGCGAGATCCAGGACAGGCTCCAAAGCTACACAGAGAAGCCCTGTCTCAAGAAAACAAAAACAAACAAACAAAAAAGAATCTGTAGAGACCTCTGCCTTGGAAGACAGCAATTGTTCCTTCCTGGTTACTATTGATTGGTGGTTTAAAAAGTCAAATGGGAATAAGGTGCGTGGAATGGGTAGAGACAGGCAGGTAGTTGACTGCAAACAGGCCTGGGCTGAAGTAATGTGAACGGAGCTAGTTGTTAAATATACGATGGAGGGACATGATGTGGTACCACGGACCCTGACATGTACAAGAGAAGGACAGGCCCATGAGGGAGAATGATCAGAGTTTGGTTGGAACAAAAGATGGAGGGTCTTCATGAGATGGAGGAATGGGAGGACTACAGAGAGGGACAGGAAGACAAGAGGTGGGCGTCAAGAGGCGGCTTGTTGTCAGCGCATCCTGTGTGGACATCTCCTGGTAATGGTAAATTTTAGGGTGGGTGGCAGAGGTATGACAAGGGGAAAGTTCCCTGAAGAGGAGATTCAGGCGTTACCAAACTGCTGGGTGGATTGTCCGTATGAACAGTGAATACACAGAGATTGGTGAGGGGGGAGAGGGGCAGAGAAAAAGGTGATGATCCACGTTCTAGACTCATCTAAAGTGAAGGGCCGGGACCAGGTGGTGGGTTGTCTGTAGAAGCAGGGACAGCCTTTGTGCTTTGCAGCCTGCGAATCTGCACCGATGGCTGCCAGTGCTCAGGGTCAACAGCAGGCATAGGAAACATTGCAAGCATGCACCTGCCTCGTGGTTGGCTCTTGAGGTTCATTCAACATAGCACACATTATCGAAGTTTTCAATGGAGCGTGCACCAACCTGCCTCCGGGTGCTCCACAGCAGCTTCCGGGGTCCAGGGTCCGGCCTTGACGTAGCCCCTCTTTTCCAGCGCAAAGACAAATCCTCCATCTCCGATCACAACTTCTCCAGCGTTTAAACGTTCTAAGATTCCCTGAATTTACAGACGAGGAGAGGAGGGAGTTGAGTTTCAAAGACACTTTCTATCTTCGGTGATTTTGCACATGTATTCCTGAGAAGTATAGTGTCTCTAGCACTCTTAGTGTGAATGCCTTTCCACCTTTGCGAGGATGACTGGCTAACTAGAACATCAGTGATGGGGCTGGAGAGATGGCTCAATGGTTAGGAGCACTGGCTGTTCTTCCAGAGGTCCTGAGTTCAATTTCCAGCAACCACATGGTGGCTCACAGCTATCTATAGTGGGGGTGGGTGGGTCTGATGCCCTCATCTGACATAAAGGTGTACATGCAGATAGAGCAATAAACATACATTAAAAAAAGAAAAAGAAAAAGAAAACTTCAGTGACGAGGAGAGTTTGAAATGTTGCAAGTCCAGAGCCAAATCATCCTCTTAATGGTCATTAATTGTCTTCCTCTGTACATGACCTAACATCTTTGTGACACTTAGGTAAATCCTCTGGAATGTTCCAACAGACCCCCAGTTTCCAACCAACCAAAGGGCTATGAATGCTGTCAGATAGTGTCTGAGGCTGATAACAGAGTTTCTCTGCTTTGCTGTAACTGGCCTACCTAACATTTCCACCAATGTATTTAAAGAGTGCCTTTGCTTACGAATGTCTTTGTTGTATGGCTATAAAACTTTGTCAAGCTGGTACGATAATGGAATGTGGAATCTAGAGTGACTTGAGCCATAACCACTCAGAGTGACTCCAGAATAAACTGTTAGGTAAGAGCTGTGTTTTTGCATCAATATCAGAAAAATATATTTATATTGTATACATTAATTTATTATGGGTTTTATACATTACTTTATTTAGAATGCTCAGCTATTGAAAAATTGGTATATTCATGTGTATGTGCTGGGTTTGTGGGTATGTGCATAGCCTGGAAGTCTTTCAGTACACATGATAAATTACTTGGAGCTACAGCACAGTGGTAGAGCACTTGCCTAACATGCCCGAGGCTGAGGGTTCTATCCCCAACAGGATAAAAAAAAAAAACACAAATTTTTCCCATTTGTATATATATTTTTAAATTTTGCATACTTATGGGCATAATATAATAATTCAGTTCATAAACAGTGAATAATGAGCAAATTAGGGCAATTGGGATTTCAATTTTATTAATCATTTATTATTGGGGGGGTTGGGATCCTTAAATTCTTTTCCTCTAATTCCTTATAAAATATGCAATAGATTGTAGACTATGGCCACTCGGAGAAAGCCCATCTTTTTTCTTTTTTAGAAGTGCTGGAAACTTAGCTCAGGAGCTGTGCATGCTCGGCAAGACTCTGCTACTGAGATACATCACCAGGGGTGCGTGTTCTTAAAGGATGACAGCCCATCTTCTTGCTCTATCAATAATGAGAGAGAGGCTTAACACTGCCAAAGATGTGGGGGTAGCATAGAGTGCTGCGGTAGAAGACCGAAAAGTCACATGACACCTGGGACAGCTAGAACAGAGGTGGCCAAATCTCTTATGGGCTCTGTTCTTGGCGTCCTCTGCAACAGCAGATCTGTTATGCACCCAGGAGTCTGTAACTACGTGCATCCTGTACTCCATGCCAAGAACAGGGAAGCGACAGGCACAGCGTTCATGAGATGACTTCCAGTCCACTCTCCATAGCTACTCCATTTCAGTGCTGTGGAACAATTGCCACTGTGCCCAGGTGCAAGAGATGAATTTTGAACTGTGAATTGGAAAGGAGTTTTATGGATGTGAAGGTAATTTACTAGTATAACTGTTTTTCCAGTTTCTAAGAATCACGAATTTTAAATTAAACATACCATATCTTCAAGTTCTTTCTTTGATTTTAGAAATGGGGAATGAAAGTCTCTGAATAATTTATTCAAGATCCTTATCACTTGCATCCTTAAATGGTTTCTAGATTTCATTTCAGGAGGTGAGGGAGGGAGGGGCAGCTCTGAATAATTCTGAGGGATACATTGGTATGTGCACACTTATTCCATTCTGTTTACTAGCCACATCTGCAGATTTTTAGAAAGGAGAAGAGAGCATGGGCTACATAAACAGCATGAGGAATCACAGGCTTTTGCACCAAAATTCCTGTCCATTTTCTTAGCGCCTCCTTCATTTCAACCCTCCACAGCCCCACCCCATGCCTTCTGACAGCAAGTGCTCAGAAACCATTGACATTTTCACTGTGGAACTGGAAATTACATGGGGGTGTATGCTACCTATTGCCTTAGTCTGGAAGTCTGGGAGTTAACAAACAGCTATAAAGATATAGAATTGCTCATGTGCAATTTTGAAATCCAAATATTCATCATGACTACAATGTGTCTAAACACTACATCTTAAATTAACAAGTATATATGTGTATATATATACAAATTAACAAGTATATGTATGCATATACACACATATATACATACACTATGTATACATATATAGTATATGTATGTTATGTGTGTGTGTGTGTGTTTGTATATATCACTCACATGAACAATGGTCCCATACATAAGCTATGACTCACTTTGGGTGGAAATAACTAGTGACATTGTGGCAGTTAACAGCTCTCCCTGAACATGTTTTCAAATTTAGTACCACAGCACTTTAATACACAGCATAGCCAGAAATCTGATCTTTGGAAATAGGGGGAGTGGTGATTTAATTATTATGCCAATCATATGGCTGAGTGGTTATCAGCATACACTTAGACTCTACTAAGTCTTTAGTTACGTAGACATCAGAATTTCTTTGTTCCTAAGCTAAACAGTGGAATGTGCTATGAAAAGGTTAGTTGGTGTGTGTGTGTGTGAAGAATTATTACAAAGGAGTATATGTAATATCATTTTATTTTTTAAAGTATGTATCTGCCTAGGTAACTAGCAGAATAAAAATATCAAAATATTGCAGGCTCTGTTCTTTGGGTTTTATCCAGTTTTTTGCAATGAATATGTGTCCTTGTAACATCTTTTAAATGCAAATATGTAGGCATATTATTGCCCTTGTTTCTTGTTTTAACATTTATACAGAAACAAGGTTATTGGGGAGGCACCCTTATGCCACTTGTTTCTTGATAATTCTCTAAAGACCACCCCCCAACACACACACACACACACACACACACACACACACACACACACACACACACACACAGTTACTGTTTTTTCAGACATGTGTCACTGTGTAGGCTAGGCTGGATTTGAACTGTGGTCTTCTTGCCTTTTTCCTGGGATTTCATCCACATGCCATTAGAAGATTCTAAGCTTTAGTTTGGGAAGTGGATTAGAATCCATGGTTCTACAAATGGGGCCAAACTCCGTGTGTGTGTGTGTGTGTGTGTGTGTGTGTGTGTGTGTGTGTGTGTGTGTGTGTGTGTGTGATGAGTCCCTCTTTGCAATCTTTAAGGGACATCAATGGACTGTCAGTAATTCAAAAACATGAGCCTTACATCCTTCTCAAATTTTAACAAGCTTAGCTTTCTTCCATGAGGGGGTGTCTTTCTGAATTGGGGGCTCTCCTTTTACAAACTGGGCCACCCAGGTGTTTCTCAGCAGGACATGCCTTGCTTGGGGGGCGGGGGAGGCGGTACTGAGGGGTATAATCAGCCTGGCTCCATCTGTCTCCCAGACATCTCCTGGGGTCTTCTGTGACTGGGTTTGATATCAGAGTCAAGTTTATTCCCTCCTCCCCGTCCATCCCTCCTCTCCCTAACCCAGAAGAAGGTCTGCTTTGTACTGAACTCCTGTGTCCAGCGGTACCCTGGGAAGCAGCAACGTGCTTCTTGTGAGACAGGAGTGCGACCCGCAGGCATTTCGGTTTTTAGAATTCTATGAACAGCCCTTCCTCAGGGTCTTACAATCACTCTACTTATTCTTTTCCGAAACTATTTTTGGTGTAAGGCATTTTTCTGTGGTTGTTGAGACAAACTGCAGGTGAAACCTACCATCACGACCCCGCGGTCCTGTCCTCCTGGCCGCAGCTGGCGGGATGTCGGGTGGGAGGTGGCACGAGCCAGGAACCGTCGGGCAGTCAGGCGGGCTCGGCCGCTGCCTGCCCCTCCTGCCCCTCCTGCACCGACACACCGCAAGCCACCAGCCAGGGCCACCTCCACTGGGTAGGAAATTGCACCCTGGGTCTGTGAGCAGCTTCTCGGGAGAGTTCCCTGGTCTTTAGGGTGCTGCACTCACGAAGTGTTGAGAGTCTGAGGGGGCTGAAGGGGGCGCCCTGACTTCCGAGGTGGCTGCGGGGGTGCCTTGGGTCCAGAAGGCAATCATCCCACACATCGGGGTGCACCATGGTCCGAAGTGGAGCCGTGGGGTGCAGGGAGACAGAGGCTGCCTATAGTGTAGTGCGTTCTGTAGGAGAAGCCCTGGGTCACACAAAAGTTCTGGGTGTCCCCTCTGACCAAAGGCCGCCAAGGAGGAGGATGCTGGGCCACAGGCGGGCTCCAAGCACCCCTCGGCACCGTTGGGGGGTACCCAGCTGGTGGTGGTACTGAGAGCGCTCTCAGGCTCCCTGCAGACTCACCCTCTTGGCCTTCTTGCCTGCAACCGGTGCCATCTTTCCCGGGTAGTGAGTGGCTCTGGACACAGCAGCGGACTGGAGGCGAGCGGTCCGTAGCAAAGCCTGTGCTGCCCGGTGGCTGCAGTCTCTTTATACAGTGGTTTGGTTTCCCCAGCCTTGACCAGGTCCAACACACCGCCTCAGGCGTGGAACACGCCCACCAGCCTTTGACTCAGGCCAGCGGCTAGCTGGGAAGCTGCCTGGCTGAGGAGATGTCGAGATTGGTCTCCGAGATGGGTGGAAACGCGGAGAAGTAAGATAAGAAAAAAAGTACTGAGGTCGCAGCTTGCTCATCTACACACTGCCCTTTTGGCCAGTCACAGGTCTCTGACCTTGATCTGGGGTCAGGTACCCATGACCCACTTAAGCTGTCAGACCAAGCTCCTAAGAACTCCATTCAGTGCCCAAATATTTGACAAAGGCGAAGATTCGAGATCGTTGCATGAGGATGTGACATCCTGCAAGAACTTCGTTCAGAGTGTAATCTGCATGACCTACACCTGGCATAAGGAACACAGACTTGGCATTTACAGAATCATTCAATGCCAGTCCTCAAATAGTGGGTACGCTCTCAGTGACCTCACCGTCCAACAGGCTCTGCAGTTTCTAGTAAGAGTGACTTCTGATAGGAATGCCTGCTCTATCTCACAAGCTCAGGGTCTTGCATGTCAACAGCAAAAAGGAAATGACTTTGAAAACTTTAAAATTCCGCATGAAAAACAAAGGCAAGCAGACCTGAGAGGAACCGGAAGCAGCCTCAAGCGCAGCGCAGGGTAGCTGTCTGTGGATCATAGAATGGGGACCGTTTTTAACCTGTTTTCTGTTTTATGATATTTCCCTAAATACTTTTAAAATTATAACAATGATTTAAAGACACTGGAAATATCACTTTTAAAAATCGTACAACATACTAGCAAATACAAGACAACAAAGTGTGAGGGTTTGGAACCTTTTTATCTAAATATAAAAGCACAGCAGGAAACTCTCCATGTGGAACAATGGCCTCAATTTCGCACATGTGGAAGAAATTATAGTAGCGGATAACAAATTGATAGAAGTTTAAGGTGGTATATGAATGATATACAACTGAGAAAGCTTTTTAAAGCCTGTTTTCCTCTGACGAATATGCAAAACTTAAAATGGAAAAAAAGCCGGGCGGTGGTGGCGCACGCCTTTAATCCCAGCACTCGGGAGGCAGAGCCAGGCGGATCTCTGTGAGTTCGAGGCCAGCCTGGGCTACAGAGCGAGATCCAGGAAAGGCGCAAAGCTACACAGAGAAACCCTGTCTTGAAAAAACCAAAAAAAAAAAAAAAAAAAAAAAAAAAAAAAAAATGGAAAAAAAAAGAAAGAATATATTGAAAGCAATTCAAGTGACATTTTTTTAACTGCCCCACCTATCCTACAACCCAAGACACTATCAGGAGCTAGCAAGAATGAGGCATACATTGATGTCATCTTTTGCAGTGCCCAGATCTTCCACCGATAATGTCCTGGAGAATCTAAGTAGTAATAGCAGTTAGTTAATGGCCTCACTGGCTTTAGCGGTAACAGCCAGTGTTGGTGGAGAGCTCTGGGGCCTCAGGGACGGTGCTGGGCTTTTTTGCACCAGGCACTAGAGGGCTCTATCAGGATTCTGCCTGTCAATAAAGCCAACATCCTCACCTTTACAGGCCATCCAGACTCAGCAAAACTGTGTGGGTTTTAAACTTGTAGCTTTGCGCTGGAGAGATGGCCCAATGGTTAAGAGCACTGGCTGCTCTTTCATAGGATTCAATTCCCAGAACCCACACGGCAGCTCACAGTTGTAACTCCAGTTCCAGGGGATCTGATACCCTCATACAGACATACATGCAGACAAAACACGGATGCACAGAAAAGAAAAACTAGTAGCTTTAAGTTGAAAACAAACCATGAAGTTTTAATAAATAATATAGATACACAGCATTTTTTAAAAGATTGTCCTAGTTGCTGCTGCAAATTCAAGTCCTTGCTCTGGAGATAACTATCTTTTTAAAAAAAAGATTTATTTTTATTACCTTAAATTATGCATATGTGCTTGTGTCTGTGTGTGCATATAAGTGCAGGTGACCATGAAGACTTGAGGCATCAGATCCCCTGGAGCTAAAGTTCCAGGTAGGTAGTTGTGAGCATCTGGATGTGGGATGCTGAGAACCCACCTCAGGTCCCCTGGAGGAGTAGGAACTGCTCTGATCTGCTGAGCCACCTCTCCCAGCCTAGGAAGTCCACTATTTTCCTAGGGGAATGTTATGCCCATTTCAGTATAAGCATGTATATTAAAAATCGTATCTGAACATGGAGACTTTTAGCTTTTTGAATGCGAACTAACTCCTACTTCCCCCACGTGGTTTATAGGCAGCTTTTGAGATATTTTTATCTTTCTCTTTCTCTGGCCTATCAGTTTGCTGTCCTAACTTTTCTTCTCCTCCTAAACTGGGTGTATTAAAATATCACCCACTTGTTATTTCCATGTTAGATACTAAAGCCCACACTGAGTGCTTCTGCGTCCAAGCATCAGTTGTGCCGTCTCCACGTGGTTATTTACGCCTCACAGCTCAGCGCAGTGGCGGAGCTACTATACGCTGCTCAGTCGTCCTGAGACAGGCAGGCAGGAAGAAGAACCCTTAAAACTCAGCCACAGATCTCCAGGTCTGTGCCCTGATACCACAGGGCTAACTAAGTCCGCTGGAAGACCTACGGCCGAAGTCCTCGCCTAGTGCAAAGTGTTCAAGGTTAAAAATAAATCCCAAAGGGCAAGAGGAGGGTTTGAGCAGGAAATCCACCCCCGAGTTTCATAACCTCGAAAGGGAGGTTACTGTTCTGCCTTCAGGTTATGCATTGCCCCACGCAGGACCTGAGAAGCGTTTGTTAAGTGCCACTTGACAAACACGAAGTACAAAGGCGCAGTATTCCAAACACCACGCACACCTCCTCCCCCTCCTCCTGCTCCTGCTCCTCCTCCTCCTCCTCCTCCTCCTCCTCCTCCTCCTCCTCCTCCTCCGTGTTCCTCCAATGAGGAACCAGACAATAGCTCTCGTAAGGGATAATGTCCTTTTTATCGATATGTAGACGGGGGAACGTCAGGGCTTTTCGTCTTTTATTCAGTTGGGATTTCCTTTGAAATGGAGTCAGGCTGAGGTGTAGCTCAGTGCTACAGTGCTCGCCTTGCGTGCATAAAGCCGTGGCTTTGACCCCCGGCACCTCTTGTACAAATAAACGAATGATCGAATAAATAAAACAATTAAAGATGAAACTGACTTTCCTCAGATTATTATTATTATTAAAAAAAAACCAACCACTGAGTTTTAAAGGACTGAAGAGTCTTTGCATTTTAACCCCAGGTCTAACAATGTTTTGACACCTGTGCAGAGCTCTTCGCAAACTGGTGACATGGAAGTGCAGCCAATATCCATGTTTCCTTTGGCAAAGCCGGTGTTTGCTAAAAAGGGAAATGTGGATTCCTTTGTGCAGGGCATTCGCCCCTTCCTGTGTGTCCTCCACACCATGCCCAGTGTGCATACTTCTCAGCCGCTGCTGAAGGGGTGTGTGTGTGTGTGTGTGTGTGTGTGTGTGTGTGTGTGTGTGTGTGTGTATGTGTGGAGATGAGAGAGACAGACAGAGAGACAGAGAGAGAGACTCACTGTGTAGCCTAGCCTGGCTTAGAACTCCTATATAAACCCAGGCTAGCCTTTAACTCATGATTTTTCTACCTCAGCCCCCACCCTGGCGTGAGCCACCACACCCAATTAGAAGATGCATTCCGGTCTTTAAATGCGTGTCTCCCCAAGTGGCCCTCACACTGGCTGCTGCACTTCTCTTCTGGGTTCGCAGTCTCGATAACCTCAGCCAGCTTTTGTCACCCTCCCAGGTTCATCAAGAAACGATGGAGGAGGCTGTTTCTTTGGATCCTCTCTCCGCTAACCTTGTACGCTTGCCTCACCCCGTCTCTCTGGTAGCACCTCACTCCCTCTATCCATTGCGATAGCCACACTCCACACTATTGATGCCAACACACCGGGCATGTCAAACCCTGTCACACATGAACTCCTTGTGCAAAGACCTTCATTTCTTTGGCGAGGAAGATGGGAAGCTGGAAGTGGCCAGTTCTCAGATTTGCCTGCAATCAGCTTGGCACAGACTTAGAGCCCAGAACAGCAGGCTGACCAAGCCGGTAATCAGTGCCCCTCCATGGCCTCTGCATCAGCTCCTTGCCTCCAGGTTGTTGCCTATCTGGCTTCCTTCAATGATGAATAGTGATGTGGAAATGTAAGCTAAATAAACCCTCCTTCCCCCCCAAAAAAAAATAGTTCCCACCTCAGATGTGGCATTACTGTTATGCCCAGATCTCAGGGACCCCCAAAAGACCACCACAGAGAGCGAATCCTGTATGTAAAAGCAAAGAGCCTTTATTTTCAAGCTCCGGGGCTTGGTCTCTCTGTCTTTCCCATGCAGCAGTGAGAGCAGAGAGCCCTGAGCCCAGGTGGGGTAGAGTTTTTATCATAGCAGCTGTTGGGGTGAGGGGATTTCCAGGGTTCAGGACCCTGATTGGCTGACATTTGTCTAGGGGTGTCTGTAAAACAAAAACAGGTATGTGCTAGACTCAGGGACATCTGGCCATCTTATCTAACCTTATCTAATGGTTGGAATGTTTGGGATGTCAGGTACTTCCCCTTAGATGTAGGCCCTCCCTGGGTGGGATCAGCTTATGGCTTTTCCTGGGTCTGGGAGTTGCCTGCCAGTAAACCTGTCGCAGAAGCTGTGCCTGGGCCTCTAAGCCTGTCATGGCAGCTGTGTGGTCAAGCTGTTTTGGGGCCCCTCCACAATTACACGCCTGTAATCCCAGCACTTGGGAAACAGAGGCAGGAGTATTGACAAAAGTTGGGGCTAGCATGGTCTACAAGCAAGTTGGGGCTAGCATGGTCTACATATCGAGAGCTATTGAAACAAAAACAAATGAACAAAAACACCAGGGGGCTGGTGATATGGCTCCAGTCAGGAAAGAACACGTCACCTAAGTATGAAGACCTGAGTTTGGATCCCAGCACACATGTGAAAGCCTGGTACAATGGCATGTGTCTGTAACTCCAGTGCTGGAGGGGTGGGCATGTGACAGTGTGTGTGTGTGTGAGGTGTGGAGACAGATCTATCCCAGGGGCCTTATTGGCCAGCCATTTTTATTGAATTAACAAGTCCCTGTCTTCTAGTAGAGGAAGACATCTCTGCCTTGCACACATGCATTTCCACAAACCCACAGGAACACATGCATAGACCACATGTGGGTGCATGCATAAAACCAGCCAACCAAACACGCAAACAAACAAAATGGTCCCTGCATTTTAGGCCTGTTTTCCATTGCTCATCTTAAGTCCCAGCTCTTTCCTCTAACACTTTCCCATCTGCTCTGGTCTGGGCTGTCTTTCCCCTGACCCACTCCACTTGTCCAGCCTGCCATTCCTGATGTCCTCCATCCTGTCAGCTATTGCTTGAGGAACCTGCCTGGCTCCATTTGAAGACAGGAGCCATTATGCTGTACTGCTAAAAATAAGTTCGCGTTCACTGTAAGATTGAAGTTGCTGCTTTTAAATTTGTTGCCTGGAGCCTGACCTGTCCCAACGCATGGCCTTGATTTGTTTTTGAGAATGCCCTGACCCTCCCTAGCCACCGCCCCCAATCACCCTCCCTAGTCACATGGCAACCACACAGTCTTTTGTGAGATTTTTCTAAACTTCCTTAATTGCTCCATTGTCTCAATTTTGCAAACCTGCTTTGCAACTACTTGTGATTTTACTCCTTAAAGGGGTCCAAGAAACGCGTTCTGGGCTGCTCTCTTTAACCCCACTTAGGAGGCAGTCGCTGGCCAGGTCTTGGGTGTCCCCCAAGAAAAATCAAGCTTGCTTCAACTTTGCTCAAAATCGTGGTAGTGGTCTTACTCTTGAACTGTGGGATTAACACTGTACTGCCAGTGTCATTTAAGCCACACAGTATGGTGCTGGTCTGTCATGTGTCACAAGCTTTTCTACCCATCTCTCTGCAGTACCCAAATGACAGAGCCAGGAGGCCTTCCTTAACCATGCTGGCCAGAATTCTGCAGTCAGCCATCCCTGACCTCTCTAAGCCACTAGTAAAAAGCCCAAGGTCAGGCGGGCGTGTGCCCTTCTAAAATAAAACTCTTCCCAGCATTTTCATTATTGATTAGACAAAGTATGTGCCTGTCTTCAAGGTCGCTGACTGTACAGCCAAAACTGGGTTGCCTAACCTTTCCTGTGATTGTGCATAAGGTGTCAGACCATGGCTGTGGCCACTGAAAAGCAGGAACTGTTTTTCCAGCTGACCTTCACCTCTAGCTCCCGGGCTTCCACCCCTCCCTGGCTTCCACCCCTAGCTTCCCCTCATCTCTTCGATTCTTTTCCAGTGGTTTCTACACCAGCTATTTGCTGGCTTGCATTTGTGATTCTCCCCACAGCAGGGTTTATCAGAGGGCCATCTGCTCTTCTTGATAACTCCAGGACAGCAAATATCTACTGTGGAACTAGAAAGAGCTGGTTCAAACCAGATTTTCTTAGTTCACTGATCATCAGTCTTGTGGGAGTTTTCAGTTAACAATTACCTCCCTGTTGATTTCATCCTACCAAACCAGAGTCTGTGGAAATCTTGCCTTAAAAAAAAAAATCCCCTCACTTTTTATGCTAAAATATTTAAGGTAAATTATAAAGAATAATTTAACATTTAGTGTGCATTTTTAATTTTTTTCTCCAAAAAGTTAAGAACATGTTTCTGCATTACTAGAATGAATTCTGAGTCCTTATTATCTGGGTCATGTGCTAATTCCTCCAGCTGTTCCCACAGGACCGTTTCATAGACATCATTTCCCAAGCAGATACCCGTCTGCAACCACAACCGTGCATCAGTTAGTTACGAGTTGTCTCTTGGGGATGCTCAACTCCCTCTTATGAGATGTCGTGGGACCATCACATGATCTCCAGATTTCCTCCCATGACTGTCAAATTCCTCTAATAACAAACACAGCACACAGTGTGTGCCCCTAACTACTACACCGCACTGTTAATAATGGAATTATTATTAATTATTATTGTTGCTGCAAGTGCAATCCCTGCCCCAGTCTGTGAATCTGTGCTGCTTGCATCTCCGGGTATGAAAACTCACAAGGACGTAGGACTGACTCTCTAGACAGACACTCCCATGACACTGGCATGTAAAAGAAACCAGCTTCCTAGAAAACACGATTTACCTGATTGCTTCCTTTGGTGGTATTTATCTTGTTCCTATGACTCTATACCACCCTTTGAATGTCTCCTTTAAAACTCATGTTGAGACAGTCTCCAAAGTCACATGTAACACATTCAGAGAGAAGTCCTTTGTGATCAGAATGTAGGAGGTCATGAAGGTGGTCAAAATAGCATTAGTGGATTTCATAGAAGACAACTCCCAACTAACACACTAGCCCTACCTCACATCTAATGCCCGCCACTATGCTCAGATACAGTAAGACAGCCCTCACCATGTGTGGCCACCATGCCCTGGGACTTCCCAACCCCTGGAACCTTTATTCTTTAGAAACACCCAGTCATAGTATTCATAGTATCCAATTACAGCAACAGAAAGTGTACAGAAACTTCCTATGTCCTCTTAGTTGGCTTGATTAGACTTCACTCTGGCATTCTTGGTTGCTATACATCATTGGTGGTGTGGACTTCCTGTTCTGTGCTATTACAGGAACTCATGATATCTTGTCACACCCCTCACATCCAGAAATTTTTACTTAACTTGTCAAACTAATTTATCTTCTGGAGAAGGTAATGCCTATCCATATAAACACATTCAGACTAAATAGGGTGTGGGCAAAAAGGAAGTCCTTGTCTGTCATCGGACTTTCAATTGCCAATCTTTCTTTGAAGGAAGGGAAGTACTTCTTCCAGACATGTTCTGTACTCACAGAGGGGTGCAGGTTTTCACCTAACACATCTAGAAATGTCCATCTATTTCACAGCGTGCTGATCTAACATGTTCCCATCTGTGTCGGTACATGTGTGTGTTTACATGCATGCATGTGTGCACTTACATGTGATCAGAGGACTACTTGCTATCGTAGGTTCTTTTTCTCCTTGTATCATCATGAGGGCACTAGGGGTATCGAACTCAGGTCATCAGGCGTGGTGGTAAGTACCTTTTCCTGCGGCTGAGCCATCTCACCAGCCTTAATGTATCCTTTTCAATGACTCTGTACTTTAATATACATAAATGTCTGAGAAGTCACTAACTTATTGTTGGATATTTAGGTGGTTTCCAGACATGCACCTTTGGACACATGAAAATACATGTTACACCCTAGTAAGGAAATCACTCATACAAGGATGTGTAACTTGAAATTTTGGTAGATACAGGCAAACTGTTTTCCAAATAGTTTACAATATTTTTACATTTCTACATAGTGTGTATGTATAGGGGCGCCAGTGACCTGAATCTTCATCAATATAAAGCATCATTAGCTTCTTGGTCTTGTCAACACAGGTGGAAAAAAAGACACCTCACTGCTTTGCTGTACGTTTCCCTCATCTGGAATGTGTTGCTTATCTTTTCCCGTGTTTAGTGGATTAAGGTAATCTATTTTCTAATTTGTAAATCCAGGAAAGTCTCCAGGAGTCTAGTAAACATATGCCAATGTTTGCAGCATGGTGTTAGCACTCAGATGCTTCTGTCTATACACACTGTCGCCTGCTGTCTCTCTGGCACCAAAAAGACATCAAGTAAGCCCTTGTTCAGACCTCCAATGAGGGCATGTCTGAGGGAAAGATGATTTCATCATTGCTTTTGATGGAATATCCATAGAAATAATGCATCAAGAGGTATTGGTTTTGTTTTGTTTGAAAACCTTTAATGGTTCTGACGGTTGAGTGTCGGGTCATGTGGGACACAAGTGGAGAGAGCTGATCCCCAGAAGCTGATGGAGGGGAGAGAGCCTGCTACCTGGGAAGGGAAGTCACGTTGGGCTCCCCAGGCTCTGTTAGGGACTGTGTGTAACTCCTCAGAAACGGCCCGTGTGCTGGGCCAATGATTGCCGATGGAGCTCCCAGCCTGAAGCCATCTCTTCCCTGTGTGTTGTGCCCCCCAAGCATCGGGGGACAGTGTCTTCTGCTGTACCCGGAGCAGTGGCCATCAACAGGGACAGTGACACCATGAGTGCTGACCTAAGGGCTTTGTCTGGGTCCCAGCTTCGTACAGCTCCCTCTGATATCTCCTTGTTCAGCCAAATAAAACAGAATGGGGGGGGGGTCCTGAATATTGCTGCACCTCCCTCGTAATGTGTGCCTGAGCGGGGAAAAGGTTGGGCTAAAGTACCTCAGGATACCCTTCCTGGAGGAGTGCTTACTGATGCCCACTGCACTCTCTTCCCACTCACCTTTACCACCCCCTAACCAGGGTATTTGTGTGTATACACACCGTTAAAAATTTTATGTAACAGTCTGCTTTCTTTCTTTTGTGGAATTTTGGTCAAAACTTTGATCAGCTTTAAAAGAGAGAGAGAGAGAGAGAGAGAGAGAGAGAGAGAGAGAGAGAGAGAGAGAGAATGCGTGCACTGGATGGTTGGTCACTGGTCCCCATTTTTAACTAATGCTGATTTGAAATGCCCCATTGTAGAGACCACTGCTTTTTAACACAGATAGCCTGTGTATTTTTAATTTGATTTTATTCTTTTTATTTTACATGTATGCATGTTTTATGTGTATGCAGGTCTATGCCGGGTGCTCAAAGAGGCCGGAAGAGGGCATCAGATCCCCTGGAAATGGACTTAGAGATGGTTGTGAACATCCATGCGGGTGCCAGGAATTGAACCCAAGGTCTTCTGGAAGAGCGACGGGTGCTCTTAACTACTGAGCCATCTCCTCAGGCCCACACCCCTGGCTTTAATTATTCTGTTGTTATTATTATTAGTGTTATTATTAGACAGTGGTTGTCTGGCAATGCCACCTGCCTAACAACCTTTCTGTTTCTAATTTTACCTTGAGCTCCACAGCTTTGCCCCATACACCCACGACAGTTTGCATGCCTCTTTCTCCTCAGTTCTGATGGTATTTTTCCCTGAGGTCCTGTGCCAGTAGTTCATCAGTTCAGAGCACCTGGACACTTTCCTTTGAGCAGGTGCATGCATTACCTGAAGCCTCACTCTTATGCATCCCACAGCAGCATCCCCTTCAATAGCTCTTGCACAGTTCATGTCGATTTTGTCCCTAGATAGTTGATTGTTTTGCTAAAACGTGGAATAAATACTTTCCACTATACTTTCAAAAGAGTTCTCAAGTATATATAGAAAAGCAATGACTTTTGTGTAGAGAAATTTAATCGTCATTACTGGATTCTTTTATGGCCTATAATAGCCTTTTAGATAGTCACAAAGACTATCCAAAAGTATCAGAAAGTACAGCCTGAACAACGTTTTCATCTTTACTTTTCTGATATTTTGAATGATCTACTGTGTTGTCTAGTACTGCCAGAACACAGTGGTGCTATGGTAAGTTCCTGGCTGTGTTTAGGGGGATAGTTTTTGGTTTTGTTTTTAATGGAGTTGAAATTCTTTCTCTTAATATGTTCTATTGTCATTTAAACTGTGATCCAATCACTATATAGGTTTTTCAGTCTTTCCACATAGGAAATTAATCCTTTAGAAATGTTCGCAGCCAGGTGTGTTCCCACACATCTGGAATCTCAGTACTTGGGAAGTTGAAGCAGAAGAATCAGTAATTCAGGGTTGGCCTGGACCACACAATGCGGCTCTGTCTCAAAACTTTTTTTTTTTTTTTGTCACTTTGATTTGTGGCTTGGAGGTGTAGCTCAGTGGAAGGCTGCCTGGTGAGCATGTGCAAAGCTGTGTGTTCAATCCAGAGCACATGGACCCTAACTTTAATGGTGTACCTGTTTGTCTGTTGGGAGCTTTATGAACTTTAGTGACACCAACATCTTAGGCAAGGCCGCTGAACCTCTACACCCAAAGTGAGACCTTCATGTTTAATGACATGAGATGACTTTTGTCCTATCAATAATGTTCCAACTACACATCAGCAAAGCAAAACAACACACACAACCAGGTTATCCAACAGTCTTCTTGACCCAGTTTCCACTGGCTGTGCACCGTTTCGTTAAGGGAGCACATGGCCCGGGTTGCTCAGCTCAGTCTCTGTGCCTCCCCTTCCTCAGGTCTTGTTACTTCTGAACATCTTCAACTCCTGGTCCTCAGGATTGTCCCTGTTCACATCCTTCTAGCCGTGGCATTCCTGTGCCCACATTCTGAACAAAACACTTTACTTCCATTTTTTTGCAACTGTCAATCTGAAAAGCTGATGAACAGCCCTAACGCTTTCTTCAGGTCTAAATGAGCTAGTCTTTGTTAATTTGAGTCTCAGCTGATTTTCCTGTTTTATAGGTTGATGGATCTAGATTTAAAAACGCGTCTTTACCATCTACCCTATGTCACTTCTTTTTTGAACTTGTTATGTCGTTTCTGTACTGAATGCCACAGAACTAGATGAAAGGGCTGTGGAGACACCGGAAGGGACAGCCTGTCCTCCCCCGCCCCCCACCCCCAGCATGGCCTCTCCACTCTCGCCCTTCTCACAGTGCCACACACTTCCCTCTCCACATGACTTCAACATATTCAGCGAGTGGCTACAGGGTGGGAAGTCCCGCTGGAGTGCAGGTTCGATCTCAGTCGCTAACACAGGTGAAGCTTTGGTCCAGGGTGAGCCAGCAGGAGGACGAGGAGACTGCCAACCTGCTTACACAGGCACTGTGTAACGGGCAGAGCGTGCCTAGCACACGGCAGTCACTGTTTTAAGCACCCTATTATCTCATGTAGTCCCCAAAGCACCTCAGTGAAAATGCTTCCATTGCCCCCTTCATGTCACAGAAGAGGACATTGACAGAAAAGTTAAGTGACTGTCACACAGATGGGACAGGACAAATGATGTCTTGAAAGCTTTTGGTTTAAAGGATATGAGGAAAAGGAGGCCCAGGGAAACATAACAGCTATCTTAAAAAATTATTGAGAAAGAGGATCTATCTATCTATCTATCTATCTATCTATCTATCTATCTATCTATCTATCTATCATCTATCTATCTATCTATCTATCTATCTATCTATCATATATCTATCTTCTATCTATCATCTATCTATCTATCTATCTATCTATCTATCTATCTATCTATCTATCTATCTATCTATCTATTATCTATCTATCCATCATCTATTTAGTGCATGCTTGTGAGCCTGAGTGAGTTTTTGTATACCATGTGTGTGCAAGAGCTTGAAGAGGCAAGAAGAGAGCATAAGATCCCCTGAAACTGGATCAACAGGCAACCGTGAGCCTCCACGTGGGCGCTGGGAACCAAACTAAGGTCTTCTGCCAAAGCAGTGCCTACTTTCAACCCCTGAGCCATCTTCTCATGCCTCCTGACAGCTACTTTTAAGTTGGAAGAATTAGCAAGTGGAAAAGACAGTTGTTCTAGGGAAACTCAAAGCCTAGTGTTTGGACCTAGTGAAGGTTGTAGAGAGCAGGCTTCTGGTTACGATGGAGGCGCTTCCTAAGAATGAGACATATCCTCAGAAGTAGGTGACCTTGAGAAGTGGCGAGGCTCCAGTGAATGGGTACTGGCTGGAGAGGTTTGCAAAGAGAGTTGGTTGGGCATTTGATCACTTAGGTTGGTCACCCTCAAGGTCTCCAAAGGCCTGGATGTGATTAGAGATATATCACTCTCTAACTACATCAGATGGCATTCTGCTAAGTGGGAACGGTGAATGAATCCCAGGTTGTTAGCATCACAGAAACAACCATATCTGGGCTGAAAGGTTGATTCAGTCGTAAGAAAGTGGATAAAAATGACCTTAAACTCCAGGCTTTACGTTTTGTGAGGCTCTGAAAGAGAGGGATTTGCAGGCTTCAAACAAAGACATGTTAAACATATAAGGAAGTGGAAATACTAATGCCTCGATTCAGTCATTATAAAAAAATAAAAGCAATGGCCGTGTGCGTGCAGAGCAGTGGTTGAGGGTTCCAGATCGACAGCACGTGGGCTCAAATGTCACGTCACTCCCACATGTGTGACCTTGGCAAGTGCAAGTACTCATCAGGCCTGTTTCCTCACCTGTAAACTGCTGTGTTAACAATGAAACCATCCCAGTTTTAACTCTGCGACTATGTAGCCACGAGAGTAGAGGACAAAGCTAGGAACAGATATTTGTTATCATTATTCCAAAGAATGCCTATGAAGTTTAAGACACTCAAATTCTATACAAGGAAAATAATTTGTGATTTTATTAATTGTCACACATGGCTACATTGTTGCAAAAAAAGAGAAAAGTGGGCACACTGTCAGTGTACAACACAACCGTGAATCAAGAAAGTATTACAACAAGATGGACTTGAACTCTGACTTCTGAAAAGGTCTTGCAGGGTTCGGCTGTTTGACTTAATCAACAAGCATTTCATTGAGCATTGGTGATTATGTTACGCATAATGCTAAATAAAGAAGAATGTAAGCAGCATGTGATATGGTCCTGAGCTTCAGTAGCTTATAATCTGACTGTGTGTGGTTATAAAGATACACTTACAAACTCTAAGACCTTAAAGCAAAAATCCTCTTTGAAAGCAAAGTGCTGAGATTTTAATAATCCTGCCATCACTCACACTTTTGACATATCTTCTACTGAGATGTGTTTGTAGCTACAATAGAAATCACTTGAGAAAAGCATGCCGATTGCTAGTTCAGAGCCCTGCTCCCGCTTCCTCAAGCATCTAGCTTCGACATCTGAATTATTCACTAAGATAGCTTCTTGCTGGCTTCTGATGATTTAAGAATGTCAGATCCACTCTGAGAGCCAACTCTGGTCATGCCTGATGACCTTCATATGGGTGCACTGTGGCATTATTAGTCAGAGAGTACTTGGGGAGGGAGGACAGGTCCCGGTGTCTCCACATCCCCACAGCATCTGGTGAGCATGCTCAGGAGGGATGTGTTGCTTGAACTGAAGGGACAGTAGCTCACCGATGCACAGCAGCTGGAAGAACAGGGCAGGCTGAGGACAGCAGCATGGAAGTCAGGGCTTGAGGCCATTTCTTTCTGTTCCGTCATTTCAGAGTTTTCTTTCCTTGCTTCTTACGCATCTGGCTTCGACAGCGAAGGACAGAAAGGTCTGCCTGAAGCTGGCAGCAGATTCTCCCAGTATTCCCGTCTAGCCCTGGGTTTGGAAGATATGCACCGTTAAGGAAAAGATCCATACTCACTTTATAAATTCTGTATGGTGTGTGTGTATGTGTGTGTGTGTGTGTGTGTGTGTGCGCGCGCGCGCGCACGCGTGTTAGAGAGGAAGAGGGGGAGGAAGGGAGAGAGAAAGAGAGAGGGAGAGAGCGAGAGATCAGACTAAAGCAGAACTTTTGTTTCAACATATAGTCAGAAGAATTCTCTATATTCACACCAGTGGCTTTCTCACAACTCTTAAGTGTGGTATATATGTGTACATGTGTGTGGTGATATTTTATTTGTGCTTAAATGTGGTGATATTTTATTTGTGGGTTAATAAATAAAGCTTGCCTGGAGATCAGGGGGGAAAGGTCAGCCATTTTAAGTAAACAAAGAAGTCAGGCAGCACATGCCCTTAATCCCTTAGAAGGCAGGATCTCTGTGTGTTCAAGGCCACACTAGGGAACAGAACCAAGCATGGTGACACACGCCCTTAATCCCAGTACCAACCATAGAGACCTGGAGGTCTGTATAGACAGACAGTGATAGAGCTGTGTAGGAAGAGGAAGTGTCATGACCAACTTCTAGGAAATGTAAAGGAGATGGCGTTGTATTGATATGGCAAGAAAGAATATACAGACACATCGGAAGACAGAGCAAGGTTCATGGATCCCTGAGCGAAACATCTTTAACAATAAAACGATGGTAACATATAGTATAATTTAGAATCAGGAAGAACTCAGAGAAGATGGAGGAGGCCTGTGATTTTTCTTTCAACAATGAAAGAGGAAGTTAATTAGAAATTAACTAGAAAGCCAGATGTTACACAAAGAATGCCAGTCCAATCATGAAGCCAGTTTACATCTGGTGAGAATTTGGACGAGTGATGAAATGTAAGAGGGGAGAATCCACCAGACCCTGATGCTTGGAGCAGTCGCCTTCAAGTGGCTCAAGGTTTGCAAAAGTGGGAACGTTGCTCTTCCCTGTGGTTCCAGCAGAGCGCTGTGTTCTGAGGAGACTGTTGCACAGTGGGACATTGAAATGGAAGTGTGAAGGCACCAAGAGATGGGACATGACAGGGGACCCCTCCCAGGGTCACTCCCCGGAAGTCTCAAAAGATGGCCTGTCACACCCACAAGACACCACACTGGAAACTCAGAATCACCAAAGAACAAAGGGTCAGGCCACACTCTGAGTCTGTGCATGAGAGCGAGAGCATGGGCCTGACCCCGAGAACCACCTGAAGGACAATGGGACCCCAAACAGGGCATCTCTGGGGTGACCTGCTGGGAAAGCAGGAAGCTGAGGGGAGGTAGCAGTCCAAGAGAACGCTAGAGGTGTGGGAGCAGACCAGAGTTTGCAGGGAAGACTGAAGAACCTGTCCCATGCTTGTGCTAGAGATCTGCCAGGCTCGAGAGGGTTGCCTCTAATAGGGTGACAACCCAGTGATGAGAAGATTTCCTTTCCTGTCTGTTTTCTTTTTACTCCATGTATGATACATATATGAGTGCTCTGTTTTTAGGCACACCAGAAGAGGGTGTTAGATCCCATTATAGATGGCTGTGAGCCACCATGTGGGTGCTGGGAATTGAACTCAGGGCCTCTTAAGAGCAGCCAGTGCCCTTAACCTCTGAGCCATCTCTCTGCTCGCTCCTTCCTTTGGGAGGCTTTGCCAGACAAAAGAAGTTTTAAGTTTAAAATGTGTTCTGAGTCTTGATTCTGTGTGGAACTGAACTCTTAATTGTTAAGTTGAGACCATGTCTCAATTTAAAGTGATAATGAGACTTCCTGTTCCCTAAGAATGCAATCTTGGGGCATGTCAGTGTGTTCCCTTTGTACCTACAAAGAAAGGAATTTACTCATCAAGCAGGGTTAAGAGATAGGACAGAAAACGTCTGATGATTTGTCATGAGTCCCGCTGCTTGAATGACAACTGTAACAATATTGTAAATACCATTCTCCGGCTTTATATTTTAGAAGCAACCTGTAGACAAAGCCTGGAAGACTTAATTATGATCACAGAATAGAACATAGTGGTTAAAAATGTTAATAGTATAACTTGAGGCAGCCGAAGGATGGGGCCAGGAAAATCACTCAGTCAGAAAAGTGTGTGCCAGGCAAGCATGAGGACCCAAGTTCAAGTCTTAGCACCCACACAAAAAGCCAGGTCTAGTGGTGTGCATTTGTAATCTTGGTGCTGGGAGGCAGACATGGGTGGGGCCCGCAAGCCAGCCAGCCTAATCTAATTGGCAAACTCCAGGCGCTAGTGAGAAACACTATGTCAAAAAACCAAGGTGGATAGCACCTGAGGTTGTTCAGAATAATTCCTACACACACATACACACACACACACACACACACACACACACACACACACACACGGTGCAAGGAGATAGACCAAAAAGTAGAAGAGAGAAGGAGAGTAGAGAGAAACAGGAAAGAATCTATTCTTACTTTATAGAGTGTACTTCATACTGATGGATTAAGACATAGGTAGCTATATAGTAGGGTGAATACAGAGAGCACTACTGTACTGTATATATCTCAAAGGAGCTAGAAGAAAGGGGTTTGAATATTTTTACCACAAAGAAATGGTAACTACTGGAGGAGATAGGCACGGTTTTGGTTTTTACCCTCACTTGGACATTACCCAATGTGTACATGTGAGGAAACATCATGTGGCACCCATAAATATGTGTAATTTTTGTATCCACTAAAAATGTATTTTGAAACCTAATCCATATAATCACAAGAGTTGGGTCTTTGGGGGGGGTATAATTGAGTCACAAGGGTGGAACCCTAGTTAATTCCATTAGTGGCCTTATCAAAGACGCTCCAGAGAGCTTGCCTTGACCATTGTATTATGAGAGTCCTGTTGTGGGATATTTGTACACTGTATGAAAATGTATTGCTGTGATTGGTTTAATAAAGAGCTAAATGGCCAAAAGCTAGGTAAGAGGTATAGATGAGACTTCCCGGCAGAGAGAGGAAGTAGAAGATGAATCTAGGCACGCAGGGAGATGCCAACGAGAGAGACATGGAAGGAGTCAGACATACAGAATGAAAGAAAGGTAAAAAGCCACAAGGTAAAGCATAGATTAATATAAATGGGTTAATTTAAGTCATAAGAGCTAGTGGGACAAGCCTAAGCTAAGGCCGAGCTTTCACAATTTATAGTCAGTCTCCGTGTCATTATTTGGGAGCTGGCTGGCAGGACAGGGAAAGACTCATTACAGAGCCCCCAGCAAAAGCCACTGTCTTTGAGAAAGTGGACCTTCACCACACACTGCATCACTGGCAGCTTGATTCTGGACTTCAGAACTCTATGAGAAACACATTTCTGGTTGGTTGGTTGGTTGGTTTTGAGATAGGATCTCATTCCGTAGCTGAGGCTGGCCTGGAGCTTGCCATGTAAAGGCCAGGCTGGCCTGGCACTCACAGGAAATCTGCATGCCTTTGTGTTGTGAGTGCTTTGGTTGAGGTACAGGATGCCATGCCTACATTTCTGTTGTTTATAAGCCAGGCAGTTGATGGTGTTTTGTTACAGTAGCCTGAGTAGACCAGGAGTCCCTGGGAAGGGGGCAGGGGCGGCTTGCACTGTGTGGGTTCCTTTGCCTTGTGCACGCATCATGTTTACAGCAATACATAGAAGAGGACAGGGAGGAATCAGGAGTGCAATGAACGGCAACCCCACCTTGCTCTGATCCAGGGTTTGGTGTGCATGTCCAAACCACTGCCCCAGCTGCCGTGTTTCTCTGAAGCCGGAGGCAAAAAACCCCTTTCCGGGGCCAGTTCCTCAGCAATCGCCCTGATGTGGTAGGGCTCGAATCCGCAGCAGCCGCCGATGTACCTGACGCCCAGGTTGTAGGCCTCTCTGGCGTATTTTTGAATATCCCATCGGGTCGCAACTCTGGGCTCCAGGCCTGTAATACAGTGGTTTCTGTTATCACTCTGCTGTGGTTTGAGAGCGAAATGTGCCGCATAGGCTCATATGTTTGTTTGAATACTTGGTCCCCAGCGGTGGACTATTTGGAAATGTTGCGCAACTTTCCCTGGAGGCGGGCCTTGAGGTTTGATTGGCACCTTGGCGTCCTGTCTTCATTTGGTTTCCTGACTGTGGAGGTCACGTGACCATCTACCGCATGTTCCTGTGGCCAAGCCTTCCTATCGAGATGGACTGACTGCCTGCCCTTGACTCTGATCTTCCCCGAAGTTCCTTCTCATCAGATATTTGGCGAAAACAACCGGAAAAGTGACCAATGCAGCTCCCATTTTCAAATGACAGATTCTCGGCTGGTTGGCCTTTTCCTCCACCCCACCCGCACCCCAGTTTTAAAAAAAAAACAATATAGTGCTGGAAAGATTATGCACCCTTTAGGTGACTTCTGTTTGGTTAGCACTGAAGGATTTTCTTTTTCTTATATGGCCTTATAAAACTGTATCAATTTAGTCACAGTAAGAAACATAAGGGCCAGGTGGTGGTGACACACGAGTTTAATCCCAGCATTGGAGAGGCAGAGGCAGGAAGTTCTCTATGAGTTCAAGGCCAGTCTGGGAACTACAGAGCAAGTTCTACACAGAGAAACCCTGTCTTTTTGAAAACCAATCCAAACCATAAGGGACTTTACATGCACCTGAGCTTACCAAAGGGATATTCTGGGAGGTCCACAAACCCTCCTTTGCCACAGTCAGGTGTGTGGAAGCCCAGGCATTGCACCATCAGGTGAGCTGGCAGCCCCGAATCCCTTAGCCCCTCCTTCATGAGCTTCATGGTCTGCAGGCTGGTCCAGGGTCCGAATCGGCAGTTGACCCCAATGATGTTTGCCCCTGTGCAAGGCAATAAAGAACAATTACAATTTACGGTGGATTCATTTGTTCGTTCTGTTCATGACCGTTAGAAGCTGAGCTGGCTGGGGTGCATGCCTGTCATTACAGCGTCTGAGAGAGCAGGCTGGTCACAAATTCAACACTAGCCTGGGCCACATAGATTAGAAATGATTCAATCTCATTCCAAATCAACCAACCAACCAACCATCCAACCAATCAACCTTAGAAGCTGGTTTAGAGATTAGCTACCCTGGGATTTGTAGACAAGACCATTTCCTTCTTGTTCTTTTATTTCTCTGACAATATTGAGCAAATGCATTTCATAAGCAGCCCGTGCACCGCCCGCCTGCCTCATCGAGGTCCACTTTACCTGCCTGCGCCAGCTTGACTGCGCATTCTCCAGGGGTCACGTCATGCATGTCCCCCTCCGGCCCGATGCACATGGTCACAGCCACAGGTTTGCCCACTTCCCTCAAGACTTCCACAGCCCACACAGCTTCTTCCACATGCTCAAAATACTAGGAGACAGCACTTTTTAAAACTGGCCTCAAGTGAAAGTAGACTTTTGAATGGTAAAGCCCAAATGCTGGGAAACTCATAAAAACGACCAATCTATAATATGTGATGCAGCTTGCTGAGGAATGCATCCCTAACAGATTGTGTAAAGAACAGCTTTCCTAGTAAACATTTGAATTCCGTCCATGAGACTATCTGGAGTTTTATTTGGGGGTCAGTATATGGTGATGTTGTGACTGTTAGTAAAACAAAAATCAAAACCATTAAAAACCACTAAAGGTTGTTTAAATATGTAATATATGTATATATGTGTTGAAACAGGCAATGGTGGCACATGCCTTTAATCCCAGCATTCAGGAAGCAGAGGCAGGAGGATCTCTGTGAGTTCAAGACCAGCCTGGTCTACAAAGCAAGTACCAGGACAGCCAGCGCTACACAGAGAAACCCTGTCTCTAAAAACAAAACAACAACAAAAACAAAAACAAAAACAAAAATTTAGTTATATATTTAAAATAAAAATCTTGAAGGAACACACATTTTTGTCACCGGAAGTCCAATGTGTTATTCTTGCACCACAGAGCCACCTAGGAATAAACATTTTACTTATTGATTTGAGCATCATCTTTTATGGAACTGGGGTTAGCTCTGAAAAATAATAGTTTATCATGCATTATTCTTCACAGTGATTCTGTATCATTTCTGGTTAGGTATCCCAGGCACTCCATGAAGCTGGAAGAGGAAAGTAGGAAGGTGTTCCCAGAAGGTTAGACTGAAGCACAGAGCAAGAGATGGAGCTACTGGGTGTCCTTGCTGATGGTGGCCAGGGTGTCCTTGCAGGGGTGCTTCCCAGAATTCCCCTTTGGTGCCACAATTAAAAGGGTGACCTAAACTAACTGGACAAGAGCCAGCAGCAATCTCCCTGTTTCTTGTTTCCTCGCGCTCTCTCTCTCTCTCTCTCTTTTTTTTAATATTTAAGATAGGGTTTTTCTATGTATCCTTGGCTGTCCTGGAACTTGCTGTGAAGATTAGGCTGGACTCGAACTTGGAGACCTGCCTGCCTCTGCCTCCTGAGTGCTGGGAATAAAGGTGTGTGCCACCCACCAGGCATGGTTTCTTTCTTCACTATTGAAAGAAATTCTACACAAGCTCATTGAGGAATGAAAAGATAATCAAAGGAAGCTCTGAAAACATGGCTCATGTTCCTGCCCAGCTGGACAGTATTCCTGGAATCTGCATCGAGGAGCAGACAGCCCTGAGCCTTGAGCTGGTCTGAACTAGCAGACATAGTGATGAGGAGAAGACCTGAGTGGAGGGCTTGATCCCAGGCAGGAACAATGGGGAAGAAAAGGGAGAGAGTGTCCATGTCACTCTCATGTCCAGTCAGTGACCAATTGTTTGGCTTAGATATGAAATGTCCCTCAATAGGTTCATGTGACGAAGGCTCGGCACTTAGCTGGTGGAGCCAGGCGTTGAGCAGGATTGGACCACGAGGGCTCTGACTTCATCAATCCACTTAGATGTGGATGGATTCATAGCATCTTTGGGAAATAGAACGAGGTGGGGTCTGGTGAGAGGAAGTAGGTCCTGGAGGTGTCCCTTTGAAGGCCATCTTGTCTCTGGCTCCTTCCTGCTGCCCCTCCTTTTCCTGGTTGCCATGTCCCACTCTGCCTTGCCCTCCCTCCGTCATGACTCCTGACCTAGAACGGAGCCAGGTGACCAGAGCCAGCTGGCCGAGGACCCCCAAAACCGTGAACCCAAGTGGTTTCTTCTTAAGTTGATCTTCTCAGGTATATGTCCCAGCAACAACAATAACAAAAACCTGACTTAATATATCAATCCTTTCTTTAAATGCCGTGTACATGGGATAAGCTGAGGAACAGCAGAGAGGCAGTGAGAAAGGCCAGGATGGAGAAGACAGTTACTCAGTGCTGAGTCTTGCTAGTGAGGTCCAGGTGAACCTGGGCAGCCATCTGCCTGCCAGGCTTTGCTCTCCCTCTGGCTCCAATCTCCCCCAGCCCCCCCAGCACTTTCCAGCCTGGTCTCTCCTTTGGGAGGGGATACGTCCTAAGCCACTGTCCTCTTTTTCTCTTCTCACTGCCCCCCAAGTCAGCTACTACAATCACATAAACCTCAGGAAGCAAAACCCATACTGAGGCATGCGGTGGGTCCGCCCCTTGCCTCACAGAGAACCCAGCGTGAAGATGGCGAAGCCTTGCCTGGAATGCAGGGTATCAACCTCCACCTCTGACCGTCCACAGGGAAGAAATGAGGACATAGAGCATCCCTGTCCAGTTCCTCTCAGACCAGCCTTACCTCTGCAATCAAGAAGTCCACATTTTTCCTGACAAAAACTTCTAACTGTAGTCGAAAAAGGTTTTTAATTCTGGTTTCATCCTTGTGGTATTTGTACAGTGATGTCTGGCAGAGGCAGCCTGCCACCAAAGCGTCCCCTCCGTCAGCCACTTCCCTGGCGAGGTCACAGGCAGCTGCATTTACGTCTTCCCACTGAGAGCAAGAGCAGAAATATGGGCCTGGTGTTTTAAACGCAAAATAAAGCAAGTCACGGACGGACGGAACAATGAGCAAGTCAGCCCTGCAAACGGCCATTGGAGAAGAGTTGGGCATAATCTCCTCTGTTACCAGTGACTCCTGTGTGAGCCAGAGGTGGGCAGGTGCATGTACGTGTTATTTTTTGACACAGGGTCTTTCATTGAGTCTGATTCTCACGGATTTAGCTAGATTGTCTGGCCAAGAAGCTTCAGGGAATCCGCCTGCCTCCCCACCCCACCCCCGTCCACCCCCAAACCTGGTGATGGGGTTACAGATATGCGTCAATGTACCTGGCTTTTACACGGGTTCTGGGAATCCCAACTCAGGTTTTGTGCTTATACATCAAGTACTTTATTAACGGAGCCTTCTCCCCAGCCCCACCAGTAACTTTATACTTCCATCATCGTTATTATCCGCACTGAATTTTTAAAATGTAAGTTTAGATTAATTGTGAATTATAGTGGTGCATTCTTTTACTATTGTGATGATGATGATGATGTGTATAGGTATTTTACCTGCATGTATGTCTGTGCACCATGTGTGTCCCTGATGCCCTTGGAGGCCAGAAGAGAGCCTCAGATCCCCAGGGGTTAGGGCTATAGACAGCTGTGAGTTGCCATGTGGGTACTGGGAATTGAACCCAGGTCCTCTGGAAGAGCAAGTGCTCTTACTTGCCGAGCCATTTTTCAGTTCTACTACATTGGATTTTAGTAACTTTGTTCGTTCCCCTCCCATAAAGATCATTAGCTTCTTCAGAAGAGGGTCTAAGCCTCTTGTGATAGTTTGAATGTAATTGGCTCCCATAAGCTCATAGGCAGTGGCACTATTGGGAGATGTGGCCGTGTTGAATGAAGTGTTTCACTGTGGGGACGGGCTTTGAGGTCTTTTTTTTTTTTTTTTACTTAAGCTTTGCTCAGTGAGACAGTTGACTTCCTGTTGCCTTCTGATCAACATGTAGCCTGCACACAGCTATGCTCTCCGCCATGAATGATAATGGACTAAACCTCTGAAACTGTAAGCCGCCACCTCAGTTAAATGTTTCCTTTATAAGAGTTGCTGGGGTCATGATGTCTCTTCACAGCAATAGAAACCCTAACTAAGACACCTCTTTCTATGATTACCTTTCTATTTAGCGCAGAGAACAGTCCATGGATGTAACCATAAACATAACATATATTGGTTCTCATTAAATGTGGGTTTCTCCAATGAACATGACCATCCATAATAGTCAGTTGTCATTAACAGTTGGCTTTGCAAATGTTTCCCCATTCTCCATCTCATCTGCTCCTCCTGGCAGGTCTGAGCACAGCACTGATTATTATGTTTTTTCAGAGCTAAAGCCAATGTGCCATGCAGGAATGGTCTTACATGAAGTCACACAGGCAGGAGACAGAAAAGTTGAGGAGCAAGCCTGATTTTTGTCATTTGTAGGACAGAGGTCCTAAGTTCCCCAGGGCTTCCCTGTCTCCAGACAGGTACGGGAATAAAAGAATACAGAATGAGGGGATAAAAAAATCATCCAGCCAAATGTTCTTTCTCCACAAAACACCTCTGAAGGGATGCCTCACCCTTCCCAAAGCCTGTTCTGTCTGGTCTTGTCAGCTTCCACCTAAACTGACATTGTTCTGTGTGGTGGTTTGAAAGAAAATGCCTCCCTCA
Source organism: Peromyscus californicus insignis (assembly GCF_007827085.1). Lineage (NCBI taxonomy): Eukaryota > Metazoa > Chordata > Mammalia > Rodentia > Cricetidae > Peromyscus > Peromyscus californicus. The sequence continues at coordinate 60,075,085 of NW_026294480.1, read as the reverse complement.
AAGGGAGTGGCACTATTAGGAGGTGAGGCCTTGTCTGGAGGAAGCGTGTCATTGTGGGGGCGGGCTCTGAGGTCTCTTTTGCTCAAGCTTCCCTGGGTGTGACTGTTGGTTGTCTTCCTGTTGCCTCCAAGACAGAACACTCTCAGCTCCAGCACCACATCTGCCTCCGCACTGCCATGTTCTCCATCATGGTGATAGTGGACTGAACCCCTGAAACCGTAAGAGAGCCGCCCCAAATAAATGTTTACTTTATGAGTCGCCAAGGTCGTGGTGTCTCTTCACAGCAATGAAAACCCCAACTAAGACATTCTGTTTCATACACGTATGTGTGGAGTGGTGAGTTCATAACTGGCAGCGAAGTGCAGACACACACAGGATCCCAGTTCCACCCCCTCCCGCGGGAAGCCTCTGTCCTTTGTAGCTGCTCCCTACCTGCACCCCAGTTACCTTGTCATCCATGTTGTCCTCAGAGGCAGAAAAGGTGAACGTCTGCAAGACATTGGCTCCCGCTCTCAAGAATTCTGTGTGGAGCTGACGAACTGCCGAGCAATTGAAATCGCAATGACAAAATCAAGCTCCAGATGCTTACATTCTCGGTAGCAGCTCCCCCCACTCCCACCCAACCCCCCCTGCTTCCTTCCCTCCCCACCAGACCCAGTTTCAAACCCAGAACTGATAAAGTCAGTCCTGTGACAGGGCAACATGCACCATGGATCACCGCACAGGGGCCTGCTGACTGGCCCCAAGAGGGTCGCACGCAGAGAATAAAATCTGGCTAGCTCTGTGTCCCCTCATCCCTTGTCTGGAGTTTATTCACACAGCAACGTGTGAAGGATGCCACTGGCCTCTTATCACCAGCGTGGGAAGGGTCAAGCAGCTCACACACAGGCCTGCAGGCCTGTGTATGACATCCGCAGCAGGCTGATTCAGCAGCAAGTGTGAAGGAGCCATGTGATAGGCAGCCCCCTCTGCCCCAGCCTCTGGGAAAGTCACCTCCCTGGAGCTGGGAATGTAGCTCAGTTGGCAGAATGCTTCCTTAGTAAGAATAAAGTCCTGGGTTTGATCTCCAGCATCCTGTAAGGCAGATGTGATAGCTCACACCTGTAATCTTAGCACTCAGGTGGAGGCAGGGGGAGCCTCAGCTACATAGCTAGCTTGAGGCCAGCCTAGGATGTCTGAGACCCTGTCTAAAAAAAAAAAATGAAAAGGAAAGAAAAGAAACTCCCCCTCCACTACTTCTCTTCCCCACCATCACCCCCCACCCCCGGCTAATTTAATATATTCAGTTTAGCTGAAAGATCTCCCAAAAGTAAGAAAAAAAAAATGAAAAATTCCCAAGAGGCACCAGAGAAGCAAAGCTATTCTGTCCTTCATGGAAAGCAGGTGTATGGGCAACCTGGGGAAATAACACTAACGGCCTCAGGGCTCTAAGGATGTCTGGGCAGCTCATGGGAGTAAACTGTCCTCACAGCTGGGCCACGTCCTGCCCCACGTGACAGACAAAGAAGCAGATTCTCAAAGAGGTCAAGGGACTCATCTAAGGTCACACAGCTGGTCTGGGGAGGAACCACGCAAGGACTCCAACTTTGTCTCATGCAATATATATACCTGAATGAAATCAGGTAGATTCAAGCCACACTTCCAGTGTGTGGCCTGATCTCCCTTCTTATTCTTTGGCCTTACCTGCCTCCCTGCCACACACACACACACACACACACACACACACTAGGAAAGCAAGGGAAATCAATAAAGCCAGGTATAGTTAAAGCACCATTGTGACGTCACCAACCAATTGCAATGGTTTCTACTTCCAACTCTTTTATTTATATTCCCCCCCCCCCCCCAAGTCAGGAAGATGAAGAGATGTTATTCCTTTCTCTGCACTCTGGTCCCCACCGTCTGGCTGTCTGCTCCATTAAGCTAGTGATGGCCATCAGCCATTATCACCATGGCCATGGGTGTTCTCTACCGTGCACAACCTTCAGCAGGATGAATCTAAAGCAATTAACGATTTTTGCTAACTTAAGAAAACTCTTGAATAGCTACAAGGAAACTTTCCAAGGAATAAACTGTGAAAAAATATATATTAACAATGCTTGTTCAAGAAAATGTGAGTGCAGAGAGGGAGAGAGGAAGGGAGGGATGGGGGGAGAAAGAGACAGAGAGACAGAGACAGAAAGGAGGAGGAAAGCGAGGGAGACAGAAAGATAATTATCTCTGTGCTTCAGTCCACACACTGCCATGGCCTCCACCTCTTGGTAATTTTGCAAGGGAAACAGTCCTTAGGAAATGCTTGCTGTTATTCCTTGATTGTCTCTGCCGGTGTTGAAGCTGTCACCTGCATACAGACTTCTGGGTGACGTGGGCACTCACCTGCACTTGGATGCTCCACCACTGCTTCTGGAGTCCACAGCCCTGCCTTCACGAACCCTCTCTTCTCCAGAGCGAAGAGAAAGCCGCCGTCCCCAACCACAAGCTCCCCGCTGTCCAGACGGTCCAAAATGCCCTGGGGAACAGACCAGAGACACCAGACTCTCTACACACCCGCTTTGCCTTTTAAAGCCATTTCCAATTGTAGGAATGTTGGTCTTGTGTTCTTCAGGCAGCAATTCTGCTAAAATTATGTCTAAGAGTGTTTCAGAAGACATTGCAGCATGATTCCTGGCCAATCTAAATACCTATTTTGTGCAGTTAAGGAGCTATGGATAGGTACTTTTTTTTTTCTCAATTGACACTTTCTGGGTCTAACTATACATGGTGCTGGAAGTGAGTTCAGGTCCTCTGGAAGAGCAGCAAGGGCCTTTGACTTCTGAACCACCTCCCGAGTCCCTGCCCAACATTTTAAATTCTCTATTTTTCTTCACCGTCATTCTAAAATGACTAGTTTATGGAAATTTGAACCCGGAGCAGCCTGTAGCCCATCCCTCCTTGTTGTCTCGGCCACCTCATTTAATTCTAGTGCCAGCTTAGGTGAAAAGGACCGGGAGAGTCAACCGCAGAGGACGTGAATTCACCTACAGCAGTCCTGCCTTCTCTTTCACGCTCATTAGTGGCAGTGCACCTGCTGATCTGATGGTGAGGGCCTGGGGTTCCTTTGCATTCCTTTTTTGAAGACATCAACCCTGAAACCTCTGGATTTACCCTCGGGGCTCAGGATGAGACTGTTGATCCTCGGAGGAGGCCATTTGCCCCACGGCTAGTGGGACACAGCTGTTAATGTCTGACTAACAGCTTAGCAAGTGATTGAACCTGGACTGTGAACCTAGCACAGGTCACCTCTGTTCCCAGTTTCTTAGCATTTCCTATGTCTACTGCCCCCAAGACTTTGAATTCCGTCTAGGCGGGCTGTTGGGGGTAGGTGGGTCCTGGAAGGCCCCTCCTCCAAGTTAATGCCTTTCTGGTTGGTTGGGATCCCTCACTTCCACAACAAGTCCTCAAGGCTGTGGGAATGAAGCCGGTATCTGGTCGCCATGGGAGAAGGGCAGGCTATGGGACTGCCTTCTGAAGGCAACAGAGGGGACTCCCACACCCACCCCTGTGACCTGCAAGCTGTCCTTGCTTCACACAGCACTGGTTGATGCGCTTACAAAACATAAGGGAAACTGATAGGAACACCCGTGTGTAAACCTCAGGAGCTATTGCGTGCGCTCCCTTGAGCAAGAACAATGAGAGTCCCCTGAGTCCAAAAACTTGACCTCAGGTCCCTCCTCTGCCCTGAATGCGATCACTCTGGGCACAATCTCCTGACTTTGGGGCCTCAGTCCCTCCCCCCGCGCCGCTGCCCATACTGGGGATACCAGGAAATGCAGATACTCTGGGCTGAGTAAGGGCTCCATGAATGCTAATCCACTCTCGATCCGGTAAACTGAGGCTCTGGGCCGCCCAGCTCCGGTGCGGTAGGGGTTTGGCTGAAGCGGGATTCGAAGTCCCCAGGAAAGGAAGAAGGCCTGGGCGACACTCACCTTCTTGGCCCGCGGGCCTCCGGCTGGTGCCATGTCTCCACGACTGTGCAGGCGCGGGTCCCGGTGGCACGGGTCCCGGAGGCGCTGCGGTGCTGGAGCCCGCCCCTGGGTGGGAGGACCTCTCCCGCCCTCCTCGTCCTGCCCCTCTCCTCCCGCCCTCCTGCCTTAGGCCGCCGTCGGTGCTCGTGCATCCGTGCTCATGCTCGGCCTCCCCTCCACCATGCTCCGCCCGGGCGCGCTGCGGCTGCGGGGTCTCGTGCTGCGGGGCTCCCCCGGGCGCCCAAGCTCCACCGGCCGCCGGGAAGGGTGAGTGCCCGCCGCCTGCAGGTGGGGAAGAGGGGCCTCCCAGGAACAGGCTGGGATCCTCCTGGGATTCCTTACTACTTACTACCAGGGAAAACTATCAGTCTCTCTGACCCCAACCCCTGCCGGGTCAGCAGTGGGCAGGTGTGAGGATGTCTGCAAGAGCCTGTCTCCTGTGCGCAAACAGCTGGATGCTGCTGTCTGCGATTCACTCGCACCCCGATGGTGGTTGTTATCATCACTGTTGTGTTTTCAATGATGAATACGTCGTCGAGCTTATTCTATTCCAGGGCGTATTGATTTGCCTTATTCTTTTTAATGGCTGCATAGTTTTTCATTGGATCAATATTCTATCATATAATTAAGCAGCCTACTCATGAACAATTAGACTGCTTTGGGTTGGTTGGCAGCGCAGAGAACGTGAACCTGACATTTTTAATGCACGTGTGTTTTGGCAAATATGACAGTCTGTTTTGTTTTGTTTTTTAAATCTTTTTTTTTTTTTTTTTTTTTTTTTTTTTGGTTTTTCAAGACAGGGTTTCTCTGTGTAGCTTTGCGCCTTTCCTGGAACTCACTTTGGAGACCAGGCTGGCCTCGAACTCACAGAGATCCGCCTGGCTCTGCCTCCCGAGTGCTGGGATTAAAGGCGTGCGCCACCACCGCCCGGCTCTTTTTTTTTTTTTTTTTTTTTTTTTTTCCGTTTTTCGAGACAGGGTTTCTCTGTGTAGCTTTGCGCCTTTCCTGGGACTCAAAAGTTAGGGAAAGGGTTAGGTCCTTTGAAAGTTCAAAAGACAGCAGCAAACTTGCCCAAAGACAGCGAGATTCGGGTAAGAACCGGATGCTCCTCGGGTGGGTGCTTATTTCCCATGTCTTCCTTGGCTCCCAGAGTAAGGTTGTGAAACTGCAGAAGTGAGATGGCGTTTTCCTGTAGTATCTGTCTGTATGTACTAAAGCAGGACAGCATCTTTGACTCTCCTGTCCTGACGTCATTCCTGACGTCACCCACAGTGGCAAGGTGAGGTTTCTACTCACGGAGTCACTCAACAAACATTATTAGGAGCTGACTCCGCTTGTATTTTACATCCTATGGTATGCAAGGGCTGCTTTTGAGTCGCATCCAGCCATCCTTTATTGGCAGATTTTTTACATGACGCCTGTGGTGTGCAGGCTTGTTCCTGGTTCTGGGAAAACAAGGCCCACAGAATGGTAGTTCTGGAAGACACAGCAGCTGCTGGCTGAGCTCAAAGACAGGATGCTAATTCTGCTCTGCCTGGCTTACAGGGGCGCTGCAAACCCCAAGTGAAGGAACACACAAGAGAGATTCATGAGCTGCAAAAGCATCACAATTGGGAAACTGCACCAAAGACAGAAGGAGATAAAAGTTGTTGAGCTTGGGTTAAGTTGTTTAAAACTGATTAGACAAATACAGTGTAACATTAAAGGCTTTATTCACTATTATGTGTGCAGAAGTGTTTATATTCATATGGCATATGCATCTATTCTGCAAGGTTGAGTCATCACAGATGACATTTCTCTTCTAAGAACTGTAAAGCAGACTGGCAGTGTTGGTAAAAGCCTGAAGTCCCAGCACTCGGGAGGCTGAGGCAGGATGTCAACTTCAAAGCCATCGTAGGCTATGGAAGTGAGACCTTGTCTCAAAAACCAACCCGAAACAACAACCACAAATGAGAGTTCCATGAATTCCTTCTACAAGCTTTACAACTTTTCTGTCAGTCTGAAATTGTGTGTCTGAATACAAAGTCACATTCCATGTCATTAAACCTGTGTGGAAAATGTGAGTTTTGTCTGACAAACTCTGAAGGCAGATTAGAATTCAGATAACAATATGCTCAACAATTTAATCTTCATCAGATAAACATATTGTCTTTTCCCGAATAAGGGTGTGATTAGACAAGCACAGCAGTTACTATCATGTCGGTCCGAGGGAAGGTTCCAGACTGCTTTTTTCTCACTTTGAAACTTATCCTTAAGCTGGCAGTGGTGGCGCATGCTTTTCTTTCCAGTACTCAGGAGGCAGAGGCAGGCAGGCAGTCTCTGAGGTCAAGGTTAGCTTGGTCTACAGAGTGAGTTCCAGGACAGCTGGGGGCTACACAGAGAAACCCTGCTTGAAACAAAACAAAACAACAAAACCTTATCCTTAAAATGACAACTTTTGGTTTGGTGTCACCAAATATGCCATGGTGAATCTTCCCAGAATTCTTATTAATTCGTATCGTGACTTTCTATGTTAGACGCTAATGGAATAAAGAGACTGGTGACCAGGAAAGGATTAAGGAATTAACACATCACATTCTTTGGTCATGCTTCACAGGACTGACTGAGTGTTCCTTGTGTTAGGGGAGCCAGATGCACCCTTGAGGCCCCAGCCTCAGTGGCCTTTCAGAGCCCAGCCCTTCCCTGTGCTGACTGCCCCCAGCTGCCCCTGCGGCCTGGGAGCCTTCATGCCCCGCCCCTTTATCCTTCCTCATCCAGCCCCATCATGCCTTCCTGTTGATGGATGCTGCTGCATCCCGCACCTCCCCTCAAAGAGTGCTTCGTTGCTGTGAGGTCCACATTTCTAGTTCACTTGCTTCATCTCCTGGCTCTGCTGTGAGCTTCGGAGCTCCGAGGTCCTGTGTGTCCAGCCCTAGGAAGGCAGGAAGCACGTCATAAATAAAAGAGGAAATTCACTGAAGGAAATGAGGCAATGACCAACAAGCCCCTCTACCTTAACAGCAAGGCCAATGCCAGAACGCCACCCTTTGGGGACCTGTGTAGGGAAGGCGTGCCAGGAGAGGGCTGGGAATAGGTCATGAAAATGATCAGATGTGTTCACTGGGCATACCTATGGGGTGTGGGCACTGGGAGGGGGCTGAGACCAGTGACGAATATGATATTGTCCCTGCCTGCCTTCAAAAAGCTCACAGGGCAGCCAGGAAGACCATTCTGCAAACCGATGCCTTAGAGAAGCCAGAAGAGGAGGATACTTCTCCATCCATCTCCCTTCAGCTTGGGGAGCCCTAGAGAGAAGAGGGTGAAGACTGGGGATTTCTAAGACTAAAATCGATAGGCGTGTGTGGGGTGTGGGCATGTGCAGCCCAGAGGTGGGGTGCCTTCTTCAGCTGCTCTCCAAACTGTTCTTTTTTTTTTTTTAAGATTTTTATTTATCATGTATACAGTCAATGTTCAGCCTGCAGGCCAGAAGAGGGCACCATATCTCATTGCAGATGGTTGAGAGCCACCATGTGGTTGCTGGGAATTGAACTCAGGACCTCTGGAAGAACAGCCAGTGCTCTTAACCTCTGAGCCATCTCTCCAGGCCCAAATTGTTTTGTTTTTTTTTTTTGAGACAGAGTCTCTCACTGATTAGGCCAGGAAGGCTGGCCAGCAAGACCCAGGGATCCTCTTGTCTTTGCGTCACCAGAGCTGAGATTTCAGGTGGGGGCCACATGCCCAACCCCGTTTGTGTGGATCCTGAGGATTGAACTTGGGCTCTCATGCTTGAACAGCAAGCACTTTACCAGCTGAACTCCAGCCCCAGAATGTGGGTGGGTTTTTGTTTGTTTGTTTGTTTGTTTGTTGAGACAGGGTTTCTCTGTGTAGTCCTGGCTGCCCTGGAACTCACTCTGTAGACCAGGCTGGCCTCAAACTCACAAAGACCCACCTGCCTCTGCCTCCCCAGTGTCGGGATTAAAGGCACATGCCACCCTGCCAGAATGTGTTTTTTAAGTGGGAAAAAAATGATGTCTAGATTGAAAAAGGAGCAGCCACTGCCCCCGGCCACTGCTCATTTCCTGAGCCACGTTCAGTACAGGTTGCCTAGTCGGGCTTCAGATGCCCCAGGTTTCTAAGGGCGAGTTGCAGCCTGTAGGTGTGAAGTGCTAGAGACAGGCAAGCAAGGGAAACACATAGCAAACTGGACCTGCTATGTGCAAGTGAGTCACCACCGTTAAAAACGCTGTCTTCCAGACAGGAAGTCCCACCCTCCCCCCCAGAATGGAAGGACACGGCAGAGACGGTGATCATTGGAGGCGGCTGTGTGGGCGTGAGTCTGGCTTATCATCTGGCCAAGGCCGGCATGAAAGACGTGGTCCTGCTGGAGAAATCGGAGCTCACAGCTGGCTCTACCTGGCACGCAGTAAGGAAACACCCCAAAAGTGTACTCTGTATGCCCCAAACTGTACACCAGTTCCTCCCAGTCACAGCTCCTACAGAGAGCTCTTCAGAGTACTGGACCCGCTCACCTCGCCAGAAAGGGTGTTGTCACCTGACTGGTGTGCTTCCAGGAAGTGGGAAATGGTTATTTAGATACGCTTTATGTTGAACATGTGGATTCTGGATTCTGATCCTGGCTTTGCCATTTTTCCCCCTGGTAACTTCCAGAAAGTTCCTTCAGTTTCCATTTTCTGAGTTGGTTTTGTTTCGTATTTTTGTGACAGAGTCTCACCCTGTAGTCAGCACGAGTCATTGTTCTAGTGAAGCAGGATGCCTGGGCTGCACTGGAGAATGGCCTAGGTAAAGGCCCTGGATTGGCATGGTTCTCATATTACCAGGAGGCTACTCCTGAGTCCGCGAGGGATAGGAAAGGAAGATTCTAAGATATGATTGTCAATGTGCTATCTATCTATCTATCTATCTATCTATCTATCTATCTATCTATCCATCCACCTACTTTTCTTCCTTCCTTCCTTCCTTCCTTCCTCCCTTCCTTCCTTCCTCCCTTCCTTCCTTTCTCCCTCCCTCCCTCCCTCTCTCTCTCTCTTTCTTTCTTTCTTTCTTTCTTTCTTTCTTTCTTTCTTGCTGTCTTTATTTCTATCCATCCATATTTGGAGGAAGATCTTGGTCTCATTGGCCATCTTTTTCCGTAATCAGCTTTCCTGTGATGAGGAGAGGAAAGAGGAACTCTCTCTTAAGGCCTCTTCATGCTCAGCACACACTCGACGCACGGGCCAGGTGTCTAGATAAGAATGGTTGTCAAAGCTGAATGCTGGTGAACAGTGCCCCCCAGATTCAAGCTCAGGTGGCTGCAGTCTCTAATCCCACTGGTCAGCCAGTGCTCCCAGAAAAACAGCATCAAGTCTAGCTCCTCTTCCTCCGACCCCTCATCCTCAGTGTGTGTGTAGGGGGATGGGCATCCCATCACTTTCCCATAGCAGTCTCCCCAGCACAGGGGTCTCCTTTCATTGGTTCCTCACTGCTGTCCTCACGCCTGCAGAAGCTCTGGCACTCTAGGCTTATCTCACATCCCTAAACTAGATTTTCTGTGTAGACCTCATGTTGTCCCTCTAAATGCAAGTCTACCGCCTCTAATTTTTCCTTAGTGTGAGCCTTAGGGTCACTATTGCTGTGATGAGACACCATGACCAAAAGCAACTTGGGGAGGAGAGAGTTTATTTCACTCACGGTTTCATTTGACAGTTCATCATCAAATGCAGTTGGGCAGGAACTCAAGCAGAGCAGGAACCTGGAGGCAGGACCTGCTGCAGATGTCATGGAGGGGTGCTGCTTATTGGCTTGCTCTTCATGGCTTGCTCAGCCTGCTTTCTTATAGAACCCAAGGCCAAGGATGGCACCATGCACATTGGGCTGGGCCCTCTCCTGTCAATCACCAACTAAGAAATTGCCCTACAGGCTTACCCACACTCCATCTTGTGGAGATATTTTCTCAATCGATGTTCCCTCCTCTATATCCTGTGTCCAGCTGATAGACAACTAGCCAGCACAGTATACATTTTGTCATCACTCAAGACAGAAGGATTATGTTAGGGCACCACGGTTGGTCCCAGAAATGAGGACACAAGGGCACAGAGCAGTCCTTTCCTCCTGGAGCCAGTCTCGGGCACAGAGAACACTCAGAGAGGGACCTGAGCCTTAAAGAAAAGAGAAACTGCACCGGGCGGTGGTGGCACACGCCTGTAATCCCAGCACTCGGGAGGCAGAGGCAGGCGGATCTCTGTGAGTTCGAGGCCAGCCTGGTCTACAGAGTGAGATCCAGGACAGGCACCAAAGCTACATAGAGAAACCGTGTCTCAAAAAACCAAAAAAAAAAAAAAGAAAGAAAGAAAAAAAGAAAAGAAATGGGTTGGGGATTTAGCCCTAGCAAGCGCAAGGCACTGGGTTTGATCCTCAGCTCTTAAAAAAAAAAAAAAAAGAAAGAAAGAAAGAAAAGAAAAGAGAAACTAAGGAGTCCAGAATGCTGAAGGAGCAGCTAGGCAGACAGCTACAGAAACGGACACCAAACAGAGCAGGAAACAAGGTACAGGGGGGCTTAGAGGTCAACCAGGCAAGAATCTTTAGACAGTGGCAAATTGAGGCAAATGGTACTTATACCGCCTCACACTTCCTGACTGCTAAGTGGCAGCAGGCAGATACACATCAAAGTGGAATGGCTTATTTGTTCCCTGACAGGGATTTGGTATGGCTTGCATTTCAGAGCTGATTACAGGATTCCCTGAGATTTCACCAGCTCTCCCACTAAATACAAGGTCCACACTTTAGCCTGAACTCTTTAAGACAAGCAGGCAAAGATTTGAAGATGATAGTCCCTTATGTGAAGTTAACTGTGTGAAAGATTTTTTTTTTCCCTAAGAGACAGCAAAATAGTGGGGAAAGTACCCCCCGCCCCGGCCCCGCCCCCTGTAGACAAGGCAGTGAGCAGAACCAAATGGGGAACGATTGTGTACTCGGGGTGGAGTCAGACCGCAGCAGCTGGGTGATTTGTGCCCCTTGGAATAAGGGACAGGGCAGGACCTGTCCTAGGAACTGGTTCTGGGAGCTTTTACAAGTCTATGAGCCTTCTCTGTAAGGAATGACATCAGGAAGTTCCACACACCAAGAATTTTCAGCCCAGACATATCTGGGAACAGTTTGGGAGTGTGCACAGTTGGAGCACCAGCAAAATGGACAGACTGAGAATGAAGACAGCATCCCTGGAGTTCCATATGTCTTCTGTGATGTATGTGTCCACAAGGAACAGGAAGTGAGGGCTGGAGGTCGGCACAGCCTGAGACCGAATGTTCAAAGTCAAGTCAAGTCTGCAGATCCCGAGGTCTTGCTCACTTTCATCAGTACACAAGAAATGGCATCAGAGGTGGTTTTGGAGAGTAGGGTCCTCCACTTCCCCAAGAATGATATCACAGCACAATCTTTAAGAGATCCCAGGATGGAAGACCTAAGATGGAAGATAATCTAGAACTTTCCACTTATTTACAAACATAAGAAAGAACTTAAACTTTACTAACACAAGTAGCATCTGATGTGATTGACATATTGCTTTTTTTCTTTTTTCTTTTTCTTTTCTTGGTCTTTCAAGACAGGGTTTTTCTGCGTAGTTTTGGTGCCTGTCCTGGATTTCACTCTGTAGACCAAGGTGACCTCGAACTCACAAAGATCTGCCTGGCTCAGCCTCCCGAGTGCTGGGATTAAAGACGTGTGCCACCGCCGCCCAGCATGACATATTGCTTAAGATCCCAAGATTCTCTGGGGGCAGGTTGGCTCTGCATGATGGGCTCATCTTGGCTCTTTCTTTGATTGCTATGTGAGGCCATCACTGTGACTAGCTTTACTGAGACTTGTATAAGTAGTATAGTTTGTGAGGAGAGGAAGGGGAGTTGTTTGTGGTCCAGAGCGTCACACTACGGAAAGATTTATTACCTGGCAATGATGGAAAGGGTAGTGGATTTTAAACATGTATTTCTTGTACAAATAGGCAAATGTTCCAAATGTGTTGATCTTCAGGAATTCAGTGGACATGGGTGGTTTCTACAAAGCAGTTATATAGGTTTTAAAAGCTGTGTCTGGGGGTGTGGATTAATGGTAGAGTGCCTGCCTAGGAGTAAGCGCAAAGCTCCAGTCTTGATCCCAGCACTAGAAAAAATAGGTGTACAAGTGTGATGCTTTACAGAGGGTGGTAGCTAGCTTGCAAAGCAGCCCTGTTGGGAAGAGAGTATGCTAAGAGTTAGTCAGAAATGTGAATATTGCCGGGCAGTGGTGACACATGCCTTTAATCCCAGCACTCGGGAGGTAGAGCCAGGCGGATCTCTGTGAGTTCAAGGCCAGCCTGGTCTACAGAGCGAGATCCAGGACAGGCACCAAAACTACACAGAGAAACCCTGTCTTGAAAAACCAAGGAAAAAAAAAGAAATGTGAATATTATGGTTAGATTTTCTAGACTAAATGATATCTCCTGGTTGCGGGGGGAGGTGTCTCTCCTTTGTGAGAGATAAAATTTTTAACCTGTTGAAAAATTTTTTCTGATAAGGAATTCCAGTAGGATTTGTTCCCATGTATTTAAAATACAAAGAGCATGATACTTTCCAGGTTGTAGCAAGAATGGAGAGACAAGAACATGATAGTCATCGGTCACCAGAAACGTTTGTATAGTTCGGTGCAGTAACAGGTGCTTGAAATGGAAGAGGAGATTTAACACACAGAGAACACCGCTTCCACTTGGGTCCACGCAGGACTGAGAGGCATCTGCTGCTGTCTTAGCCCCTGAAATCAGTCTCAAGCACAGGAGGCCTAGGAAGAATGCTAATCCTATGTGTCAAGTTGACAGACTCGAGAATCACCTAGAAGACAAACATCTGGGCACATCTGTGAGGGCGTTGCTAGATTGTGTTAATCGAGGTGGGAACACCCACCTGACTGTGGGGTGCATCATGCCACAGGCCAGGGTCCCCAGCTGAATGGAAAGGAGAAGGAGCGCTCAGACCCAGCATTCACCCCTCGAGAGCTGCTTCCTGAGGGCAGATGCAGCTGCTGCCTTCACCCCACTTCTGTGCCTTCCACACCACGATGGACTGTAATCCTCAAATTGGAAGGCAAAATAAACCTTTTCTTCCTCAAGTGGCTTCCGGTTTGGTATTTGCTCCCAGCAAGAAACTAATGCACAGGGAGATTGAAAGTCTAATGCCAGCCTGGGCTACCCAGGCTGACTGCTTAAAACAAAAAGGAATTAAAACAAGCAAACAAATAAACCATTCTGGATGTAAAGAAAGCCCAGAATCAGGCTGTATTTTCAAAGGTTAATCCAGTGTGTACAGAGCTTAATAATGAAGTACGTTAATCACAACACTCTATCAAAAACGTGATTCATGAGCTTAATATCCAAAACATTTCTGGCACAATAAGTAAGATGAAATTTATTTAAAATACTCCACTCACCCCAAGCTCATTTAGTGTGCTTTACGATCTCTATTAATACAGTAACCTATATTTACATGTTTTGTGTAAATAAAGGCATAAGAATATTTTTAGTGGTTATGTGCAAACATTCTGAGCATAAGTGTATGAATAAAAGATTTGGGCCACTGGGATTATGGTTTAGGCCAATGGCTGAGTTTCTGAGGCAGCAGAAGTCCCGGAAAGACAGGAAAACACCACGAGTTAGCCTCCAACACAGTCCCCACTACGTAGCACCCTTTCATGATTCTCTTACTTGGTAATTGTCATGGCACTCTAGGGAAGAGCATTCCTTTCTTGTTAGTTTAAATTTATGTCAACAAGAATTTGCAAATTCTAAACTTACTCAAAGATTGTGTGTGTGTGTGTGTGTGTGTGTGTGTGTGTGTGTGTGTGTGTGTGTGTGTGTGTATTTGAGACAGGGTCAATCTCATGTAGCCCAGGCTGCCCTTGAACTCACTATGTAGCCAAGGATGACCTTGAACTCCTGATCCTCCTGCTTCTACTTCCCTAGTACTGGGATGGCAGCCTGTGCCACGCCCTGCTTCAAAGGGCTGTGCTTCCGAAGGAAGGATTCTGTCTCCGCCTTTTCCTTTACCTTCTCGACCAACTGCTATTGTTTGTTTTTTTTTCTTCAAGTCATTGGAGTTCAAGGATCTCTTGCTGTGAAGACTTCTCTGGTCTTAACCATGTCTGGGAGTCTTAACTAATGAGCCATCTCTTCAGCCCCTTTACTTCTTAATGTCCCCTGCTCTGTGACTTGGCATTTAACCATGTGCCTGGAGGCTAAGACCAGTATTTTTCTTCTTTTTCAAGCTTTTCATTTACTATATCCATGTTGAAGTCACAGAAGAGAAAAACACTGTGTACTCCACATGTCCAAATGTCACAAAGCAGGTGTTTAATTAACAGTAGACAGTATGCAAGAATATTCAAATGCAGCCTGGGCTACCAAGTGAGTTCCAGGAAAGGCACAAAGCTACACAGAGAAACCCTGTCTCGAAAAACCAAAAAAAAAAAAAAAAAAAAAAAGAATATTCAAATGATCTGAACACAGTAGAAGCATGGTAGGGATAGCTCTAGATTTTCAACACAAATGAAAAAACAAAAGCCAACATAAAAGACTGCTAACTAGTTATTACGGCTAAGAAAAGCCCACTCACTTACTCCTGACTGTCCCAGCAAATAGAGAGATGCATGGACTGTTCCTAGATGGATATTCTCTTTCAGTAAGGGATTTAACTTTTTCTTGACTAAGCATTTCCAAAAGAATTTGTTCCCTAAACAAAGTACACAGGGCTAAATGTCTTTAATGAATCCATGTGGTTCTTTCAAATGAAAATTTATTAGCCCCTAGTTTCTGGGGTAGGGTAACAGAGGATACAGTATAGATGGATGTAGATAATGGAACTTTCTAGTGACCTGGTATGGTGGTTTGAATAGGAATTGCCCCCTATTCAAGTTCATATATTTGAATGCTTGGTTGTTAAGGAGTGGTGCTACTTGACAGGGATTAGAGGGTGTGGCCTTGTTGGAGGAAGTGTGTCACTAGGGGTGAGCTTTGGGTTTCAAAAGCTCAAGTCAGGCCCAGTCTCTCTCTTTCTCTCTCTCTCTCTCTCTCTCTCTCTCTCTCTCTCTCTCTCTCTCTCTGTCTCTGTCTCTGTCTCTCTGTCTGTCTGTCTGTCTCTCTCTCTCTCTGCTGTGGCTTACAGGATCTCCAGGATCAGAACTTTAACCAGTACTCATGAGCATTCATTTTCTCAATTGATGGGTAGAAGATGCATTGAAGACAGAATTATGGTCAGTGGCAGATACCTGAAGGCTAGAGATGGCTCCCTGATTGAATGAGGAAAGTCCATACACACACTGAATTGAAGCATAATCTTAATTAGTCTTATCAATAAAAACCAAGAGTCAAATAATGGGGTAGTAGCCTGAAAGATCAGCAGAGCAGCAGCCACTAGAGACTTCTTACCTCTACGAATCCTCAGATGGAAAAGAGGGCCAAGATCCTGTCTCCACCTGCCTTATATTCCTGTTTCCACCTCCCGATTGTGCTGGAATTAAAGGCGTGAACCTTCCAAGTGCTGAGATCAAAGGCATGAGCCTTCCAAGTGCTGGGGTTAAAGGCATGTACCACCACCCCCTGGCCTCTATGGTTTACTAGTGGCTAGCTCCACCCTCTGCTCTCCAGGCAAGCTTTATTTGTCAGAACACGAGCAAAATATCATGCACCACCGAATATCAAACATGTGAAAGGAAAAGAGTGGTTTGGCCATGTTTCCGAGACCCTGGCAGCAGTCCTTTTGTAGTGAAATGTTTCTCTACTCTTACCAGAGCCAGGAACTGGGATGGAATTCTTGTCAGAAGCATCACTTGTGTGTATGTTAGATGCTTCGACAAGTTTAGATAGAAGCATTGAGCGTGGTTGAGCATTAAACGGTGGTTGACCAACTTTAATGGGAATAGTTTTCGTTTCAGAGAACCAAATTCCCATAGGAGAAAGTTATAAATATTCCTAAATGGAGTTGAGTTTGAACAGATGTGTTCTGATGAGCTCCCCAAGATACATTAGCTGAAAAATGAGACCCCAGATACTTAATTAAGAAAACTCTTGCTTTGTGTAATTGCCTAGAATTCTTGGTCTGGATGCTACATTGCATCTCTCAGAGTTGATGGAAGGGGCTACAACATTTCTAATATTAATCAATCTTTTCCAAAGAATAATTAATCAGTACTTACTCAACAAGAGTATGTATAGGAGCTGCCTATTTAGAGTTATTTGGAATACTGTATAATATAATGTGTATATAAAGTGTCTAGGAAACAAATAGATTTCTTTTTATATAGACCTGGGCTCTCATAACAAGGCATTATTGTATATATGCAAATATCCAAAATTTAAAAATTCAAAATCTATATTTTTGTTTTTAATTTCATTTAATTAATTACTGGTTTTAGTTTTTCCAGACAGGATTTCTCTGTGTAGCCCTGGCCTTCCTAGAACTCCCTCCATAGATCAGACTGACCTTGAACTCAGAGATCTACCTGCCTGTGCCTCCCAAGCACAGGGATGAAAGGTGTGTGCCACCACTGCCCAGGAACTAATTAATTTACTTGTGTGTGTGTGTGTGTGTGTGTGTGTGTGTGTGTGCACTTGTTCACTCACATGTGCCATGAATATTTGAGGACAATGTGCAGGAGTTGGTCCTCCCTTATTACCCAGTGGTCTCTGGGGATCCTGCCAATGGAGCTCCTCAGGTTTGCTGGCAGGTACCTTGACCCATTGAGCCATCTTGATGGGCCCCAAACTCAAAGCCAAAACACTTCTGGTCCCATGCATTTCAGATAAAAAGACAGTCAACAGCAGCATATGTTCTAAACCTCCCACCTACCCTTTCCCTGGTGGTTTTTAGGCTCTTCGTGGACACGTCTGTGGGCTGGCTCTCAGTCGACTTGAGTGGTTGAAGTTGCTTCATATACCCTGTGATGAGCCATCTGCTCTGGGGTCTCCAACCCGTGTGTTCTTTCTTGCATCCCCGCTATACGCCTTCATGTCTCAGCAGCATCACGCCACTGCTTAGCAGAGAAGTTATCAACATTGTGCAAACGCTGACTTAGTCCAGCCTTTTCTTCCCTCTCTCTGTTTAAGGCAGGCTTAACAACTTACTTTCACCCCGGGATAAACTTGAAGAAGATACACTATGACAGCATCAAACTTTACGAGAAGCTGGAAGAAGAAACCGGACAGGTAAACGCACTTAGTTTGAAGGGGTCTGTGCGCTCGGCCACTTAGATACAGGCGCATGTGCAGTGCTTGCTGTGGTAGAGAGGAAGGTCCAGGGAAGAGCCGGGCTCGATGTTCACATCGCTTCATTTTCTTCAAGCGTATTACCCATGTAATTAACTAGTCTTCATTTGTTTGAAAAGGAAGAGATAATAAATAGCGACTTTTCAAACTTTGTTTAGCCGGTTCCCATATCTAGAAAATACAGAGTCAGAACACTTCAGCAAGGGGATCGCACAGGGTCTGACTGAGCCGACTGTCACGTGACTTTAGAAACAGCGCACTAAGCCTCCTCCCTGTCTTTATTTTCATCCCTTCTCATATTGACTGAACTCACAAACTAAAAAGCTTCCATGGGCTCAGATCAAAGGCTTCTTCATGTTTTCATGCATTTATTCTTGCTGATGGCCAGACCAAAGGCTTAGCAGGGTCTGGGACTTCCAGCCCTCGTCGCCTGAGTTTCTAACATCCTCTCTTGTCTCTGTTTCCTTTGCTCCTGAGCTTTAATTGTTCTCAACAGCGTATACTTCTGGAATGTTCTAGGTGCTGTCACACCTCTGCTTTCTAAATTTGTGTTGCTTCCTTTTTTCCTGTTCTGACTGGAATCACTTTGCCCTCACCCTACATGGACAAGCAACCCCTCACGCTTCTAAGACACAGCGTGTGTGCACACTGTTCTAACACACAGCGTGTGTGCACACTGTTCTAACACACAGCGTGTGTGCACACTGTTCTAACACACAGCGTGTGTGCACACTGTTCTAACACACAGCGTGTGTGCACACTCTTCTAACACACAGCGTGTGTGCACACTGTTCTAACACACAGCGTGTGTGCACACTCTTCTAACACACAGCGTGTGTGCACACTCTTCTAACACACAGCGTGTGTGCACACTGTTCTAACACAGCGTGTGTGCACACTGTTCTAACACACAGCGTGTGTGCACACTGTTCTAACACACAGCGTGTGTGCACACTGTTCTAACACAGCGTGTGTGCACACTCTTCTAACACACAGCGTGTGTGCACACTCTTCTAACACACAGTGTGTGTACACTGTTCTAACACAGCATGTGTGCACACTGTTCTAACACAGCATGTGTGCACACTGTTCTAACACACAGTGTGTGTGCACACTGTTCTAACACATAGCTTGTGTGCACACTTCTTACATACAGCATGATGTGCACACTCTTCTTACACACAGCTTGTAGGCACACTCTTCTTACACACAGCGTGTGTGCACACTCTTCTAACACACGGTCCCACTGTCATCGTTACTTTATTGTTGATCTTCCCTGCAGAGTGTGAGCAACTTGAAGACCAGGACTGCCCTCTTGTTCTGTGACCCCGGGCTTCACCGAGGCTTTTCAAATGGAAAGACTATGAAATGCCAAATGAGCGTGAACTTACAATCACTCTCACTGTAGCGGCATGTCGGTTCTCTAGAGTCCCTCCTTAAACCCTCTGGCTTTCTCCTTTTCATGGACTGCTCCCTCACTCTGCATTTGAACCCTCGGTCCATGCATCTGTACGCTCTTAACTGCCCTGCCTTTACCCGTGGATGGAGAGTTCCATCAATCAGGGGCTCTGCCTCTCTTGTTCACCCAGCACCTCAGGCTTACAGTACTGCCTGGTGTAAATTACTGCTGAATGAATATCTCTTCATAAGCTACAAATATCCTATGTAATTAATATGTTTGCCACATAGTGAATTTCTCTTTTACTCACTTGAGTTTTTGTTGTGTTGGAAAACTGTGTTGGAGTGCCAGAGGATAGTTTATTGACATGCTTTTATTGGAATTATTGTCACAGGTGGTGGGATTCCATCAACCAGGTAGTATCAGACTTGCTACGACACCTGTAAGGGTAGATGAATTTAAATATCAAATGACACGGACCAACTGGCATGCCACAGAACAGTATATTATTGAGCCTGAAAAAATCCAAGAGATGTTCCCTTTACTCAACATGAACAAGGTATTTTATTTGTTTGTTTGTCTGGTTTTGGTTTTTTTGAGACAGGTTTTCTTTATGTAACAACCCTGGCTGTTCTAGAACTCTCTTTGTGGATCAAGCTGTCCTTGAACTCAGAGGTCTGCCTACCTCTGCCTCCCAAGTACTGGGATTAAAGGTGTGTGCCACCACTGCCCTGCTTTAACAAGATGTTTATTTGAAGGGCAATTTCACTTTGTCAACTTGAGCTAAAATTATTTTTAAAATGTATTTTAATGAGTTCAGTGAATTTATGAGTTTAATAAGTTAAAAGTAAAAATAATCCATGCATACATTTAGAAAGGCAACACGAGGTGATTGATCCTGGAATGTGGGCAAATCACAAGGTGAGCTGTTACTAAGTAATATACGCAGGGGTGATGAAAACCCTTTTAGTTTCTGCCTGTGATGACTAAAGAAACATTTCAAAGCCTTTCTAGGACCAGATCCCTCACACTGAAGTCCTTCCACACACCAGCTGTCTGTTGGGGGACTTCAAAGAGAATGACATCCTGTTATGAGGAGTCTAGAAAGGAGTTACTGAATTTTTAAAACCCAGGAAGCCCTGTACCATCCTCATACACTTCCTGGCTCCTGGCTGTTCTTTCCTTTCAGACTGCGCCAGGCACAGATTTAGATCAACTCTGAATTTCCTTAAGAGAATCCACTTGACAGGAAAGGTAATGTGTTTCCCTCCTGGGTGACCATCCTTTTAGCACAATGATAGCAGCATTAACATCTACTAGAGTAATATTTATGCAACAGAGACCATGGTAAGGCCCTCCTATGAAAAATCTGGCTATTATGGCCCAGAAAGCAGAGTCTTAAATAGTTTACACAGTGGGATGAGTTTGTTCAGTTCAGAATTACTAGAGGAAAGATTTGAACCCGGGTCCTCTGACTCGTGCTGTGCAGACATCCTGGATATGGGTAGCCAGCAGGTTGTTTAGGGAAGCAGACAGCTGTTACCCTGATAGTGACAGTGTCATAGTCCTGTCTCTGAGTGTTATGTAACTGTTGTGGGTGCCAGAGTGCTGTGCTCTTGTGAGTCTTTACAGGCCATGGGAACTCCTTGTCGATGGGGTTGTGTAAGAGCAGGGTCTTCACTGAAATCCACCTCCACTACACTACTAAGAATCCATTTATGTCTCTTTATATGTCAACCCTGCAACACTTCCCCAGAAGCTCTCATCATTACAGGTTTTTCTCAAAGATATTAGGCAATGGAAACACATGGACCAGGGACAGAGTGCCAAACCAAACAGACATGGGATCACTACAAGGACATGGTCGTTAGAAAACACCAGTGTGACATTTGCAAGTCGTCAGGAGTGTGAATTCCATTAAAACTC
Source organism: Peromyscus californicus insignis (assembly GCF_007827085.1). Taxonomy (NCBI): domain Eukaryota; kingdom Metazoa; phylum Chordata; class Mammalia; order Rodentia; family Cricetidae; genus Peromyscus; species Peromyscus californicus. The sequence goes on along the minus strand of NW_026294480.1, from coordinate 60,054,501 downwards.
CAAGTCTTTTGCACTGGACCCATAAGGACAAAGACTAAATTATAGTAAGAAAAAAAAACTCAGACAAAGACGAGCCTTGGCCAGGTGGTATTAATAACAATCCTTCACAAAGTCTTCTAAAATTAGAATTGAATACTTCTCGACACAGCCTATAAAGCTAGTATGGCTCTGACATAAAAACGAGACAAAAAAAAAAAAACATCAGAAGAAAAGACAGACTATAGTCCTTTATGAATATAGATGTGAAAGTCTTTAACAAAAATACAGTAAATTGTACCAAGGATGCTACAATATGGTCAAATGGAGTGTGTCCCAGGAATGCAAAATTGGTTTAAAAACTAAATATCAGTCAGTGTGATGTAGTAACATCACATTAACAAAGGGCAAAGAGCACAACATAGTTTAAACAGATGCAGGAAAAACAATTGTCAAAACTCTGTTTTCATAGTTGATGGCAGATTCTTGTCCAGTAGACGAGATCTCATTATAGCACGACTCTGTCAATTCGTTCCCCCTTGCCCATCCTTTATTAGTTCTCTCACAAGACCTAAGCTGAAGCCTTAACACAGAGCAGATGTGCACGAAGTCATTGTTGATTTATGAACTGAGTATGCGTTTTTGTCAAGCATGTATGTGTGTGCACATGGATACGGGGGAGATGGAAACCTGGTGCTTTCGTTTGCTAGGCTACCACTCCAGTGCTGAACTACCCTCCCAGCCCATTGTTTGCTTTTTATTTTGAGACAAGGTCTCCCCAAACTGCCCCAGAACTCACTCTATTCCAGGCAGGTATTGAACTTGGAATTCTTGCCTTAGCCTTCCTAGTAGCTAGGATTACAGACCAGCACCACCAGACCCAGCTGATATCAGAGATGCATTAACACGCAAATTTATTTACAGTATTGAATAATTAAATACGTTATAACTGATATGTCAGCTAGAATTAGATCTGGCTTTAAACATGAGAAACTAAAAAAATAATGCTTAAGCAAGTCTATTTCCCTTTCATTTAAGCATTTGTCCTGGCCACTTTTATGTCAACTTGACACAAACGAAAGTTACCTGAGAGGAGGGACCCTCAATGAGGAAAATGACTCCATAAGACCAGGCTCTAGGCAAGCTTGTAAGACATTTTCTTAATGAGTGATTGATGGGGAGGGCCCAGCCCATGGTGGGTGGTGCCATCCCTGGGCTGGTGGTCCTGGGTTCTATCAGAAAGCAGGTTGAGCAACCATGAGGATCAAACCAGTAAGCAGCACCCCTCCATGGCCTCTGCATCAGCCCCTGCCCTGCTTGAGTTCCTGTCCTGACTTCCTTTGATGGTGATCTGTTATTTAGAAGCCTAAGCTGAATAAACCCTTTCCTCCTCAAGTTGATTTTGGTCATGGTGTTTCATCACAGCAATAGGAACCCTAACTAAGAATGTATTGAGTAGTTACAAAGTCATCAAGATCTCAAGGATCAAGTCACCTTCTGGATCACTGCTTTGTCATTCCTGGGGTGTGACTCTTGTGTTATTATTCCACAATGGCAGTTAGAGCCCAGGCACCATATCTGAATTCCAGACCCCAGGGCGGAGAAAGGAACAAAGATGGACATACACTAACTGTCTTTTTGGAGTGGCTCACAGAAGCTGCCATGTAACTCTTCCCTTTGCATTTCCATTGACTAGAACTTAATGTTAGCTTCAGCCACTGCTGGAGAGACTACCTGCCGGAAGATCGGAAACTAGACTCTGTTCTTAGTGGCATGTGTCCCACTATTGGAGACCACGGCGAGGCGTTATCCTGTGGCTTGTCATTGTGACCAGTCACTCAACTCTCACTGTGAATCTTGCTCAAGTCTAAGTAGGACTTAGAAAACAGGCATGCCAACTGCTTTCAAGATGTTTTCCCTCCATGCTGGAATCAAAACCCAGGGGCCTGTGCATGTCAGGGCAGCCCTCTGCCACACAGCTATGTACACCTCTAGCCACTGATGCACTTTTAAAGTCTAGTCTTATTAAACATCTGTTTAGCAGGATATATTTGCATTGAGGAATAAATATACATTTCTTTGAATACTGACTTTCTTATGTTTGGTTTAGATTTTAGCTGGACTGTATAATCCAGGAGATGGTCACATTGATCCTTATTCAATGACAATGGCCCTGGCTGCTGGGGCTAGGAAATACGGGGCCCTTCTAAAGTATCCTGCACCAGTGACATCTCTGAAGCCCAGGCCAGATGGGACATGGGATGTGGAAACTCCACAAGGGTCCGTGAGAGCAAATAGAATTGTGAATGCTGCCGGTAAGCCACCAGCCTTCTCTCTGCCACTCTGCCTCGGTTTACCCTCCATCCTCACCGATGTAGTCCCTTCTAGTCTAGATTGTGTTTCGCCAACTTAGGCTTCTTCTCCTTTCAGATTTTACCTTTATCCTTTACTGGTTATGCTCACGATTGAGTTCCAGGAACTAAGGATGGAGCTCAATCTGTAGAGTGCTTGCCTAGCATGCATGAAGCCCTTGGATCAGAAGTTCAAGGTCTCTCTTGGCTACATAGGGAGGTGGAGTCTAGCCTGGGATACTTGAGACCCTGCCTCAAAACAAATAACCAAGCAAGCAAACAAACTAAATTCCACTGTTCCAGTTTCTTACCAAGTAACTTGTTCTTAGTTTACCTTTTGAGGCAGATTTGATCATTTCTGCTCTCTCATTCTCTCTCTTATCCAAAGATCACTTTGACTAATCAAAAACTTTTAACCCCTTACCTTTCAAAACGTTATTAAACACATTATAAAACTTGTCTAAAAAGTACAAGCAATTGAGTCCGGCCTTAAACTTCCCTCGATTCTCTGTCTGTCACTCCTCTGTCCCATGGTCCTTGGGAACCTCTAGTCCAAGTTAGCTTAGAAGGTGGTGGTGGCGAGTGCCTTTAATCCTAGCACTCCGGAGGCAGAGCCAGGCAGATCTCTGTGAGTTTGAGCCAGCCTGGTTTATAAAGCTAGTTCCAGGACAGGTACCAAAACTACATTGAGAAACCCTGTCTCAAAAAAAACTAAAAAAAAAAAAAAAAAAAAAAAAAAAAAAAAAAAAGAAGAAGAAGAAGAAGAAGAAGAAGAAGAAGAAGACTAGACTTTGAAATCATTCATCCCACCAACTCCACCAAATAACAAAGGTTCTTTGTAAGTTTGTAACATTTTATGGTCTCCTAAATTTACTCCTAAAACATTTGGCTACTTTCACAGTGATAACGCTGAGACCTCCGTATCCAGTTCCTGTGGCAGACATTACTAATCAACACCTGCACTTATTTTAGGCAAGCTTGCACAGAGGCCCACTGTGTTTTGTTTCAACACAATGCTTCAGGAACTCATGAAGCCATAATGTATATTTTGAGAAATAACTCTCAGTTTAACACCTTTACCCATTGCTTTTCTAAAATGGATAAAATTACTTACGTAATAGGGTACCATGGCAACATTTCTTTTTAACTGCATAATATGACATCTAAAGCATTTCTGAAGAGCTAAGTGAGAGTTGCTCCAAAGATCTGACCTGAGCCCAGGAACTGGTCATCAGGTGGCATTTTCTATGCAGCAGTGAAATTCTGAGGGCTTGGGAAAGCAGTGCAGATAGCCCTGGGAAAAGGCTGTCTGAGCTGCCTGGGAAGACATGTTCTAGGGTTCTGATTCTAATGATGGTCCTGCATAGGGTGGCCGTCCTTCCCTTCATGCTTGGCTCCTCACAGCTGCCCAACTACCTTTACTCTTTCTCCGTGGTACTCTAGGAAGCTCCTTGCTGAAAGCTGTGTGAGCTGTCCTGTCTCAGTTCTCAACTCCATCCCATTCACACCAAATCTTCAACTATCTATAATCTATCCTTCCCATTTTCTCTTCCTTTTCTTCCACTGGGTGGAAGTCATTGATTACATATTAGTAGGCCCTGGGAAGTAAGGGGTGTGTGTGTGTGTGTGTGTGTGTGTGTGTGTGTGTGTGTGTGTGTGTATTTCTATCTGTGTTTTCAAGAAGCTTTTTCTGAAGGCTGGAGGCATTCTATAAGGTAAGCTTTGGCCTTGGTAATTGGCAGAGATCCAGATATGCCCCTCTTGTAGCACGGATGCTGTTTTAATAAGATCAATTTTCTGAATAAAAGCAAGCATCGTGTTAATGGTTTTGGAGTGTGGCAGCTGGAACATTTCCCAGAGTTACTCAGTGAGACCAAGATGCCACACACCTTCGGGGCAAAGTCCTGAGGGTAGCTCTGGAATCCAATTAAAGGAACCAGGATGCAGACTCAGAAGCACAGTCACACTGTGAGAAACGTGAAGGCTGCTGAGTCTTTGGGATGCCCGTAAGGAGTGAGTGAGAACAAAGATTGGGGAGTTTGCCGATGTGTTTCCAGCTTTGTCCACAGCACTGAGGCACTCTGGTCCAGAGACACATGCTTTGCCAAGCCCGTGCTTGAGGCAAGTTAGCAACTTATAAAAGATAATAATATCTTCTCAAAAAGTTATTGTGGACAGTAAAATGTAAAATACCCAGGGCAGGGTATATGTGGAAAACAGTAAAAACATTAGTTATAATGATAATAATTAGGACTGTAATGCCTATGTCCTTGAGAGTTTTTGCCTTTGTCTGGGGAACGTTAGCATCATGTTATCATGGCTTCTTGGTGCTAATCATTAGATTATTCCTTTCTTTTGCCCAAAACCATCTAGCAAACATTCACTAGGAAATGACTTCCTAAGGAACATGCTTGTCAAGTAAGTAGGGTACCTGGGAATCACCTTGGAATGTTTCCCAGGCTTCAGAAAGATTTTAATTTAGGCAGTCTAGCTGGGGGTTTGCAAAGTGTATTTATTGTATGTATTTTGTTTTGAAATGCTGGGGATTGGGCCCAGAGCCTTGCACAAGCTGGGCCAGTTATCTTAGTGAGGGTCTCTCTTGCTGTGAAAAAACACCATGACCAAAAACAAATTGGGGAGCAAAGGATTTATTTCATTTTGTACTCCTCCCTCATAGCCCGTCGCCATGGGAAGTTGGGGCAGGAACCCAGAGGCAGGAACTGAAGCAGGAGCCACAGAAGAGCGTAGCTTACTTACAAGGCTTGCTCAGTTTGCTTCCTTACACCCCAGGCAGGATCGCTAGCCCAGGGACAGCACCACCCACATGGATGGGCCCTCCCACATCCGCCACTAATTTAAAATGCTCCACAAGCTTGTCTCCAGCCAATCTTACAGAGACATTTCCCCAGTTGTGGTTCCCTCTTCCAAAGGACTCTGGCTTAGGTCAAGTTGACATAAAACTAGCCAGGATGCTGGTGTCCTAGCTCTGAGCTACATCCCTGGTCTAGACACTGCGTTTTAAACTGTACTGTCTGTACCAGATGATTTTTTCAAGACCTTTTCTTTGGCTGTGGTAGGGGCAGGGTTGGGGGCTGTTGCTGAGGACTGAACCCAGGGCCTCATTCACGCTACGTGCCACTGAGCCACAGCCTGCACATTCATTCATCCATTTCTAATCCCTCCCCTGCCTTTCCCTTCTCTTCCTTTCCTCCCACTCCCTTCCCCTCTTTTCTTGTTTTCTTTTTCATGTGACCCTAGTTGTGAGCACGCAGGCCTGAGGAGGGACTCTCAGTGTTCTACATCTTAGCGTGCAGCAGAATAACTGCCCTTTTCTACCCACAGCTTTATAAATGAGCTGGATTCTACTTTATTCCACACCTTGTTTAGGCACAGGGCACAGGACACGGGGACACAGGGACACAGGACACAGGACACAGGGACACAGGACACAGGACTGGGACACAGGACATGGGGACACAGGGACACAGGACACAGGACACAAGACACAGGGACACAGGACACAGGACAGGGACACAGGACACAGGACAGGGACACAGGGACACAGAAACACAGAAAAACAGGGACACGGGACACAGGACACAGGACACAGGACAGGGACATAGGACACAGAGACACAGGACACAGGACATAGGGACACAGGACACAGAGACACAGGACACAAGGACACAGGACACAGGGACACAGGACACAGGGACACAGGACACAGGACAGGGACACAGGACACAGGGACACAGGACACAAGACACAGGGACACAGGGACACAGGGACACAGGACACAGAGACACAGGACGCAGGACACAAGACACAGGGACACAGGGACACAGGACACAGGGACACAGGACACAGGACAGGGACACAGGGACACAGAACACAAGACACAAGGACACAGCACACAGGGACACAGGACACAGGACACAGGTCACAGGGACACAGGACACAGGACACAGGCACACAGGACACAGGACAGGGACACAGGGACACAGGACACAGAACACAGGACACAGGGACACAGGACAGGGACACAGAGACACAGGACACAAGACACAAGGACACAGCACACAGGGACACAGGACACAGGACACAGGTCACAGGGACACAGGACACAGGACACAGGGACACAGGACACAGGAACACAGGACACAGGACACAGGGATACAGAACACAGGGACACGGCATGGAGACTTGGCCTAGCACACACAGAGGCCACTCACTGTGAAGTGAAGCTTTCTTGTCCACAGTAAGGAAAGTGCCTCTTGACCTTGTGTCTGGCTGACTCATTAAACCTGAGAAAACTCTGTAAATTTTATTTAAGAATTTCTCTAGAATGACAAATCAGGAATGACCCTCACATGGAGCCTCGTGTTTATCCAAAAGGAGTTGCTGCATTCTGCCTGTCACCGTATCAGACGAGACCTTTGTCACTGTGCACAGGGCATCTTGAAGAAGTAAATCCGGTCCTGAATCAAGCTCCCTCCATTCTAATCTCGTTTATTTCCATCACTGTATCTTTGCTAAATTAGTACGCATGCATGTGCATTCATGCACAAGCATGTGCATGTGTGCATGCCTGCGTGCGTGCGTGCATGTGTGTGTGTGTGCGTGTGTGTGTGTGTGTGTGTGTGTGTCTGTGTTTGTGTGTCTGGGCATCACACATAGGGCCTCACACATGCTGGGTAAAGGCTCTACCACTGAGGTACATGACCAGCTCTGCACTCTTTTAAACAGGGGCTGTTTTCTGTGCTCCCCCTTATGGGCCCTTCAGTGACTTCCTTTTAGGATGATTTTTTTCGATGCTTGACTCACTGCGTTGACCTTGGTTGCTGGGCGCTCTGGCAGGAGTTGAAGTATAATCCTGGTTGGACTTAGATTAATTTAATACAGAAAAGGAGGCGTCTCACACTCCAACACCAAAGGGTAACCGGTGGGGAGCTTGTGGGATTTAAAGCAATACAGTAAGATGAGCTGCGGGCAAACATGGATAGTTTATTTTAATGATAAAATGCATTAATAAGCAAGGCATCGAACTCAGAAATTTGTAATTATGTTTGAATAGGACAGAATTTATTTTCTTCAATTTATGTTTTTAATGGGAACAACTAGATTGGGGACATGCATTACTTTGAATTACTTGGCTAAATGTTTGACTTTAGATTTAAAAACTGTCCTAGTGTGTATAACGACAATATATAGCTTTACTATATTTTTCTACAAAGCTCCGACATTGGTAATTCGTACCTTTCAACAGGAAACAGTAAATTAAGTCTCTAAATTATTGAAGACCAGCACATGCCTCTGATGCCCACAGGTTGGATTCCAAGTTTACAAAGGGCAGCCTGTGGTGGGTGATTACTCAAGCATGAACAACCTGACAGACCAAAACCGAGCAAGAGAGCATATAGATGGCATTTGCTCAAATGGAGACAAGGGCTAGCTGCTCTGGGGACCTGCTCTGGGGACCTGCTCTGGGGACCTGCTCTGGGGACCTGCTCTGAGTTCCCAGGCTGACTCATGGGTACTTCCATCCCTAGCCTTGAGCTATGTAATGATGAAGATCTCAGAACCCTTTGCCAGATTCTTTTAAAAAGCAGAAACAGAAACTGTTGAAATTTTAGACTACAACTTAAAAAACAGCAGTATTTGAGAGGGTTTGTCAGTCCTTTGATAATTACTCAAAACTGCTATGAAACAAGCCGGTCAACAGAAGTCCCTCCCTACAAATAATTAATTGATGGGTGAAACAACACCACTCCTTTGTCCAAAAAAAAAAAAAAAAAAAAAAACCCACATTGATCATTTTAGATGCTGAAATACCCTTTTATTGGTAAAGGTGTGATGTTTATTTAAAATAATGTCTTGCTAATTGGGTGACTCAAGTCTGGAGTCCTGGACTAGGGAGATGGAGGCCAGAAGTTTAGAAGTTCAGTACCAGTAAACACTTAAACATTAAGTGTTTAAGGCCAGCTCTGGCTACATGTAACCCCATGTTTTAAAAAAAGACACACACACACACACACACACACACACACACACACACACACACAGAGAGAGAGAGACAGAGAGAGACAGAGACAGACAGACACTAAAGTCTTGCAGCAGCAGCAAAACCTTTTAGATTTGATGGTCATAGTCTCTAGGGTCTTTCAGACATACATATCCAGGTCTAGCCTTGGGAAATGATGTGCAGGGGAAAACATCTTCTTTAGGAACTGATGTGCCCAGTCTCCATCTTGTTGTTTCCCTTTCTGCTGTGCTAGGGTTGAACCCAGGGCCTCATACATAACTCAAAGTCTCACCACTGAGCTTCCCTACCAGTTTCTCCTGCTTTTTGACTACAGTGCTTTCCAAGAAGGAGCTTCACGAGCTCACTGTCACTCTGGAAGTAGCAGAACTTAATGTGTTTGTTCTCCCTCCCAAAGTACATAGACTCTAAATTTTAAGTCAACAGAAGAGCCTTGACTCAACAATTTGAGGTGAGCAGGTTTGGAGGGTGTGGGAGCTGACTTGGAGAGCTGCCTCAGGTGGTGATGTTCTGAACTGTGCTGATCACATCCACACAAGGACTCGCCCTTTGCCTAACTGTTTCTGTCTATAGGCAGGGCTTGTACCACCTTTCTTGTAATATATATATAAAATGTTTGGGTTACTTTTTTTCCCTTTCATTTTTTTCTGATCACCTTAGCTTGTGAATAATAAGTTTTTCCATGGAAGGAGCACCTTTGATTTTCAGATAATCATCAGAACTCTGGACAATGCCCACTATTGTCTCATCTTCCCTCTTTTCCTCCCTTCCTTCCATTCAATTTTTCAATGTTCAAAGATACTTAGGAGGTTGGGGATATGGCTCAGTGGTAGAGCTCCACCTGGCAAGCATGGACCAGGCCTTTGGTTTGATCTCCAGCACTGGAACCACATAAAAAATGAAGATGTTTCTAAATACAAATTGTATATCAATGCCATAGGTATATGTATACACGTGGTGATGTATTTTTAAACGATTTTCTCACTTAAGGATTTTGGGCTCGTGAAGTAGGCAAAATGATTGGACTAGAGCATCCTCTCATCCCTGTACAACATCAATACGTGGTCACATCAACAATACCGGAAGTGAAAGCTTTGAAACGAGAACTCCCGGTACTCCGTGACCTGGAAGGATCCTACTACCTCCGACAGGAAAGGGACGGGCTTTTGTTTGGCCCCTACGAAAGTCAGGAGAAGATGAAACTCCAGGCCTCCTGGGTCACTCACGGAGTCCCTCCAGGTGGGTTCGGCGAATGAAAGGGGCAAGAAGCAGGAAAGATGGGTCAACTCCCCACGGCTGGGAGCCAGGTAGACAGCAAGACAGAACCCCAGTGCTGGCCTTCAGGTGTCTGGGATGGCGTGAGCGAGGGGCTGGAGGTGACTGTCTCCATACCCTTGTGGAGGGTAAGCAGAGCCGAGGAAAGGGGGGAGAGAGGTGCAGTTGGGTGAGGAGAGAAGATGACGCCTGTGCCGGGGCCGCTGGGAAAGGCTCCAGGTACATTTTCATCTGCCCATGCCAACCTTCTGCCAGCCCCTTGCCCTCGATCTGCCTGCTTGGTCTAGTTTCAAGATCTGAATACAGATGGATGCACGTGCTCTGACAGTTGTCCACACTGCAAGTACCCAAGACCGGACATCCAGCCTGCAAAGAATGCAGGCCAGAGTCCTCAGCAGAGCTGGAACTATGGGCAGAGCCCTCCTGCACTTCACAAGCAGGGAAGGCTCAGAGCTCTAGGCGGCAACAGGAGGCGCCATCTGTTCTGGTGCCATAGCGGAGAAGGGCCAAGGTTTTTTTGTTTGGTTTTTCATTTTTTTTTCCCCATGAAACATTTCCATGAAGCCAAATCAAGAATTGGGTTATCTAGGCAGAAGTCCCTAGTTTTAATCTTGTGTGTATGTGCGTGTCCATGTATGCGAGTGCATGTATGCACAGATGTGTGTACATGTGAAGCCCTGAGAACCTCCTGGGGAACATTATCTACATGTCTACATTTTATTTTACTTTTTGGGATGAGATTCTCACTGGCCAGGAACCCATCAGAAGCTAGGATGGATGGCCAGTGAGCCCCAGGATCCACTGTGCCTCCACCTCCCTAGTGTTGGGATTACAAGTGCATGCAGCCACACCCAGCTTTCATTTATTTATTTATTTGTTTGTTTGTTTAAAACATGGGCTCTGGGGTTGAACTTAGGTCCTTCTGCTTGCAAGGCCAGTTCTTTTCTAGACAGAGCCATCTCCCAAACCTTCTAGTTTTAGTCTGTAAAAGGAGCTAACATATGGTTTGGGCGCTGAAATATTTGAGGGAACATGAAGAAAAATAAAAGTGTATTTTTTTTTGGAGTTGTATGTTGATACGTAGTTTGGGGCAGAGAACATATCCCTCCATCCCGTGTAACGGGAAAGGGTGTCTGACCCACCTCACCTCCTGCAGAGGCTGGTCCTGCAGCCGGAGGACTTTGGTTTTGCTCAGTGGGCCCTGCACATCTGGGTCTGAACAGAATCTCTCCTGACTTCAGAGTGAGGGCTGAGCTGCTAGGGGAGGCCGGTGTGAGGAGGGGCTCTGTCTCCACCCTGCCCATGCTGTAGCTTTTCTTCCCAATAAATGCAGAACAAATATTTAACTAATCCTAGCTGGAGGGAGATTCGGACTGTGTGTTGCTCCTGGCATGGGTGTCCAGGTGTTCTAGTGTAACCAAGCCAGCTTGGAGGCTCCATGACACTGCCCTGTCCTGCAGACCTCAAGAAGGGCTAAAAACCCGGGTGGAAATTATGTGGACAAACGTCATGAAGTTTATCTGTGGCTGTGCCTTGAGTCACAGCGACTTCTAGGACAAGAGGAAGATAGTTGTTGCGCAAAACTCACCTCTGTGCACAGAACAGTGGCCTGTGTGGATGCACATGGGAGCAAGCTTCAGGAAGGAGGCTACCTGGGGAAGGGGGAGTTCAAAGGGTTCTTAAGTCCACCATCCTGGATCCTGGAGCAGTGGTCCTCATTCTCCAGGGTCCTGGAATAACTGTATACGCTCCATTTGCTCTCCCTTTTACATTAATTGAAAGATTTAAAAAACAAAACAAACAAACAAACAAACTCCCGACAAACCAAATTATTTTTCTTTTTAAAATAATGATTGGGTTAAATTGATTGGGGAAAAAAAAAAACCCGAACATAAACTTCCATTTCTATTTACTAAAAAGGTGACTTTTGTTTTAGAAAGAAATAGCATTACTGTTCCCAGGAATGTTATGGGTACTGGTGTGGGGATAGGGAGTGCCAGGGTTAGGATTAATGTCTTTTACCTTGATTGATTGAGATGTGTATGTGGACATTTAAATGCCACGGTGTATGTGGGGGTGGGGTGGGGAGGGGGGAGGGGGTGTCAAAGGATGACTTCCAGGGCTCAGTTCTTGCCTAGGGAATGAGCTCAGATTGTTAGGCTTGGTGGCAGGTGCCTTTACCCTGAACCATGTCACTGGCCCCAAGTTTAGCGTCTTTATAGAGACAAAGGAATGTCTTCCTTACTGGCACCCGGTTCAGAGAGTGCATCGCTTTGAGACTTGCTTGCACCCGGGGACATTCTGACCACAGAGGTCTGTCTCTCTAGGCTTTGGGAAGGAACTTTTTGAGTCTGACCTGGACCGGATCACAGACCACCTGGAAGCTGCCATGGAAATGGTTCCTGTTTTGAAAAAGGCGGACATCATCAACATCGTCAACGGCCCCATCACCTACTCTCCCGACATCCTGCCTATGGTGGGGCCCCATCAGGGGGTCAGAAACTACTGGGTGGCCATAGGCTTTGGGTGAGTAGCACCCTGAGGTCTGACATCTCTTGTAGAATCACTTACTTTTAGTTAAATCCAGTTTCAAAATATCAGGCCCCAGGATGGAAAATGAAGAGGTGATGGAGCATGGGGATGCAGTGGGGGTGGGGGTGGGTAAGATGAGGGTGGGGTTGTCTCCTTTTGATGACCAAGGAATGATGGCAGGAACTAGTCATATAATGGGATTAGCACTTAGACGATAAAGGTTAGCACACAGAGGACAATCATCTTCTGAAACTGTCTTCATGTATTTCCTATCACCTCCATTCTTTATGTCTCTTTTTATGCCATTGCCTTCCAATGGGTCAATTTGTCCCAATTGGACAAGAATGTTTTCATAACAGAAGGTGACATATTCAAACTATCAAATGGATAACATGTCTTATGTATTTTCACCATAATTCCTGTTTGTCTAACGTGATTTCCCTCTGTATAACTCCCTGGGCTGCTTCCTATTTAAGATTCCACTCCTTGCCCGTGTTTCATTTCTAGTATTTGTCCCATTAATATGCTGACTATTGATGTCAGACTCACTTTGCTGCCAAATCACAGTTTCTAATACTCTAGTTTTCTTCTTTATTCTATTGGCTGTTTGTTCAAATCATCTTTAATGACTGCAGCTCTGCGCCAGGCCTCATGATGCAAGCACCAAGTGATGCCTTTGCGTTCTCCTTGGGAACTAACTTGGTAACAGGCAAGGGACATCCATTTTCTAAAGGAGTGCAGTGGTGGAGAAAGCCTTTTGCCATCTGCCAAATTCCTCTCACACTTCTTAGAAGTAAAGTGCTGGTTGTTAAGTCACTATAGTTTGGGGGATGCTGGAGTTCTTTTGTTAGGATTTTTAAAATATGTGGTAATGGAGATCAAACCCAGGGATTGAATGGGGTTCTCACAACTTAGTACCAATTTCCCTCGATTCTCTCTCCAAGAATCTCACCCCATTCAGTTCCTCAAAAGCTCCTTTTCATGGCACCACAGATAGATCTATGTTGAAAGGCTTTGATGGATAAGAACGGGCAGGTAGACCTGCATAAAGCCTACTGGAAACTGTGATTCTGATATCACATGCAATCATACGTGTTGTTTAAAGCATCCTTGGGGGCTGGGGAATGTAGCTCAGTTGATAGAATGCCAACTTGATATGCAAAAAGCCCCGGGTTTTGCCGGGCAGTGGTGGCGCACGCCTTTAATCCCAGCACTCGGGAGGCAGAGCCAGGCGGATCTCTGTGAGTTCGAGGCCAGCCTGGGCTACAAAGTGAGTCCCAGGAAAGGCGCAAAGCTACACAGAGAAACCCTGTCTCGAAAAAAAAAAAAAAAAAACAAAAACAAACAAACAAACAAAAAAAAGCCCCGGGTTTGATCCCCAGTGCCCTATAAGCCAGGCATAGTGCTATATCCCTGTGATACCAGAGCTAGGGAGGGGGAGGAAGATCAGAAGTTCGTCACCCTCAGCTAGGAAGTCAGTCTGAGGCCAGCCTGGTTTACATGAGACCCCAACGCATCTTCTTGTGGAAACAGGGGACAAGCAGACCTTCTCCTCCAAGGGACCTATTAGTTGCAAATTACAGAGGTCATATTCCTTTCTGCCCTCGCCCACAAGTCCCCACTGGGTGCCTGCCTCTGGCTGAGTGCCTCTAAGTTAAAGGTTCCTTGCACAGAGGCCACCATCATCCAAGAGAATCATCACTACACTGAGTCGGGAAGAGATGGAGGGGCACCTCCCAGTTTCTATCAGGCAGGGAAATCCCAGCTCAAGAAGGTGAGTGCCCACCACATACATCCTCCCTAAAGCCAGCGTATTTACTAGGCAGTGGCCACAGGCTATCTGTGGGTCTGGTATCCCGCCTGGTGGAACTGTGAAAACAAGGCAGCAGTCAGTTAGGCACCTTTCATTTGCATGCCAGAACGTGCGGTGATCTGGTTTTGATGAAAAAAATGTACAGCATAAAGATTGTACTCCTTGTGTGTTTTAACGGGCACAGGTGACTCCAACTTTGATGCCCTGTAAGATATTTGAACATGTCTTACCATTTGAATACACCACATTTGTAACATGGCACCAATCTCTGTATCCAAAAGCTACGGCATAATCCATGCTGGTGGGGTAGGGAAGTACCTCAGTGACTGGATCCTACATGGAGAACCCCCTTTCGACCTGATAGAACTGGACCCCAACCGCTATGGCAAATGGACCACGGCACAGTATACGGAGGCCAAAGCCAGAGAATCGTACGGCTTCAACAACATTGGTGACGTACCAACTTGCTGACATCTCGACAGACCTCTGTTTAGACGCTCTGCTCTGTCCCCCGGGGGTGGTGAGGAACTGTAAACAGCACTTAAGCCATAGCAAGGGATGTATGTGGCTGTATAGAGTTATTGTATTGGGTACGTCATTGATATATATATATATATATATGTATGTATGTATATGTACATGTATATATGCTCTTAGATTGTAAGTTCTATTGTTTCCATTTTAAAATCCTCTCAGTATATTGTGTCATTTCGGTGATAAGCTACTAGAACACTGCTGTTCCCTCCTCAGTCGGTTATCCTAAAGAAGAACGGTTTGCCGGGAGGCCAACCCAGAGGGTCAGTGGGCTTTACAAGACCCTGGCGTCCAAGTGTTCCATGGGCTTCCATGCAGGCTGGGAACAGCCACACTGGTTCTATAAACCCGGCCAGGACACTCAGTACAGGTAAGTGAGTGTCTTCGCCTGCCTGTGGTTCTGATCAAGGGCTTCCACCGCAAGGGCAGAGAAGGACAGCAGGCCACGGATTCTCCTCCGATCATAACTGTGCATCACTTTCAGAGAAGCAGTGAGTCTACTCGGGTATCATGTATCTGCTTGTGGTGGAGGTATTCACTAGGTCAGCCCAGGGGACATGGGCCAGTCTCTGTGAAGCCTTTTCTACCGGCAATTACCAGAACCTCAGAGGTCCTTTCCTTGTCCCCATCCAAGTCCTGACATGGCTTTGATTGACTACAGAAGGTTTGTTGTGCCTTAGGTTCAAATACTACATGGAAAGGAGCCACAGCTCTGGGTCACGAAACAGCCAAGAGCACCCGCATTTTGGGTTGAACTAAAACATCAGGCATGCCACCTAAATGGGCCTCTGAGTTCCTGGGAAGTGCTGTGTGTCATTGCTGGACCTGGGGTTGATGGTGATTATTTTCTCATGAGAACCTGTGAACTAAGGAAAAGTGAATAGCAAGTCTAGAAGATGATTTCCAGTTACTGTCAAGTGCACATTTTGCAGTTTTAAACAGGCTTTGGGGCTAGAATGATAGTCCAGATGATGAAGCACTTGCTGTACAGAATATGAGGGCTTGAGTCTGATCCCCAGCACACGTGAATAAAAGTCAGGTGTAGGGGTGCATGCTTGTAATCCCAGTGCTAAGGAGGTGGAGATGGGTGGATCCCTGAATCTTGCTGACCAGTCAGCCTAGCCTATTGGCTAACTCCAGGCCAGTGAGAGATCCTGTCTTGGTAATAAGAGAAGGTAGATGGCTCTTGGGGTATGGCACCTGAGATTGCCCTGTGGCCTCAGCATGCACATATGTGCACATGCACCCACACATGAGCATGCATGCACAGGGAACACAGGTTTTGGCGTCTACTTTAAATTCAGATCAGTGGTGTAAACTACAGAAGTGGGGCAGCTGTGAATGAACGAGGGTTTCACTCTAGAAGCAGCTGACCCAGCATGTTCGGGGCCCCAGTACCTGCTTGGTTTTCCAGGAGTGACTCGGATAAATACTAGCTTTGTTTTTCCTTTTGTGAGGTTTAGATCTGGCTTAATTTGTTTTTAGATTTTAATAGTTAAGCTACTGGAAAATCCTGCAGACTTAGCTCCCTGCTTTGAAGCTAAAAACAGCACTTTAGAAGCCATTTGCTTAAGTGGAAAGGACCTTTTGAAATGAGTCAGGAGACCTTTGTTCTAGACCCAACTCTGTCATCAGCTGCTTCAAAAGACCCAGAAGCCACTCTGTGCCTTTTCCCTGAAAAGTGAAAGTGCTAGGCTAGCCCATTGCTTGTTTCAGACGTAGGCACTCCTTGCAGCCCACCATGGTGCCCAACCCCTTTTTAACAAGTGAAAGTGACTTGTATTCACAGTTCTGGAGAAGGGCTGGCTATATAGTCATGTGTGAGTGTGCACACACATGCACACACAGACACACACACACACACACACACACACACACACACACACACACACATATATATATATATATATATATATATATACATGCACATGTGTACAGACACATGCAGAACATCCATACATACATGTGTGTATACACACACACTGCATTCAGATTTAATGAGCCTTAACAACTGGTATTTGAAAATTGCTGTTGATATGTAAAGCGAATAGAAAAATCTCTTAATAAATAAATAAATAAATAAATAAATAAAAGAGCACCCCCCCCCAAAAAAAAAGAAAGAAAGAAAGAAAGAAAAAGAAAAGAAAAGAAAAATGCTCCCTAGATGATTCTAATATGCAACCAGGGTTCAAAACCCCTGGACTGTTGCTTTATACACTGCCCTTCAGACCAGCATACCCAAGAGTTCTGTCCTATTTTTCCTCGCTAATTAACACTCATTCACTATAAAATGGGTGAAATGGATAGATAAGTAAACTATAAAAGGTCAGATTCCAACATGTGTATACGATTTACAGAACAGATTGAGGTTGCCCCTCTTCCAGCCCAGCAGGCTTTTCTAGATTGAGGGGGAATGATTGAAATATTCTTTGGATGACAATTGTCTTGAATAGTAAATATCATGTTTCAGGCCAAGTTTCCGCCGCACAAACTGGTTTGAGCCAGTAGGTTCTGAGTACAAACAGGTTATGCAAAGAGTTGGTGTAATTGACCTGTCTCCATTTGGCAAGTTCAACATCAAAGGCCAAGATTCCATCCGACTTCTGGACCATCTCTTTGCAAATGTCATTCCAAAGGTAAATAGACAAGGTCCAGGATTCTGACCTGGTCCTTTCAAAAAAGAACACCTCAGACCCATCCTCCTTTGATTCCACGTACTCTGAGTTGGATGCTAGAACATTTCAACTGACCGAGAGTGTGCAAGCTAATTCTCAACTGCAATTTCTGTCGCCTAGGGAACTAATGATTTCATTTACTGCACCAATGAGATCCTAAAAGTTGACTGCAGTTAAGTGGATGTGGTGTTTTTTAATTATTACATTAATTTATCTATGTGTGTCATGCGTGTAGAGGTCAGAGGACAACTTGCAAGTGTCTTTTCACCCTGTGGGTTCCAGGGGTTGAATTTAGGGTGTCAGCTTTGGCCAAAACTGCCCTTACCCCAGTACCATCTTCCCAGCTCTGAAGTACAATTCTTTTTAGGACAAATAATTTTGTATGATTGTTTAAATGGAAAATTTAAATTAATCTCTGGTTTGGTTCATATACGTGATATAAATGATAAGAGGTGAGGGTTTTTCATGGTCCACACACTTTACATGTATGTTAAGATGTTTAATTCATCCTAAAATGATTTTAAATTCTTTTGAGCAGGTGGGGTTTACAAACATAAGTCACATGTTGACACCCAAAGGTCGAGTGTATGCTGAGCTGACTGTTTCGCACCAGTCTCCGGGGGAGTTCCTGTTGATTACCGGCTCTGGATCGGAGCTTCACGATCTTAGGTAAATATGCATCCAGTAAAATCATTTTGAACCAGTGACACCCTGGCTCAATCTTAAAAGAGTTTCTCTTGTGCCAGCACATTCTGGTTTCATTTCTCTTGCTGCGATAAAATACCTTGACAAAAAGCAATTCAGAGAAGGAAGACACTGAGTTCAGTTTGCAACTTCAGGCTATAGTCCATCATTGTGGGGAAGTCAAGGCAGGTGGGACTTCAAGCAGCTACTCATATTCCGTGTGCGATCAAGAGAATGCATGCACAGTCACTTGTAGGCAGAAGTTTCTGTCCAGCCAGCACCTCCCAAATACCTGGCAGCCGCTTCCCAAATAATTGACTTAGAGGCTTAATATTACTTATAAAAGCTTGGCCAGTAGCTCAGGCTTATTACTAGCTCTTACACTTAAATTCTTCCTTCCTATATTTATTTTTTTTATTTTATCCTGGCATGAATGGACACCTGACGGCCTGGGAATTGAACCCAGGTCCTCTGGAGCATCAGTCAGTGCTCTTAACTGCTGAGCCACCTCTCTCTCCTCTTTCTCACACTTAAATTAACCCATAATTCTTATTTATGTTTAGCCACGTGACTTGGTACCTTTTCTCAGTCTGGCATTCTCATCTTGCTTCCGCTGCGTCTGGCTGGTGACTCCTGACTCTGCCCTTCCTCTTCCCAGAATTCTCCTCATCTGGTCGCCCCACCTATACTTCCTGCCTGTCTACTGGCCAATCAGCATTTTATTAAACCAATTCGAGTGACAATTCTTTTCAGTGCACAAGAGCATTATCCCACAGCAATCACTTGGTTGTACTTAGCTCCATTTTCTACTCTCATACAATTTAGGACCCCCTGCCTGGGGAAGAGTGTTACCACAATGGAATGAGTCTTCCTACATCATTTAACTTAAGACAATGCCCCACAGACATGTCCATAGACCACCATTCTCCATTGAGACTCTTTTCCCAGATGACTCTAGGTTGCATCAAGTTGACAATTAGAGATACTCATCATGGTGACTGGGGGGGGGGGTTAGCCATTAGCAGCACTGGTATCTCTTCCAGAGGACCAGGGTTTGATTCCCAGCACCAGCGTGGCAGCTCATAACCATTTTAACTCCAGTTCCAGGGGATTTGATGTCCTTTTCTGGCCTCTGGGATTTCCAGGCACATACATGTAGGCAAAATACACCCACACATAAATAAAACAAAGATAATCATCACACAGTACATAAAGAACAACTTTAGTTCTTTCTTAAAGTATGTGTGTATTTGAGTGTGTGTGTGTGTGTGTGTGTGTGTGTGTTTAGTGAATGTACATGTGAGTGAGTGTGTGTGAGTGTGTATGTGTGCATGTGCATGCAGGTGTTGAAGAGGTCAGAATAAGGCATCAGATCCCCTGGAGCTGGATTTACAGGTGCCTGTGAATTATACGTGGGTGCTGAGAACCATATTCTAGTTCTCTGCATGAGCCTCGACTCTCTTAGTCACTGAGCCATCTCTCCAGCCCCTGACTTTAATTCTTAAACCTCACCAACGTGACTAAACCTCATGTGTTTTATAGGAATAGTTGAAGCAAAAGCCCCTGCCCACTCCACAAGGTCACCTATCCAGCGGGGATACTGGTTCTGATAATATTGACTCTTATTTATTAAACATCATCAGTGAGCCAGAACTCCTTTCAGACATGACCTCATTGAATTCTCTTAGATTTTGCAGGGGCTGGGGAGACGGTTCTGTAGGTAGCTGCATCCTTCACAAACACGAGAGCTGGAGTTTAGACTCCCCAGCAACCATATAATGGCAGACAGGCACCATGGCTTGCAGGTAACCCCAGCACTTAGGAAGCAGAGATGGCACATCTCCAGAGCAAACTGGCTAGCTACACTATCTGAGTAGACAAGCTTTGGGTTCAAGTGAGAGACCCTGCCTCAAACTATAAGGTGGAATACCATCAAGGATGATACTCAATGTGAAATTTTGGTCCTCTACACACACATACACACGCATGTGCATACACATACAACATGTGTGAATACACATGCATGTGCCAAATGAAAAGATTTTGCAAAGTTTGCATTATCCACATTTTCAGATGAGGAAACAGGTGTGGGAAAGTCACCGCTCAAGTCTGCATGACTGATTAAGGTACCCCATTGGGTTCACTTCAGCCAGCCTACTCCCTTAGTTATTGTCTCCCTCTGTGAAACCTGTGCACACTGCTCACTACTTAAAAATTGCTGACCTGCCTTTGCCGGGACTTCCAGGCCGCTGTGAAGTTTCCATCCTCAGTTTAGTATTCCGCAAGTACACGGGACGTTATTATTAAATCAGGGTCTGACTCAGTCTTGCCTTAGTTGTAGAATTATGGAAATCTGATGAGCAAGTGTAAGGGGTGTGGAGGTCACCTTAGCCACTAAAGCCTCTCCTCGTCTAGACGAACACTGTGATAGACTCCCAGGGCTCCAGGGATGGCTCAATAAATTACAGACAGGCCAGAGAGCTGCCTTCCAAAACCTCATCAAGGCCTAGAAATTGAGAGCAGAGTTTTTCTCTTTTCTTGGTGATTGTCAGAGCAATTATGTGTCTGGTGGCAGGCACATTATTAATGGCTAGCAGCACAAGTGTGCATCTTGTATACAGGTATTGAAGCAAATTCAGGTTTAAATTAATTTTTGGAGAGGGAACCATTAGTTTAAATGCAGCGGAACCATCACTATTTATAACTGTGGCAAAGCTCGTTTAAACCGGACAATTCTTGTTACCTGGAAAATTCCCTCCCGAGTCTTAAGTGGGCAATTTAAAGAGAATCTCTTTACCTCTCGGGGACTCGGTTTTGCCAGCTTTCAAAGTGATGTGGCTGCATGCCATGACCCTCTAGGGACTTTCTGATCATTCCTAACTTGAAGCAAGTCTTCAGAGACATAACACGTTCGAAGCCTGCATTATCCAAGCGACGCTTACACAGTGCTTATGACCCCGATGCAGATGGATTGAAGAAGCAGCTGTCAGAGGAGGGTATAATGTTGAAATTCGAAACATAACTGATGATCTCGGGGTCCTGGGAGTGGCAGGGCCGTATGCCAGGCGGGTCCTTCAGAAGCTGACCTCAGAAGACCTCAGCGATGGTGTTTTCAAGTTTCTCCAAACCAAGACTTTAAAGATGTCTGACATTCCTGTCACTGCTATAAGGATCTCTTATACTGGTAAGGACTGGAAAACAACCCATAGTAAGGAAAGGCTACCAGAAATGGGACACACACAGTCACACATGCACACTCACACAGTTGTACCCTCACAATGCGTGCTCATACACACACACACACACACACACACACACACACATACCCACACACACAGTCATACCCTCACAATGCATGCTCTCTCTCTCTCTCTCTCTCTCTCTCTCTCTCTCTCTCTCTCTCTCTCTCACACACACACACACACACACACACACACACTCACACACTCACACCCGCACACACAGTCATACCCTCACAATGCATGCTCTCTCTCTCTCTCTCTCTCACACACACACACACACACTCACACACTCACACATACCCACACACACAATCATACCCTCACAATGAATGCTCATACACACACACTCACACACTCACACATACCCCCACACACAGTTATACCCTCACAATGCATGCTCACACATACTCACATGCTCACACATTACCCCCCCACACAGTCACACCTTTCAATGCACACACTTACCTGAACACACACTTCTACTCGCCTTCCCACACACTCATGCTCACCTTTCTACACTCTCACACTCATGTGCTCACTCACACACACACTCAAACTTACCCATGACCACTCATGCACACTCCCCTCCCCGACTTTCTCTGATTTTGAAGGAAGATTTCTTCTGCCCAACTCTAAGGAAAGAAGTCTGTCTGGCCGTTCCTACTCCTGTAGCGTTTCCACCCATTTCTAGTTGCTTCTCTTTGGAAGAGCAGACAAAGGAGCAAAGGATGGCCATTGGAGTAACTAGAACACCCCAGTCAGTAGACTGTATGGGAACACTCACAGGCTTCCAGCCTGATGTGCCCATGCCAAGCTTTCCACTAGGGTTGTAGTTCTCAACCTTCCTAATGCTGTGACCCTTTGGTACAGTTCCTCATGTTGTGGTGACCCCCAACCATACAATTATTTTTGTTACTGCTTCATAACTAATTTTGATACTGTTATGAATCATAATGCAAATGTCTGTGTTTTCTGATGGTCCTAGGCAACCCCTGTGAAAGGGTTGTTTGACCCCCCAAAGGGGTCGAGGCCCACAGGTTGAGAACCATTGCACTAGAGCATGGTCCCTGGCAATCCTCCCCCCCACCACCACTGTTGTGTGTTCTCTGGGGGACCTTCGCCCAGCTTTGCACGGAGTATGTATCATTACCCAGTGACACTCAGGCTTACCTCTAGTTCCTGTCACTCCTGTGTCCCCTTACTGAAGGGGCGCTGTGTGCCCAGGCATTCACCTCGCTCCATGTTGCTCCTGCTCTGGTGGTGTCATGGTGAAGTCCATCATTATCAACCGTGATGATGGGGTACAAGGAATGTGCTCACTGTTAACATCACAAATCCCTGGCTTTCCATTCTAACTTTTCCCGACCTTGGCAAAAAGGGAGACTGGGATAAAAAAATAAGGAGTCTTTGGATTGTAGCTTTTCTTTTCTTTGGTTTTCTAGCACCTAGCTCTAGTGGTGAATGAAAGGATCATGTCGGGGGGTGGAGGGATGAGAAGCAAAAGAGTTAAAGGCTATAGCTGGCTATCCATGAGAAAGAAATGCGAATAATTTCACATTCTCTATATGTTTAAAGGCTTGTGGTTCTTGGGTTGGAAACCAGAGTGCCTAAACCTTGAGCTCATTATCATATGTTTTTGTGTATGTGAGCATATGTGTGTGCATGTTTGTGGGGGTCCACATGTGTGCATGTGAGGGCCAGAGATCAACCCTGGATGGTACCTTGTTGGCTGGCCAGAGAGAGTGCCTACTTCCCCAGCACACGGGGTGACTGGCAAGAGCCAGTTCTTTCTTTCCAGTGTGTGGTGGATCTCAGGGATCAAACACAGGTCATCAGGCTTGGCAGCAGTCACCTTTACTCACTGAGCCATTGAGTACCCCCACCCCACCCCGTGCTTTTTAAAAATGTGCATTCTCAGGATCAAACTCACGCCTTCATGCTTAAGTACATGGTAAGTCCATTACTGTCTGAACTGGCTCTTTAAGGCTTTTATTTTGTTTTGTTTTTAGACAGCGTTTCAGTAGCCCAGGTTAGCCCTGCAGTCACAATCCTTCCTCAACTTTCTGAGTGTAGGCATCATAGATGTCCTCCCCATATCCAGCTGAACCCCTTGAAAATACATGCCAGCTGTTTACCTCCTATCATTGTCCTGAAACAGTCGAGGCTTGGGATGGAGCCAAGGTCCACGGTGGGAGATAAGTCCTGACTAGAGTCTGTCTGTCTCTGGAGATGATGAATCATCCAGCATCCACCCTCTGAGGGAGCCAGGACTACACGCAAATGACCTGGGAGATGAGATGGCCAGCTCCTTGTGAGCTGTTCTGCTAAAAACTGGCAAGGACTGCATTGTGTGAGTGGGGCTCCTCCTGAGTGTGTTAGCTAATGTACGTGAGTGCTCACCCTGCAAGGACTGCTCTCACTCCTGTGTGGGCTCTGCCCGTGCTTTTCAGGTGAGCTGGGGTGGGAGCTGTACCACAGACGAGAAGACTCCGCAGCGCTATATGAACTCATCATGAACGCAGGCCAGGAGGAGAGGATCGACAATTTTGGAACATATGCCCTGAATGCCTTAAGACTGGAGAAAGCTTTCCGAGCCTGGGGATCAGAGGTTTGGATACTATCGTCCTCATTAAAACCTTATGCTGGTTGTTTCCAATTTTTGATGGAGGGCAAGTTTTGACAGTATCACTATCAATTCTGGCCGTAAGAGAAATCATACACTCTTAGATGACTTTGGTGAGGGAAAGAGGACGCACCCCTATTTACCACTGAACATTGACTGGGTTCTGGGATAATGTTTATTCTGCCTAAATACCGTCCCCCCCCCCCCGGCTTGGTGGTGAACCCCAGACATTTTCTGACATCCTCTGAGGATTCGACTATCGCCCCTCAAATCCCTGCCTTCTCCTCTGTTACGTTGTGTCTTATTTTTTTCTCATAAAACATCCTTGGGTGAAGGAATGTTCTTTTTCCTGAGGGGCGGGCACAGTGGTCCTGTTTGTGTTGTTCTATCCCCCACCAGTAATAGCAGTAACCAAGGGTTTCTCTTTGGATAATGCTTACCATTTATGCAACATTTTTATACCCATTGATTCTACTGAGCTTCTGCCTTAGGTTTTGTTTTTCCCTGTGGCTGTGGTAAAATGCCCCGACCAAAGCACCTTCAGGGAGAAGGGGCTGAATTCAGCTCTCAGCTCCAGTTCCAGTCCTTCATAGTGGGGACGTCACAGTCGCAGGAGGTTGAGAGATCTGGTCATATCATGTCCATAATTGGAAATGGCTGCATGCCTGCGTTCAGCTGCTGGGCTGGCTTTGTGCATTCTAACTCATCCAGGATCCCTGTCCGGGGAATGCAGTGTCCACAGTCGCGATGGGTCTTCCTACATCAATTGTTGTAATCAAGGCACACTACAGGCACACCTAGAAGCCTTTGTCCCACGAGTCTGGCATTTAACTATCAATCTTCCCAGCTGTCCATGAATGTACTGTTACCACGACTCTTATTTTACATCCAACCACATGATCCAGATTCCCGATTCAGGTCCTATTCACCTATTTTTATTTCCTTGTGAGAAAACCAAACTCCTAACTTTTTCAGAGAACTATTTCCTTGGAAGACACTGAGGTTTTAGGGGCCATGGAAAAGATGGGCCTCGGAGTGGAGACTCTCGGGTTTAAGTCTATCCTCTACAGCCTGCACGTTCACATGCTTATTCTGTGGCTTATCTCTTGGAAATTCTGTCTTTCTATAAAATAGAGCATTTATCCTACAGAATTAACATAGACACAGAGATGGCTTATTATGAGCCGAACAAACACACCATACAATTAATTTCTAGCTCAGGTAAGGAGTCTTGGGCCTTAGCATAGAAGCGAGCTTGGAGGAAATTAGTTCTTGCCTGCTTCAGAGCATAGTCTACAGCCTGGACTTGGGTGAGGCTAGCACCCTCGGAAAAACAGGACAGTTTTGTCTCCATGATCTCCCCAAAAGAGTGCAGAGAGGCAGCCCCCTGAGAGTTAAGCATTGCTGTATTCTGGTGGGAGTTTTTTCCCTGCTTCCTCCCGCTGCGCTCCATCTTAGGGCCCTGTTTCCCAACAGTGCCAGAGCGCCCTCTAGTGTTGAAACAACGATGAAGCTGCTCTGTTTTTCCTGAAAACAACAACAACAAAAAAACATTCTCCAAGTTTGAGCAGACTGAAAAACAATTTCAAACTGGTAACTCAAACTGATTTAAGAAATACGAGAACAATTTTTCGTGGTGTAAAGTAGCCTTATGTTTATCTGGTTTATGTAAGTCCTGTGTTGACTCTGTGGGAGGTTAGAGCAAGCAGTTCCCATTGCCATAAAGAGGACAAAACAGGCTGACGTCTAGAAAGTTCTTAACCACAGTAACTGAATACGGCGTGGCACTTGTCTGTTCCCGTTTCTATACGTTTAACGGTTTCCACAGAGCTTATCTCAAGCACTTTCATCTTTCCTTAGTTCTCATCATATAAATTCGAATCTTTTAATAAAATTTTGAGGAGGAAAAAAATAACTTAAGAACAAAACAGAGACAAAACCTCGTAACTTTATTCAGGTTTAGTACTAAGTATTGGCTTTCCCCTGAATCGATGTATCCTCTCACGATTCAACCACTCTTGAGGTCCAGCCTTACCTCCCCTGTTCTTTCCTGAACTCCACAGAAGCCAGTGTCCCGCCATCAACATTTTCCTCTTTACTCCCATTCATGGCTAATTGCAGGATAAGCAAAGTCACTTAAGAACTTTAAGAAGCATAATTATGTAAAATTATTGCATAATACACACGAGATTCTTGTTTGTGGAACAGCATGTGCTAGCCTTCAAATATTTATCAAGATAAAAGAGGCCAGAGAGACGGCTGGGTGGTTGAGAGCAGTAACAGTACTGCTCTTGCAGAGGGCTCAAGGTCAGGTCCCAGCATCCTGCTCAAACAGCCCACAGCCCCCTGTTATTCCAGTTCTGGGACTGGGAATCCGATGCCTTGGTTCTCCAAGGACACCTGCACCTAGCCACACACAGACGTGGACACATACATGTGCACACAATAAAAATTAATTAATTAATATCTTTAAAATAAAGGAGCAGTGGCAGCAAATCCCAACTCTGTTTCTGTGCTTGCTATATTTAAATGACAGCATTTGCTGAAGACTTCATTTGAATTTTGAATTAAAAATACTGTTCTGGAGACTTAGTCCATAATTAGTCTTTTTGAGAATCTTACTCAAAAACCATGAAGTGCCCTTGCTAGAAAGAATAATATAAGAAAGTGATGTTACTGTTTGAATCAGTTTTATACATCAGTCCAGGGTGAAGCCAGCGTTTGCCAGTATTTGCTGAATGAAGGCAATAGGTTTGTTTTTCCATTTTACTGTTCTCTTTGTGGTAATGGGGAACTTGTCTACCCCTCACCCCTACCCAAGATGTACTAAGACTTGCTGGGGGTGGGGGAGTGGCACACTCCTTTAATCCCCGACTCTGGAGGCAGAGGCAGGCAGATCTTGGTGAAGTGCTAAACCTTTTAAAGGCAACACAGTTCTGATGTGAACCAAATTAACATGCTCATCCGAGATCCGAAATGTGTTTCCCTTTCAGATGAACTGTGATACAAACCCCTTGGAAGCTGGACTGGAATATTTTGTCAAGCTGAATAAGGTATGTTTACGTTCTCAAGTGTGTATGAAACAAGTGTTAAGAGGAAGGCAGTGTTTTGCACTGGAGACATGCTTTAAAATTTAACCAAGTGTGGGTATAGAAGAAACCAGTTGAACATAAATACTAAACACTGCTTAATTTATCCATATCAACTATCTGTCATAATTTGATGAGCTCAATCTATGGGAGTGTGCCTCAGAGCGGTGGTTCCCAACCTGTGGGTCATGACCCCTTTGGGGGGGTCACATATCAGATGTCCTGCCTATCAGATAGTTACATTACGACTCATAACAGCAGTGAAATTACAGTTATGAAGTAGCAATGAAATAATTTGATGGTGGGGGAGGTCACCACAGCATGAGGAGCTGTATTAAAGGGTCGAAGCATTAGGAAGGTTGAGAACCCTTGGGCTAGAGATTTAAGATAGCAGAATCCAGCTTCTTTAAGGGTTAAGACTAAAACCCAAGATGAAAGGTAATAAAAAATCACTGGGTGGTGGTGGCGAACACTTTTAATCCTAGCACTTAGGAGACAGGGGCAGACAATCTCCATGAGTTTGAGGCCAGCCTGGTCTACAGAGTGAGCAACAGGAAAGCCAAGACGACACAGAGAAACTCTGTCTTGAAAAACCAAAGAAAGGTAACAAAAGTCATAAGGTGATTATGAGTTGGATTTCAGCAGACATCTTTATAGAAATTGTGCTACGTTGTGTATGTATCGGCCACTTCTGGTGGCCGGTGAGGCTGCACATCAGCTAACTAAACCAAGCAGACCAGACGATGACTCTTCCTGCACACTCAAAGGCTAAAGCTGTCTCGCCACATCGGATTAAGCAGGTGCTTATGGAGCAGGCTGTATCTGATGACAGCATCTAATATAAACAAAGGACATCTTTCCATTGTGCCCAGTACAAAGTGAGTATTTCCCTAGGAGCTGACACAGGCCCCAAAAATCATTATTGGCATCAATGTGTCAAAGGGATGCTCTACACCAGTGGTCTTCAGGCTACCAGCCTCGTCCTCATCTGGGAACTTGTAAGAAATGCCAATTCCCAGGTCCAATCCTAGACTTACTAAAAGCAGAGTATCTGGGAGCCAGGCCAACAAAGCCGTGTTTTAATAAGCCCTACAGGGGTTCCTAGGAATTGAGAAACACTAGGCTGCATAATTACTGTGGAGACTCATATCATAGGAGGCCAATTTATGATGGTCCCGCTCATCTGTGCCAGTCCTACACATGTAAATGAGGTTATGCCATTGAGGCGTGCTTGAGAGTTATATGAAAGAACTGGAAAGGACTTGCCATAGTCAACTGTGTTCAAGGTTAGGAACCACAGCTGCTCTGAGGTATTTGTAGGAGTCCCCAAATACGCTCTCATTTTTAATTCCTAGGTCGGCTTTCTCTCCTGTGGGAATATGTAAACATGTGTCTATAAACCAGGCTATGGGAACTTTTTTTTAACGTTTTGCATCAGTTCCCAAATTCCCAGCTAAAGTATCAACAGGAAATATGTGTGTTTGTAGCGCTGGATTTTAGGAACAAGGACCCCAGAACGAGTTCTTAAAGGAATCCGTCTTCTCTGTGCATTTTCCCTGGCTTTTATTTTTATGAGGCGCCATCTGTCTCTAGACTAGGGAAAGCAGGTGCTTGGAATTTGGGCAGCTCCTAGCAGCAGATTGCTCCTTGTGGTGACAGAAGTCTGCATTTGGCTGTTTAAAATAAAGATAAAAATGCCTGACTCCTTAAAGTGCCCAGCTTTCTGCTGCTAGCCCTGAGAGGTGGAGGGAGAATCAGTTCTGCCCTTCTCCACCCTCTTCCCACCCCCAACCTTCCCCCCCAACCCACCCTCCATTCCCTCCTCTAACAAGGCAAGGTCTCCCATGGGGAGTCAGCAGAGCCTGGTCCATTCAGTTAGGCAGGTCCAGGCCCCTCCCCCTGAACCAAGGCTGTACAAAGTGTCCCACCATTGGCACTGGGCTCCAAAAAGCCGGCTCATGCACCAGGGATGGGGCCCGATCCCACTGCCTGGGGGTCCCCTAAACAGTTCAAGCTAAACAACTGTCTCGCTTATCCAGAGGGCCTAGTCCAGTACCATGGGGGCTCCACAGTTCATGTGTTCCCACTAGTTTGTCTAGTTGTCTCTGTACTTTTTCCAGTCATGGTCTCGATGTCCCTTGCTCATAGAATCCCTCTTCTCTCTCATTGGTTGGACTCCTGGAGCTCAGCCTGGCACCTGGCTGTGGATCTCTGCATCTGCTTCCATCAGTTACTGGATGAAGGCCCTATGATGACAGTTAGCAAATTCATTAATGTGATTACCCAAGGAGGCCAGTTCAGGCACCCTCTCAACTATTGCCAGTAGTCTAAGCTGGGGTCATCCTTGTGGATTCCTGGGAACTTCCCTAGCACTCTGTTTCTCCCTACTCCCACGATGTCTTCATTTGTCATGGTATCTCTCTCCTTGCTCTCTCACTCTGTCCCTGCTCCAGCTCGAACCTCCCATTCCCTTATGTTCTCATCCCCCATCCCCTGCCCTCCATTACCCCACCTCACCCCCAGTTTGCTCATGTAGATCTCATCTATTTCTCCTTTGCTGGGTGATCCATGCGTCCCTCTTAGAGTCCTCCTTGTTATCTAGCTTCTCTGGAGCTGTGGGTTGCAGTCTGGTTATCCTTTGCTTTACATCTCGTATCCGCTCATGAGTGAGTACATACCATGTTTGTCCTTCTGAGTCTGGGTTACCTCACTCAGGATGATACCTGTATTCTGGAAACACTGCCCTGCAGGAGGGGCCGCGGGGCACAGCACTGCCATCTCGTGGACGTGAGCGGTAGCACCGCAAAGGAAGAATTTCAAACCAGCGAAATTGGTCAACCCAATCAAAAATTTGCTTTTTAAAACCAAACCTCCTCTAGCAAAATAAGTCTTACCATTGTTCTCATGGTATTTTGATTCATTCCAAAAGAAGTTTATGCGGGGAGGAAATCGGCAGCATTTGGTTAGCTTTTGGGAATGGAGCGATACATTATTCTAATCACTAAAGCTTCTGGACACCATAGGCATTCGTTGGGATTTCTCTCCTGCGATTACCAAACTTCCTTTCATGTCTAGAGTCAGAGAGTTAAGTACCCAGAGGGATGTGCTTAGGTAGAGCAGGTTTTTTTTCTTATACATTTATCCCCAACCCCAGGTCCATTCTCCACCCTACTTGAATTGAAACGAATTTTAGCAAGGCTAATCCCAGCTACTTCTAGGTTTGAGACTGGAGGGTCTCAAGTTCAAGCCCTGCTTGAGCTACAGATGACTGCAACGCCACTTTGGCAATGTAGTGAGACCTAGAGTCGAAATTTAAAAAAAAATGAAAGAGGGCTGAGGCAGGAGGATTGCTGTGAGTTGAAGACCACTCTGGGCTGCATAAGACCAGGCCGAAAGTACCTGCAGTGCAAACATAAGGATCTGCGTTTGGAACCCCAGCATCCAAGTTAAGAGCCAGGCATGGCGGTGTGCACCTGTAACCCAGACACTGGGCAGAAAGGGAGGATCCAGGTTCACTGAGATGCCAAGTCACAAAAAATAAGATGCGAGTGTCTTAGTTGGGGGTCACTATGACTGAGATGAAACACCATGACCAAAGCAACTTGGGGAGGAAAGGCTTTATTCGGCTTACACTTCCATATCTCTGTTCATCATTAAAGGAAGTCAGGGCAGGAACTCACACAGAGCAGGAACCTGGAGGCAGGAGCTGATGCACAGACTGTGGAGGAGTGCTGCTTACTGGCTTGCTCCCCATGGCTTGCTCAGCCTGCTTTCTTATAGAACCCAGGACCACCAGCCCTGGGATGGCTCCACCCACCATGGGCTGGGCCCTCCCCCATCAGTCACTGATTTAGAAAATGCCCTACAGCCAGACCTTATAGAAGCATTTTTCTCAACTGAGGGTCTCTCCTTTCAGATAACTCGAGCTCAGCAGTTCTCAACCTGTGGGTCATGACCATTGGAAGACACATACTGAGGAACCCCCAACCATAAACGTATTTTCACGGCTGCTTCATAGCTGTAACGCTGCGACCGAGCAGCGCCTCGGTGCCTAAGGCCGTTGGAAATAGGTGTTTTCCGATGGTTGTGACCCACAGGTTGAGAACCGCCGCTCTAGCTTGTATCAAGTTGACATGAAACTAAGCCAGCACAGACTGATGGAGGAAGACACCGGACATCAACCTACAACCTCTGTGTGCACACATGTTCACCTGGACCTGAACACATACAAACTCATACCCATGTATACAGTAACACACACACACACACACACACACACACACACACACACCACACACACACAGAAGATCGAGGAACCGGAGGGAGAGTTAAAAAGAGAACTGGAGATGCAGGGTAATGTAGAATGCTTGCCCTGCATTCACAAGAGTCTTGCTGTGTAGCCCAGGCTAGCCTCAAATCTGTGGCAACTCCTGCCTCTCCTCCTTCTGCGTACTGATCCTACAAGTGTGTGCTGCCACAGTTGACTTTCAATGATTTGTTTGAATGTAGCTGTTCTGATGTAGTTAATTTGAAAACACCCGACCTGTCCCAAGCCAATGTTATCCTTTTAAAGTTTTTCTTGTGTGTTTTTGTTTTGGGGAGGGAGAGGGGGCGTGCGCTTGCCACATCATGTGTGGAGCTCAGAGGACAGCGTGTAGGAATTGTTTTTCTCCTTTTGGGCTCTAGAGATCCAGCTCAGGTTAGTAGTCTTGGCAGCAAGTGTCCTTACCTCTGAGCCACCTTGTCAGCCGCCCCCCCCCCACCACACCCAATATTCTAAAAGTAGGATCCAGATGGCTTCACAGCGCCCCCTGGCGAGTTGTTTTGCGTTGTTTCATTTTCTTTTTTAATGCATGAAGATGATGATACTGTCTTAGTTCTTTTTGCCCCATACCCAGGGTGGTCTTAAGACTAGACAACAGAACAGTAGGACTGAGCAGAGCGCCGTGCTGTGGGGCCTGCAGTGTCGGAAGGAAGTTCGCAGGTCTGCGGCCTGTCCTGGTTGCGGCATGGCACTAATATTGTGCCCCACATCTTCGTTCTTATACGTGTACAGCAAGCGGCTATTTTCCCTTGAGAAGGTAGGGATTGAGATGAGGGTCTCACATCTCAGACCTGCAAGACAAGCATTCTGTCACTGAATCACAGCGCAAGTCCCGGATGGGCTTTTTAAAACGTGTGTGTGTGTGTGTGTGTGTGTGTGTGTGTGTGTGTGTGTGTGTGTGTGTATGTGTATGTAGGGGGCGGGGTTCACCCATGCTGTGGTACTGGTGTGGACAATTTCGGGTGTTGGTCTTCATCTCCACCTTGTTTGAAGTGGGGTCTCTTTTGTGCACTACTGTGTACACTGGGTCAGCTGGCCAAGGAGTGTCCTGGGATTCTCCTGCCTCTACCTCCCGTGTTGCCATAGGAGTACTGGGGTTGCATATTCCCATGTCTGGCTTTTCGTGAGTAGAGGACATCCGAACTCAGGTCCTCATAGTGCAGGGCAAACCCTGTACCCACTGAGTCATGTCTCCAGCTCCTGGATTTAAGAAATATTTATTATTTATATTTGTATGTCCAAGTAACACTCATGTATATGTGTGTACCATGTGCCTACCTACTACCTATGGAGGTCAGAAGAGAGAGTGTCAGATCCCCTTGAACTGAGTTACAGACAGCTGGGCTGTCCAGCGTGGGTGCTGGAAACAGAACCAGGGGTTCTCTGTGAGAGCAGCAAGTGCTTCTAACTGCCGGGCCCCTGGATGTTTTGCAAAGTCCTTCTACCCGATCGATGAAGCCCGAGAGAACAATTCAATTTCATTTTGTACCTGAGATTCCTAATCTGTAAAACGAAGCCTCCTTCTGCAAGTCTCAAAGTCTACAAAATGCCACTTTACATGGAGGATGGAGCCATTCTGTTTCTTTATGAGCTGTATAATTGTGCCATTTTAATTATGCCATCCTTACCCTCCTACCCACCTTCACTGCTAAGTGATGAGGGGAAAAAGGGAAGAAGGGGAGTTAAGCCCGGGCTGAAGTATATTTTACCATCCTCAGAACACCTGTCAGGGTATATTAGACTAACGGCTATTGAATTATCATCCTCATATATATCCAATTTCAGTTATGAAACAATATTTCTACCCTAAAAGCTCAAGTGTGCTCTTTACTAACTGCTTTAAAGCTTTTAAATCTGGAAACTCTGGTCTCTGAATAAATTTTAAGTAATTTTAGACTATTTTTCTTTTATGTATATTATTTTTATTTGAACAGCATATTGAACACAAAATCATTGGCATTTGAAGTAAACAGTTTGAAAGGTTTGATATGCATACCCAAATGAAATTATAGCTGCAATAAAGCTAGCATATACCTTACCCCAGAGGCAAAAGGAATAATCACAACCCTTGGTGATCCCTACCTCCCAACCCTCCTCACAGCTCCACCCTATCCCAGGCACCCATTTACCTGTTTTCTGTCACTATAATTTATTTTGGCATCTTTTGGAATAAACGGAACATCTATATAAATGAAATTAAACAGGGCTCTAGTTTCATTTATGTTGCTGTGATAAAATACCCCACGAGAAGCGATTTAGGGAAGAAAGAGATTATTTTAGCCCCCAATTCCAGGTTACAGTCCATCATGTGGGGTAGTCACGGCAGCAGGAACTGGAGTGAGCCGGTCACGTGCGCAGCAGAGAGAGACTAGATGTGTTCAGTTTGATTTCTCCACATAGTTCAGAAAGCCCTGCCAAGGGAATGGTGCCACCCAGAGTGGGCTGGGTCTTCCCACATCAATTATGACAAGTCCCGCCCCTAGAAATGCCCACAGACCAACTCATTGCAGACAATCCCCCATCAAGACTCTCTCCCGGTGACTCTAGGCTATGTCAAGTTGACAAAGATAACTATTATATATGCCATATACACTTTTGGATATGGGTCAGCATAAGTCAAGAGTCATTCATGTTGTTACATGTTAGTTGCAAGATGCAGCAGGAGTCTTTGGTGGCAAACTCCTATGTTACTGTAACTTCAAAATGTCCTTTCCTTTATTTCCAGCCAGAACTTGAAAACTGAGCATGCTCAGAGGCCCCTTTTGTCCACCATTTTAACGTTTAAATATATGATCCATATCCTTGAGCTAAGAAATCAAAAAATGTGTCTACTGTCTTTCTTAAATTAAGACTTTCAACCAAGCATGCTCAGCCATGGGCCAACCATTACATAAGTATGCATGGGCTTCCTTTGTTTGAGAAGGGTGTTGTTTTGGAAATAACTCAGTGCTGTTCTTGTCTACTGTAGGTAGCAAAACTCTCTCTGCTTCTTCATGCTTTGGCTTTGCATGCATCAGGGTGCAAACCCATTGCATTTGCTGACACGGCAACAGCTCACTGCTTTTGATGGTGCACCGTAGTCCATCTTCTGGACTGCCGTTTGCTGAAACACAGACATGTTGCTGAACATTTGTGTTGCTTCAGTTTAGGACTATTACAAACACAGCTGTTATAAACATTTTTTAATATATTTATTTTGAAATGGTGTTTCATGTTGCCCAGGGTGGTTCTTCACCCACTCGCTGGGGATGACTTTGACCATTCTCCCGTTCTGCTTCTACTTTCCAAGTGCTAGGATTACAGGCGTGTGTCACCGTGCCTAGCAGCATTTCTGTACAACTGATTCTATGAACATATGCTTTCTTTTCACTCGGATAAATACCTGGGAGGATAACTATTGAGTCAAATGGCAAGGATATATTGTATTTATTTTATTTTTTTTAAAGATTTATTTTTATATGTATGTTTGCCTCTGTGTGTTTGTGTGTGTGTGTGTGTGTGTGTGTGTGTGTGTGTGTGTGTGTGTGTGTTTGTACTTATGTATATGCACCATGTGCATGCGGTACCCATGGAGGCCAGAAGAGGGTGTCAGATCCCCTGTAACTGGTTTGTTAGTTGCCATGTGGGTGCTGGGAATTGAACCCATGTCCTCTGGAAGAGCAGCAAATACTCTTAACCACTGAGCCATCTCACCAACCCCTATGCTAAGGTTTTAAGATGCTGATTTTTACAAAGTGCATCATTTTTGTTTTAGATTTCTACAAACTGCATATAGGAATTTCACTCTCTCTACAGCCTTGTCAGATGTTATCCTGGTCGGTCTCTCTTTTTCTCTTCTTTTTTCTTTTCTTTCTTTCTTTTTTTTTTTTTTTTTTTTTTTTTTTTGTTTTTGAGACAGGGATTCTCTATAGCCTTGACTGTCCTGGAACTTGCTCTGTAGACCAGGCTGGCCTCAAACTCATAGAGATTGCTTGTTTCTGCCTCCTGAGTGCTGGGATTAAAGGCATATACCACCGCCTCTGGGCTTTGGTCAGTCTCTTTAACTGGAGTTATTCTGTGAAGTGTGGAGTGGCTGTAATTTGTTTTCTTCATGGCTAATGATGTTGAGCATCTTTTTATTTCTCTGTCTACTACTTCTGTCTCTTCTTCGGCAAGCGTCTGGTGAGATCTCTTACTCATTTTCAGTGGAGTTTACTTTCTTATTGCCGAGTTGTTCAAGGTCCTTATATTTTACATGTAAATTTTTATCAGGTACAGGCTTTGTAAATATTTTTTGCAATTTGCATCTTATTATTTTGTTTGTTGAACTGTGTCTTTCAGAGTTTTTAGTTTATAAAATTTAAAGCCTTTATCAATTGATCTTTAATACGGTTCACCTTAATTGATTGATGATTGTGGGGGAGGGCATACATGTGACTTAGAGGCCAGAAGACAACTTAATGATTTTCTTCTTCCACTATGTGGGTCCTGCAGATTAATTTCAGGTCCTCAGGCTTGGCATCAAGTACCTTTACACACTGGGCCATCTCACTGGCCCTCAATTGATCATTTATGGATGATGTTTTTAACTCATGTCTAAGAAACTGTTGCTTAACCCAAAGTTTTTGGCGATAGCCATCTATCTGTGTTTTCTTCTAGAAATTGTAAACACTTAAAAAATGGTTTATTTTGAAACAAAGTTTGAAACCACCTTCTCGTTTTTAGATTTATGATCCACTTTTAGTTGATTTTTCTATCAGCTTTGAGGTGTGGATTAAGTTCATTTGCACGTGGTTCTTCAGTCTCCAGCACCATTTGTTGAAAAGGTTGCCTTGTCTGCACTCACCGACTGCACAGATCTGGAGGACTCAGCTCATGTATATTCGTAGGTCCTATTTCTGGGCTCTGCCATGTGCCATTGAACTACGAGTGTTTCCTGATACTAATATCACACTGCCTCAATTACTATAGGTTGTGTGAGATTAATTTTGGCTAGTCTAGGTCCTTTCGGTTTTCCATAAATTGTAGAATCAGTGTGTCAATTGATTTTTAAAAGCCCTTGGAATTTTGATTGGAAATACACTGTATCTATAGGTTAATTCAAGTCTTCAACACTTGAACAATGTGTATTTCTGTGCCCATTTGGAGCATCATTCATTTTTCTCGAAAATATTTTGTAGATTCTAGTACATGTCTGTGCATCTTTGTACATTTTCCTACCTAAGTATTTCACAATGTAATACCATCATAAATGGTGTTTTAAATTCAATTTTCAATTGCTTATTGTTAATCTACAGAAATGCAACTGGGAGCTTGGGAGACAGCTCAGTCAGAAAAGTGCTGCCGTCCGTGTTATGAGGACCTGAGTTTCAGTTCTCAGCTCCTGAAAAGCCCGGCATGGCTGTGTACACATGTAATCGCAGTACTGGGTAGGCAGAAACAAGATCGTCTTGGGGGCTTGCTGGCCAAAGTTCTAGTCCAGTCAGTGGGCTCCAGGTTCTGTGCAAAACCTTGTCTCAGAAAACAAGTCGGAGGGAAATAGAGGAAGACACCCACCATCAATCTCTAGTTTCCATGGGTGCACACACACACATGTGCCCTCTACAGGAGTGCACACACCCGCACACCCAC
Organism: Peromyscus californicus insignis; assembly: GCF_007827085.1. Classification (NCBI taxonomy): domain Eukaryota; kingdom Metazoa; phylum Chordata; class Mammalia; order Rodentia; family Cricetidae; genus Peromyscus; species Peromyscus californicus. The sequence goes on along the minus strand of NW_026294480.1, from coordinate 60,017,733 downwards.
ACATGCACACACTCCACACACACAAACACGTGCCCTCTACAGGAGTGCACACACCCCCACACCCACACATGCACACACTCCACACACACACACATGTGCCCTCTACAGGAGTGCACACACCCACACACCCACACATGCACACACTCCACACACACATGTGCCCTCTACAGGAGTGCACACACCTGCACACCCACACATGCACACACTCCACACACACAAACACGTGCCCTCTACAGGAGTGCACACACCCACACACCCACACATGCACACACTCCACACACACAAACACGTGCCCTCTACAGGAGTGCACACACCTGCACACCCACACATGCACACACTCCACATGCACACACCTGCACACCCTCTACAAGAACGCACATACCCGCAGACCTGCACACACACATATACCCGCACTCAACACATACATATGCACCCCCTACAAGAATACACACACATACACACCTCTACACCTACATACACATGTACAGATGCACACAAATACAATTGGCTTCTGTACTTTTCAGTCTTACTCAGTAGTTCTGGTAGATCTTTTTTGCAGGTTCTGTTAGATCTACTACACAGACAACCATGTCGTTTAAAAATACAGCTTTTCATTTTTCTTTTAAAGTCTTCTATTTCTTTTTCCTGCCTTACTGCACTGCTTAGAAACTCCACTGGCTTAACCTTCACCAAAGCCACACAAAAGTGGTGACTACAAATACCTTTGCCTTGATCCTACCTCGTGTGGAAAGTGTCTGCCCCCATCACCAGGGACAGTGTTCACTGTGGACACCAGGGACAGTGTTCAATAGGTTTTCACAGCCACTTTGTATCAGGTTGGGGCGATTCCTTCTGTTCCTAGTGCTAAATGTTTTCTTTTAGTTGGGAGTAAATATTAGTTTTATTAAAGGGTTTTTCTACATCTAATCAGCTAATTTTTCTTTTTTACTTGTTATCTGTTGAACTATATTTATTTCCTAATGTTAAGTCTTTTGCTTTGGGCGTAAAATTAACTTGGTGTTTACAATTGATCTTTTTAAGATATTTTCAGGTTTTATTAGATCATTTCTAAAGTATGGAATCCAACATAAATTTCACAGATATTATCTCCTTGTAGGTCTTGAGCATTTGAAATTATTTTACTTGTTCAAAAAGTAAACTTATTCTATTTATTTAATTTGAATAGAATGATACAGTTCAATTCAGGTGCTAGCAATACAAAATATGGTTTGCTATTTTATCTTCTACACCTAACTCGGGACTGGCACATGAAGAATTTTCAGTACGTGTATTCTGTTGAAAGCAGTGTCCAGAAATGCTGTCAGGAATGCAGCGGTACCCATCAGAAAGGGGAGCTAAGGAGTGATTTAAGGCTTTTGAGCAAGAAGTGACATTCTGGTGATGGAAAACTGATTAAAAGAAAGTTGTTGGTGTGACAGGAAGATCTTTTCCCCAATTACTGAAGGAGGCCAGTGGAGAAAGGGCAAAGGCTTCAGTTAAGCAGAGGCTGTGGGGTGGAGAAGGAAATAATGTGAGCACTATTAGGAGGTAGCATGGCACTCACCCGAGGCGCCGTGGGGTGGAGAGAAAGACAGGGGACATTGTCAGCATTGGAAAAAGGACAGATGTGGCTGGCAAACTGGAGGGTTTGTGGGTGTGGAATAACTGAGTGGGAAGGTCTGGAACGCAGCTGTGCCTGTGGGTTTGGAGCTTTGTTCGGGAAGCATGGATTTGGGCTCTTCAGATGTGCGTGGAAATTAAAGGCAAGGGGTGTTGGGAACTCCTGTGGGCCTGCCCTGGGTAGTGTTCATCATGCTCAGAGCACTGGCTGCCTCTTCAGCTCAACCCGGCACTCTAAGTGGCAACTAAGTCTGGGCTGTCGACAGACTTCAGTGGTTTCTGTTCCACTTGCCGGTCTAAGACAAATTATTTCATCTACAAGCACTCTTACTTAGATAATGATGAAAACATAAACCTCCCAAGCAGGCTATGAGCCTGGGAGGAGATGTAGGTAGCAAAGCTTTGCTCTGTTCTTCATGCTTATTTCCTTAAGAGCTGTTTGCTTTGCATATACTCAAAACACCAAACGGATACTCATTTATCTCTCTGCCCTAGAGAGAGATGAAAACTCCAGCTGTCCCTGTGATGGGTGGGTAGTGAAGACCTGGCCACTTCAACGTACAGAAATCTCCATGGGCTCAAACACATCTAGAAAACAGTGTAGGAACCCAGTTCTGAGCCCTCCGCATCCTCTTATATGCTTCAAATCACACAACACATAATACAACCCAAATACTATGCAAATGGGGCCATCGTGTAATGTTTAGGAAATGATAAGAAAAATGCTCACAGAAGTTCAACACAAGCGTGTTTTTTCTCCCCTGACCATTTTTTTTGGTGTGTAGTTGATTGAACTTGCAGAATTTGCAAATGATCAATTGTACTGTGAGAATATTAAAACTTTAGCTGCTGCTGAAGTTAAATGTAAAAGTGTACCTGGTAAGGTCACTCATCCATCCCACAGCTTTCTTTTGAGTCATAAGCTTCAAAGCCTAATATTTTCCTTAAAATTGAATGGAATGAAAGTCACAGAACATGTGTAATAGGGACTATTTTAGTTTTCAAAAAATTTGAATTTGGTTTAAATGGTAATTACCCTTGTTATTGGTCTGCCTTAGGCATGTTTTTAATGTTTTCCTCAGTTTACAGATTGTCTTGTTGGGATTTGAGACAGGGTTTCGCCACTTAGTCCAAAATGGCTCTACACCCGTCATCCTCCTGCTTCAACCTCTCAAGGGCTGGGATTCCAGGTGTGTGACACTGTACTTGTTCCTTGGGTTTCTCTTCTATCCTCTCCTTCCCTATACCTGCCAGAGTCCCTTTTCCTGCTCCCTTAAAGCCTTTTTTTTTTTTTTGAGAAGGAATTCTCTTCTGGCTAGTACTTCGGCTAGGAAAATGCTAGTTGAGATGTGCCTCGGCCACCTGTGCCTGAGAGTGAAAACTTGATGTATGTGGGAGATTTCATTTCCCAGCCAACAACAGCGGCTAAACTCGTGATTTAACACTTCGCTACAAAGGATCTATTGACGACATGTTTGGCTGTGTGGCAGTAAAAGCACACCAGGGCTGCCCGGGCTTGAGCTTTTTTGCTCAATCTCCCTCCAGCCTTCACTGGCCTTGCAGTTCTTGTAGACTGGCCCAAGTCACAAGCTGCTCAAAGGCTTCTGTGGTCTAACTCGGAATAGGAAACGAATGAGGCTGTGGTTTGTCTTGATGGGATGCAGACCAAGTCAATCCTTTCCCCAAATGAGTGAGCCCAGGATGCAGCTTTCTCAGCATCTCTGAGTCACACCCAGATGCACAGAGCGCCGAAAAGCTGACCAAAGGATGCGACAGTTAACGCAGTCTCAGGCTGGCGATGGCCACAAACTTTACAAGGAGGCCTCCTCCGGGCTGCCTTCAGTGATTTCTCTGAGCCCATTTTAAACAAGAAGCTTTCCAGTGTGCATGAGGGACAGTGACAGGAGCTGTCACCTGGATTCTCATCTTCATTCCGCCCTTTGGAGGAGCTGGTAACCAGGGGCTGAAAAACACAGAACAGGATTGGGTGCCCACGCCTGGTTCCTGGGGATTCGGTGATGCAAGATGTGAAACTTAGTCATTTCTGTCTTTGGAACTTTTAATATTTGAGTTTAAAGGATATGAGCCAAAAAGTTAAGTCAAACTGATGACATTCTTGAATTTTTTGATGGCGGTTTTACCCCATATAAATGGGAAAGAAAGGCCCAAGACTTCAACCTTATTCTCTCTTCTGGTCTATGGCAGGCCCCTCTCCCAATTCTGCATCCAGATCTTGCCCCAGTGCAGCGGTCAGATTTGACTGTGTCTTCAAACACTTCATTTCCCTAAGAATCACTCCCCAAAATACACTGGTTTAATTTATTTAATTTACATCAGCATTCGGGTAATATGCATGCCATTAGCAGGGCTAATAGAAGATGAGTAATTACCTTTCACTTAAAGCCTACTTTGTGTGTGTGTGTGTGTGTGTGTGTGTGTGTGTGTGTGTGTGTGTGTGTGTGTGTATGTATATGGATGTTAAATTAGTGTGTATTACAGGTGGCTGCCTTAATGACTTTTATTGGTATTTAAAAGTAGTACACTAAAAAAAATAGTCTAGACTATTTGTAAGCTGAAGCCTTAGTGCCTCAGAAATCTGGACATTTCTCAAAGACATTAACTGCTATTTATATAGGTAATTCATCAATGACTCATTAAACAGATGTATTTCTGTTCTTGGGTCATTCCAAAAGCACCACTTCTAACTACAGCACTGACTTCAGACTCGTTTCTTCTCACTTATAATTAATTAGTAGGTAGTAGAGTCAAGCCTACAGTCTTGAGAGGTAAACCAAATACAGCAGGGATGAAACGTCATGCCTGCACTTTAAGATTGGGGAGGGGCAGGACTGACTTCGCTCTGTGACTGTCCTCATTGCTGTGACAAAATGCCCGGCAGAAACCACCCAAAAGAGGAAGAATTCATTCAGCTCACGGTTTCAGAGGGCTCCGTTCATATATTGGAGTATAAGATCATGCTAGTGAGAGCCTATGCGAAGGGACTTCTCCACCTCATGGCCACCAGGGAGCAGAGCAGAACTGGAGTTACAGAAGGGAACCAAGGGAACCAATCGCCTACAGCCAGGCCCACCAACTCCCATAGGTCTAAGCGAATTCTGAATTCACCCTCGATTAAACCATTATGTCAGAGCTCTCATGGTCTAATCTCTGAGAGTGCCCCGGCAGACTCACCAAGGTGTGCTTTACAAACATCCTCAGCATCTCTCAGTTCGATCACGTTGAACCATCACAGGATGTGTGAGCAGTGAGGATTTGGTTGTCAGGGCATTGTTTTCAAACAAACCTGTTTAGGGAAGTAAAAACATATGGCTTGTTATTTCTCAAGAACGGCAGCTCCCAGTACTCCAGGAAGTCACCTTGTCCTTGGGCTTACAGGTTAATTTTGGCTCTTACAATTTATTGATTTTATTTTGAGATAGGGTCTCACTATGTAGCTTAGGTTGGCCTTGAACTCAAAATCCTCTTGCCTTTACATCCCAAGTGCTAGGACGACAGACATGAACCACCATCTATAACTCAGCACTTTGAGTATTTCTATCAGCCATGCATTCTGATACAGATTTTTTTAAAAATATGGACAAAACCTACAGATGCTGGTTTCTGTTGCCACGTGATTGAGCCTCAAGTCATTGTTCTGTGACCTGGTGTACCTGCCCAATACTACCGCAGAGTCACTGTGAGGATTACTACACCAAACAATTTAAGAGCCATTGGCATTCTGCAAATCACACCATGTAAGGCACTAGCCACTCCTGTGTGAGTGTTTTCTACCCAGTCATAGGCCTTTTTGTTTTATTTCCACAGATGTTGTCTCCTAGGAAGACAGAGGTTATAACCAGCCCCTGCCATCATCAGTTGTAGCAAATGTTCTTCAAAAACAGAGCAGAAGTCTTTGCCATTATACAGTCTCTCTTCTGTATCTGGAGATACAGAGTTTAGCTGTAGTAACATTAGTTTCCTACGATTTCAATTTCATAACCTAAGCAGATGGGCTGTAAAGTAACAAAAGAGAATGAACATTTGAAAAAGTTTGAAATAAATGTTTTTTTTGTATCGTTTATATAACCACTGTTCTTGTTAGAGGCAAATATATAAAAATGTTTACAGTACTCTTATCTGAAAAGTACAGACTATAAATATATAGAGTGTATTAGTTACTTTTCCTTTTGCTATAATAAAGTCTCCTGGCAAAAGTGTCTTAAAGAAGGAAGGGTGTATTTAGGGTCACAGACTGAGGGTCCAGAGCCTATGGAATGGTGTTGCCCACAGTTGAAGTGGGTCCTCCCACCTCAGGGAACCTAATTCTGCACAGGTATGTTCTGGGACTTGTCTAGAGGATTCTAAGCCCTGTCAAGTTGACAAGACTAACCATTGCACAGAGGATATTAAATAAATGTAACAAAATGCTCATCACAATGGGTGGTGTGTAGGGGTGATCCCCGGGGACACCGCAGTTGCTTTGCGTCATCTGTATTTTCCAGGTTCTACAGTAAGTGTTGACCGTATAGTATGCATTTTTTTTTACATTTATTCTTTGATTGTGTGTGGGCTCACACACAGAGGCTTTGCTATGTTTATGGGTTCTGGGGAATCCAACACAGGTCACCAGGATTGGTGGCACATGCCCATGAGTCTTTCTACCAGCCCACACTGTATACTTAATTTGCTTATAAAACTTGTTTTTTAATTTTTAATTTTTTAAAATTTATCTATGGATCCAAATAAGTCAAATTCTTCCTGTGATTTCCCTTTTCAACTCTTCACGTAGTAACTAGCTCATGTGCTGATCTGTATGTTTTCATGCTCTGGGTTGTAATAGAGGTGGTTTCGCCATCTGGGTCACACTGGGAAAGAAAGGAGAGAGAATTAGACTTTGGGTTTGTATAGTATTTAAACCGTGGGTAATGGAAGCCTTCTTCAGCATCCTGTGCAGGTCAGCAACTTAGAGTTGCAATCCCTGCAGGACCAATACAGTGCTGTGGCTGCACCCTGGGAGTCTAGCATCAGGGAAGGCATGGTGAGGGGCATCGGGTGGAAGGGGTGTGAGGACCTCCTGCTGATTCTCAGAGGTCATGGGGTTGACTGCACACAGTCCTAAATGTTTCCATCTTAATGCTGGCCACAGAGGACATCTTTGGCACAAACTATTGTTGCCTTCTGGGCCAGGAGAGAAATAGAAGTTTGAGGTGGCTTCTTTGGATTATGGAGTTCTTAGTTTACTTTTGAGTGTACGTGACAGTTGATTTTGAGAAATTTTATTGCATCTCTAATGTCTTTTTAGCAAGGTGAGCTTTGTGTGTTGAATTCCCTCTCCGCCCCTAAAGACATGCTTCTGTAGGCTTATTATCATCTCACCTGAAGGGCACGCCTCTCTCCTGGGCCCTGTCCTCGCTCTTAGCCTCTGGTGAATTTGTCTTACTTTATCCAAGGTCCCCCGGCATTCTGGCTGGGTAGAATTGCATCTTCCTTTCTCTGTTACCCAGGGTCCCCACTGATCAGTGACTGCTCACCTGTGTGTCCAGCTCAGTTGTGGGGTGACTAATAATGGGAAAGTCTTCAAGCTGGAGCATGAGTGTCATCTGTCACGTGTTACTTGGAAGGAGGAAGAAGGGCTAAAGGGTGGGTTCAAGAATAAGGTCTTTGTTCCAGACGCCCACATCTGACTCATTTTGTAACCCCACAGCCTACACGAGGCCTCACTTGGAGTCCGGCAAAACAAATATCTCCTGAATGAACTAATGAGGATAGCCTGGTAGTTAATACATCCCAAGGAGTGTTACTCTGAAGGAGAGGGAAGCGTAGCATTTTGGGGGTTTTCTGGCATCACATACCAAAGAATGTTTGTTTCTTATAAAAAAGCTTCCAATGGGTAGAGATTGAGACATACTTTGTTCAGACAGCTGATGCCACTGTCCAGACCCATTAGATACGGGGTCATTTTTGTAACCCGCCAGCACAGCGCAGCGCCTTACGCTTTTCTGCTGAGGTGGCTCTGGTAAAATTATCTGCCCAAGTTATTACATTAAGTCTAACTCATTCCACAGGAATGGGTGGCTGGTACTGTCATTTGGGCACTAAGACATATTTGTCTAGACGTTTGATCCAATCTGTACTTTTATTTGGTGTGTAATTGGTGAGAAAACAGCAAAGACAAATTTAAATGCTTGCATCGCTAACCTTGTCACGGTGTCGGAGCCCTCATTCATCATCATTATCTTGGGTTCCTGCAGCCGGCCAACTTCGTCGGAAAGCAAGCGCTGAGGCGGATCAAAGCCGAGGGGCTGAAACGGAGACTCGTCTGCCTCACCTTGGCAACGGAGGATGTGGATCCGGAGGGAAATGAAAGCATTTGGTACAAGGGCAAGGTGGGTGCCAGGGCCACCACATCACCCACGACCGAACGTCTCTGTGCACTACTAGGGTGTCTTTTCCCCTCATTTATTCACTTATTGAAAGGATGGCGCACTTTTAATTTCTGAGCTGACTTTAGAGATACAGAAAGCAATTCACTGACAAGAAACTGACATGCTGCTCATTTTTTTTGCAAACGGAAGAATCTATGTGTGTTTAAAAATATTGGGTAACAGCATATTTATATCTATGAATGCAAAAGATGGATTTTGTAAGAATTTGGTATTCTGATTTAATTTCTCCAGCATCTCTTTAAAAGATACAATTAGCATAACAAGCACAAATCCAAATGGACCCATCAGGACAATGAGGGTTGGAGGTGACTTGGAAAGCAGCCACACCACTCCGTTCTTCAGGAAGAATCGATTGCCGTCTTCCAACTTTGCATTGTTCATGTCCTTCTTGAAGTTCAGTATAACCAGGGTTAGTGGGCTAGCCCATCAGCAGGACCCCATTCCCTTCACGTTCTCTGTTTGTAAAGTCCAGTGTGGCTCAGCATTAGGATGTGCTTTGACTGGTGTGGGATGCTCAGCGAGATGACGGGGAGAGAGAGCACGGCCCTTCCAAGCTCTTCTAAGAGCTATTTGTTCTATGTGGAGCAGGGTCAGCTTTGTTAATGCTCAAAGCTCAGAGACCCTGGACTTGTGGATTTTCTCATCTACTGCAGCATCTCTGACTTTTTATTTCATTTTCTCCACCCTTCAGTGGTAGATGGCTGGAGTCGGGGAACCTCACTGACAAACACACACACACTAAGGCCTTTTGACACACAAGCCTTTTGACAGAACTGATGTGGCCGCATGACCCCTACACACCAGACACTTTTCACGTTTGCTCACTGAGTGTTACAGCATCCCAGTTAGATCTGTGTGACCACTTCGGTTGTAAAGATGAGGCTCAGAGAGACTGGGTTAAATCCTTTTAGTTTCTGTAGTTAGTGGTTGGTTGATGGAGCTGAGTTCAATCCACCTACACTCGGGCTTTGATTCTTGCCCCTTCCTCTAAAGACTGCTGGCTATGCCAGTCTGCCCTCTTGCTGTCCTTGCTGGTGAACCCCTGAAGTCACTCTACAACCCAATTATATGCCGCAGTTGCGTATCTGATCATGTTACACACACGGTGGAGCTAACAGGTTTTCCTGGGATTTCCGGTTCCTGTCTGCCATCTTCTCCAGGCTGGTCTTCACTTCCCCTCTCAGATGGGGCTGAGCTTGCTCTTCTGTTTGAGTTGTTCCTTGTGGCTTTTCCTTCCTCTTTCCTTCCTCTATTTTTGGATCCCATGGAAATGGAGTTACAGATAGTTGTGAACCACCATATGGACACTGAGAATTAAATCCAGCAACAAGTTCGATCAGCTACTGGGCCATCTCTCCAGCTCTAGACTTCATTCCTTAATACATGTTGGTAGCCAAGGATTCTGGTAATCCCAGCATCCCATAAACTGAAGCAGGAGGATCATCAGTTTCAGGCCAGCCTGAGCTATGCGGTGAATTTGGGGCCAGCCTGGGTTACATAGCAACCCCTGTTTTTCCTCCGGTTTCTGATTTGCCCACAGTTGACATGATTTCTACCAAGCACCAACTCTGCTATTAACCAGATTCTTGACCTGATTTCTCACCTTGATTTCCTCATGTACAGAATGAGGCCCCTGGACAGGATAATGATGGCTGTTTCAGTCAGGGTTTCTACTGCTGTGAGGAAACACCATGACCAAAAAGCAAGTTGGGGAGGAAAGTTTTTTATTGTTGTTGTTTTGTTTTGTTTTTGGGGTTTTTGTTTGTTTGCTTGTTTGTTTTTGGTTTTTTTTTGGGGGGGGGCTTTATATTTCCACATCACTGTTCATCATCAAAGGAAGTCAGGACATGGACTCAAACAGGGCAGGATCCTGGAGGCAGGAGCTGATGCAGAAGCCATGGAGGGGAGCTGCTTACTGGCTTGCCCCGCCTCCCATAGTCTGCTCAGCCTGCTTTCTTATAGAACCCAGGACCACTGGCCCAAGGATAGAACCACCCACCATGGGCTGGGCCCTCCCTGTCAACCATTAATTGAAAAAAAAAATGGATCTTATGGAGGCCTGAGAGTCTTTCTGTGTAGATAACTCCAGTTTGTGTATCAAGTTGACATAAGACTAGCCAGCACAGTGGCTCTTAGTGTCTCTAAATTTTTTCTGGTCATTAATCCCCCAACTTTATCTTTCCTTTGTTTTATGTTTTTTTCCCTTTACCCCCATCCACCTTCTTCAGCATTTCTTAAAGTGTCTGGGTTAGTTTGTGTAGCTGTGACCAAACTACCCGAGAGAATGAACAACCTACAGGAGGGAGGAAGTCTTTTGGCTCAAGGTTTCAGAGAGCCCAGTCCTCCGCTGCCTGGCCCCATGTTCGTGATCAGAACATCATGGTGGTGGGAGTGAAGCAAAGCAGGTTTTTCACTTCATGGTGGACAGGCAGAAGATGGAGGGGGAAATCAACCGGAAGTGGCCACAGCAAGACAGAGGCTCCCAGACACGGTCCCAGGGACCTACTTCCTCGCTTAGGCTCCGCCTCCTAGCTTTTGCTACCTCCCCTAGTGCTATCTTATCATGGATCCATCACGGCACCACTCCGCTGATGAGAGAAGAGCTCCCAGGATGCAACTGTAACTGGAAACATCCTCATAGACTTACGCAGAGCCAGGCTTTGCTAATCTCACGGGTGTTTAGTAATTCAAGCAAGCTGTCAATCAAAATTAACCATTGCAGTGGTCCTCAGTTACCCTCCCACCAACATGCTGCTTTACTCAGCCATGAATGCTGGAGATGCCATGCTCACACAGCCTCTAGGCAGCTCCAGGCCAATCACAACCACCGACAGACTTCTGGCCATAGTCAATATGATCATACTCAAACTAAAGTTAGCAAACCTGAAAATCCAAGTTCTACTGTAACATTGTATTTTTTTTTTTTTACAAACTTATACACTGAGTTTATATCATGTATTTTTTCTTTTCTTGTGACTTAGAGACAGGGCCTCATATTACCCAGGTTGGCCTTGAACTCTCTGTAGCTAAAGATGACTGTGGACTTCTGATTCTCCTTACTTCCAAGTGCTGGCTGGTGTTTCAGGAGCATGCCACTATACCCAGCTTTATGCTGACCTTGGGATGGAGCCCAGGACTCTGTGTATGCTAGGCAGGTGCCCTCCTGACTGAACCACACCCCCTGCTCAACTTAACTTTCATCTTTCTTACCACATGTCAGCTGCTAATAGAGTTCTAGCCCAAGTATAGGACCCTTCCTTTCAAATTTACTACCAGAAGCCTGTCTGCTCCTGATGCTCAGTGGGGTCACCATGTCTACCATGCTAAAAGCCTTCTTTTTTTTTTTTAAATCCTTGTACCACGCTACTTCTTTTGGTCCACCAACCAGCTCCCAAATCACGACACAGAGACTTACTACTAGTTTTCAATGCTCGGTCTAGCTTAGGCATGTTTCTGGCTAGCTCTTTTAACTTAAATTAACCTGTTTCTCTTTATCTACCTTTTGCCTCAGGGCTTTTTACCTTTTCTTACTTTCTTGTTGTCTCTATATCTGGCTGGCTTCTGGCCCTGGGCGTCTCCCTCATTCTCTCCTTCTTCTTTCTTTTTGAGCCTACATTTCTCCTCCTATTTATTCTCTCTGCCTGCTAACCCCACATATCCTTTTTCTGCCTAGCTAGTGGCTGTTCAGCTCTTTATTAGATCAGTCAGGTGCCTTAGGTGGGCAAGGTGAAACAGATGCAACATATCTTTACATAACTAAACACACATCCTTACATTGATAAACAAATACAACATAAACAAAAGGAACACACCTTTACACAGTTAAATTAATGCTCCACAGCAAAAACAATGTAACTAGTTAATATATAATATAATATAAAATAATATTCCTAGTTAGAATAATATTCCACAACAAATCCTCACTTCCAAAGACCACTCTTTAAAAATGTTTTGTAAGGATTTGAATTGACACACTAATTATGCACATTTATGAGGGGCCGTGTGACACTCTCAAGCATGACAGGATGTGGGGTAATCATCTCATGGTGATTGACATCTCCATTATCATAGACATTATCATTTCTTTGTGTTGAGAGTGCTTATTTTTGTTTGCTTGGTTGGTTGTGTGTGTGTGTGTGTGTGTGTGTGTGTGTGTGTGTGTGTGTGTGTGTGAGAGAGAGAGAGAGAGAGAGAGAGAGAGAGAGAGAGAGAGAGCGCCAGCCTCTCTAGGTAGCCCTGGCTCTCCTGGAATTTGCTATGTAGGCCAGGCTGGCCTCACCTGCCTCTACTCCCCAGTGCTGGGATTAAAGGCATGTGTCACCACGTGAGGCAATTGGGAGCATTTTGAACCCTCTCTACTAACACCCACAGTTATCCAACCAAACATGAGAGGCTATCCCTCGGGTCCGATACTCTTTAGGTTCAGAACTGACATATATTTTTGTTTTTTGTTTCCTGACCTGGCTTATTTCCCATGCTTTTGATATTTTATATTTTATTCCTACAAGCATTCCCAGTGCTGGAGACGGAGAATAGGCTTATGTGCTTCTTCAACACTTTTTTTTATTTTTGTCGTTTACTCTGTGCCAGCAATGTTGTAGGCACATCAACAAATCAAACAGAAGAGAACCGTTGTCTTTGTGGAGTTTCCACACAAGAGAAGACGGGGTGGACAAAGAGGGAAGTCCACAGGTATATGCACTTCAAATGGTGAGGAGTAGCCTTCGGAAAAGCAGAGTGCAAGTGGGGGCTGGGCAATGTCTGTACTTAGACATGGTTAAAGTTTAAAAAGTCAAGACAGAAGGACATTAGTTCTGAAAGACCCTTAGCAGCAAAGGCCGTTTTCAGGAAGAGGACCCTGGGAAAGTCTAGAGAGCTCAGGAGGTGGTGGCCATGGTCGGTATCTTTGTCTTCTTCCTCGCCTTCTGTTTAAAGATTGCAATACACAGGGACAGCAACAGCAGAGGCACAAGTTACCATGAAGCTTCAAAGGGGGTCACCCTGTCAAAGGTCATTTCCCGTGCTGTCCCACATCAGTTAGAGACTGAATTTAAGAGACAAATGAGAAAGGCTAAAAATAAATGAGAATGATATACATTTGCTAAAACAAAAAACAAACAAAAACCCAAGGTCAATGTTCCAATAAACAGAGTGAAGGCCTACTAGGCGAGGGTGGGACAAGTGTCCTTAATGGTGTCCTCATCGAGAACGGATGGATCGGATGGATCTAATTGAACCCAAAAGAGTAGGAGTAGAACTATTTAGAGTTTGTGCTAGAAGAAAAAAAAAAAAACTCTGTGGATTTTATAAGTAAGATAAAAGGAAAGGCTCGACTTTGAAACTATCCCGGCTAAAGTAGAAAGTCAATGCTAGCACAAAACAAGCACATTTAAAAATTAGCACTCAAGTTTTCCTTGGGTGACCAAGGAAGAAATGACTGAAGGCATTTCCTGTGGGGATGTTGGGAGAGGTAGGACGGCTGAGGAATCTCTGAAGTGACCGAGGGCTTGTGACCAGTGACTCGGAGCTGCACCCAGAGTCACCCAGAGTTCTTCCTGTTTTTTAAGTCACCGAGGCAAACTAGCTCAACTCTCCCACCTCCCAACACAAATCCCTGGTTTACAGACTTAGAAATGCAACCAAAGTCACCAAGACAGCCTTCAAAACCCCACCCTCTTGGACCCCAATCCTTACTTTCTGCTACTAAACTCCGACCCAGAGGAGAAGAAACAACTTCAAAGCACGTGCTGAATTTTAGCTGTCAATCACATGACAGGTGAAAACATTCAGCTCCGTTGTTTGTGTCTTTAATAACCGGTTCTCGTCATAAGCTGAGAATCTCACGAGAGCTGCTGATTTGGGGTTTCAAAGACATAGTTAGAAGCCCAGACCTCAGAGATAAGGGTCTACAGTTAAGTTCATGAGTGTGTTAACATCTAAAAGACTGGAAGTGGTGTGTGCTAAACTGAACTCTTGTCTGAGGGACCAGGTGGACTCATGCTGTGAGTGTTGACATCAGCCACGTGCAGTCCACAGTGCTGGACAGTGGGGCCAGAAGGACCAGCAGAATGTTATGAGACCCCAAGTGTGTGTGTGTGTGTGTGTGTGTGTGTGTGTGTGTGTGTGTGTGTGTGTGAATGTGTCTGTGTGTGTATGTGTATGTATGTGTGTGTATGTGTATGTGTCTGTATGTGTGTATGTATGTATGTGTGTATATGTATATGTGTGTATAGGTGTGTATGTGTATATGTGTGTATGTGTGTGTATATATGTATGTATGTGTGTATGTATATGTGTGTATGTGTATGTGTGTATGAGTATATAGGTGTGTATGTGTATGCATGTATGTGTGTACATTTCTTTACAGATCATATTTTGTCTTTGTTGTCTTCTTTTTTCCAAGCAGTGTTTTGACCTAACAATTTGTTTTGAATTCTGATTTCTATAAACAAAAGTCTTTATTTTATGTGCATGCCTGTTTGCCTGCACGTCTGTATGTGCACCATGTGTGTGCAGTGCCTAAGGACCTGAAGAGGGCGCCAGTTATAGGAGCTGGAGTTACAGGTAGTTGGGAGTCACCGGACATGGGTGCTGACACTGCTGAGCCGTACCTCCAGCCCGGCGTTCTGCTTGCATTTCTCTGTCATCTTCCCTTTAGATCTGCCTTGCACTAACCCTCTGATCCTCTCATGGGACTCAGTGCATGGGTTGTTGTTTGTTTGTTTGTTTGTTTTGTTGGATAAAGCCCGTTTTCGTCTCCTGGGTTTTGATTGCTTGATTGGTATTGTCACACCCCAGTTTCCCTGAAGCACCCCTGGCTTTGATGGCTCATTTCTTTGCCCATTGCTAGGTGAGATAGGGTCCAAATTCACCCACCCCGTTTTTATTGGTTTATCTACCATTCGCTGGTTGTAGCCTTCCCTCCTTCTGGAAGCTTTCATCCTCTATTTCTGTCAACCTAATCCCACTGTTTTCAAAGAAAGTCTTTCATGTTTTAAGCCACGGCTGTTGGGTTCTATTTTCTTGTAGCTCTGTTAATTCCCCCAACTAAGCTGGAAGCTCTTGAAGGTAGGTACCAGGACTTCTACTCATTTCTCCAGAGTCTAGAACACATGATAAAACTAACAATTAACATCACACCTTATAATTGGCAAGGTTGAAAATGCACTCCCCCAGACAGTCCTTCTTCAGACAATAATAGTGCTGGTGAGAATGTGAGGGGAAAAGACACCCTCATACACTGTTGGTGGGAAGTTTAACTGGTCCAGCCACCATGGACATCAGTGTGGACGTTCCTCAAAGACTGAAATCAGCATTATAGCCATACCACTCCTGAGAATACATGAAGGAATCCGAGTCAGCACACCACAGGGATACCACACTCATGATCAGCAGTATTCACAATAGCAAACATGGGGTCAGCTCAGGTGTCCATCAAAAGAGGTATTAAAGAAAATAGTGCAAATATCCAAAGACGTTTTACTTAGCCACAAAGAAGAGTGTGTGGAACGGGAGATCAGGGCATTAAGTGACAGAAACCAGACTCAGAAAGACAATGGTACGTGTTTGCTTTCATCTGTGGAATACAGATCGAAAAGTATCTGTAGATAAGACATAAAAGTAGAAAGGAGGCGATTTGAGAAGAAAGGGACCAGAAGGAGAAAGGATGGAGTGAAGTTACATACACTGTAACTATTTCGGGATGAATTATATAATGGACAATGAATAGATGCTAACAGCCCCCTCCCCGTTGTGAACTGACTCTAGCTGGGGAAACATCTGGAGACAAGGAGCACAATGCTCTGACCACTATGCTAATATGCTGAGATGTAGCAGGAATCTTAAAAGTTCTTATTAATAAAATCAAACCTGAGGCCAGTTATTGGGGTGAATACTGGAAGGTCAGAGAGACAGAACAAGCCACAGCTAACCTCACCTGGCCAACTTCTTAGCTGGTCTTGTTTCCTCAGACTGGAAGCCTCTGTGTCCTCATGTGCGAATGGCTCTCAGCTGAACTGCTGCTTAAAAGCCTGAAAGCTTAACCAGCCAAATGCTTAACCAGCCAAATGCTTAACCAGCCAAATGCTTCTAGTTTCTGGTCCTCACGCCTTATATACCTTTCTGCTTTCTACCACCACTCCCTGGGATTAAAGGCGTGATGAGTCACCATGCCTGTCTGTATCCTTGAACACATGGATTTCTGCCTCTGGAATGCTAGGATTAAAGGCGTGTGCTACCACTGCCTATCCTTTATGTTTAATATTGTGGCTGCTCTGTCTCTGACCCCAGATAAGTTTATTAGCATGCACAATATTTGGGGGAATACAATACCACATTTCCTCTCTTTTTGTCTAAAATTTAAAAAAGCTTATAACTAATACAAGAAAAATTATATCCAGTAAGTATATACAATATACACAGTCAAGATTACATTAACGATGTCTAGTCCATTAACATTTGACAGATTCAGATAAAAACTCCTGTAGCTAGAGTTTTCCTGCCTGGCCCACAGTCAGGACAAATCTCTGACACCCGCCAGTCCCACAGCTGCTCAAACCTGACCAAGTAAACACAGAGACTTATATTGGTTACAAACTGTATGGCCGTGGCAGGCTTCTTGCTAACTGTTCTTACAGCTTAAATTAATCCATTTCCATTAATCTATACCTTGCCACATGGCTCGTGGCTTACCGGCATCTTCACATGCAGCTTGTCATGGTGGCGGCTGGCAGTGTCTCTCCCACCCAGCTTCCTGTTCTCTCAATTCTCCTCTCTGTTAGTCCCGCCTATACTTCCTGCCTGGCCACTGACCAATCAGTGATTTATTCATTGACCAATCAGCAACACATTTGACATACAGACCATCCCACAGCAAACTCCATTATATATATTAACAATGTCCAGTCCAGTAACATCTGATAAACTCAGGCCAAAAAAATTTTCGTTACTTATCTTATTTAAAACAAGTAGTTCCTTTTTAAAAGTAGATTCCATAATCTCCCTTTTTATCTTATCATATCCATATTCTCTCTTTTTTCTTTTCATAATACATTCAGTAGTCTACCTTTTGTCATTTTTATATCTTCCCCTTTTTCTTCAGTGTAGATTCAGTGATTTACCTATTTATCCTATTGTTTCTTTATCTTTTTTCTCAGAGTAGATTCAATGATCTATCTCACATCTTATTCTCATTTTCTTTTTGCTTTCTAGGGGTGAAGATATCTTTAGGGAATCTTGAAGAGAAATTTTTTGGGTTAATTGTCAAGTCCTGTATCATTTGTCCAGTCTCTGTATAATAGGAAAGTTCAGGGCTTGTCGGGTCCTTGTTCGAGTAGTCCATCAAGCTGGATCATGTCAGCTAGCTATCTCAAAATTGTCCTGAGTAGTTTGTAGTCCAACGTCAATCTTTCCTTGGTGTTAATCAGCTTAATGGCTTTACCATAGTTCATGTGGAATCATCTTTGTGGAGTCCCGTCTTCCTTTTGAAGATTCCAAAGTTGCTGTTAGGCATGGTCATGGTTCCCTGCAGATTTTTTTTTTTTTGCCTCCTCTGTGGTTTGGAGTAATCACAGTCTGATAAATGTCTGTCTCTCGGAACCATGAACATTCTTCCCTAGAAGAGAAAATCTTCACAGCAATTTCTCCCCACCATTTGTCTTGCCAAACTTTTCTAAACTGACCTTTGCCGATATTTTCTTGTAACATGATGGTCCTGGCAATTCTTCTCTGAACAAGCAGCAGTAAATCCTTCGTCCCAGGTAGCAGCATCACCGCAGTCACCAACACGATGAGAAGGAGCTGGCAATGGAGCAGTAGCCACTGCCTCCATGGTCCCACTGCTGTTTGTGGCTCGGTCTGGGCCGAAGCTTCTCCCAAGCCTCCTAGGCTGGCCTCAAACTCGGGATCCTCCTGCCTCTCTCTCCTTCAGCAAATCCTACCAGTGTGCACCACCACAACTGGCCAAGTGTAGCTCGGGCCTGAGCTGGGGCCCACAAGACCGCAGGCAAGCACCTTTTTCATGAATTCGTACCACAAACGTTGGGCGCCAGATGTAGCAGGAATCTCGCTAGTTCCTCAGCTGGTCCTGTTTCCTCAGACTGGAAGCCTCTGTGTCCTCATCCAGAATGGGTCTCAGCTGAACTGCTGCTCAAAAGCCTGAATGCTTAACCAGGCCAAATGCTTAACCAGCCAAATGCTTCTAGTTTCTGGTCCTCACGCCTTATATACCTTTCTGCGTTCTATCACCACTCCCTGGGATTAAAGGCGTGATGAGTCACCATGCCTGTCTGTATCCTTGAACACATGGATTTCTGCCTCTGGAATGCTAGGATTAAAGGCGTGTGCTACCACTGCCTATCCTTTATGTTTAATATTGTGGCTGCTCTGTCTCTGACCCCAGATAAGTTTAATAGCATGCACAATCTTTGGGGGAACACAATACCACACTGAGGACAGCTGTTCTTCTTTCTCAGGTGGTTGGCAACACAACGTCCGGAAGCTATAGTTACAGCATCCAGAAGAGCCTGGCCTTTGCTTATGTCCCTGTAGAGCTCAGTGACGTGGGGCAGCAGGTGGAGGTTGAACTGCTGGGGAAGAATTACACAGCAACCATCATCCAAGAGCCCCTGGTGCTCACAGAACCTGCCAGAACCAGGCTTCAGAAGGACGGTAGGAAGTGAAAACTTGAGTAGGAGCCGTGCCCGCCAGCTGGGCTGTAGCTGACGGGACTGCTCGAGAGTCCCGCTCCAACCAGAATAAAGGTTGCCAAGACTTCATCTCAAAATCATCAAAATCTAGGTCAACATCTTAGTAAAAGCTTTTTCTTAGTTGTTTTCTAAACGCAGTGGTTTGATGAATCAGCAATTTGTGTTGTCCATTCAAATGAGGAATTTAAGATGAACATGTTTTACTACCCCACACTGATGTGTATGAAACTAATCAGAGAAAAATTAGGTGTTTGCTAATATGAAATCATGATTCTAAGGGAGTTAAAGGACTTCATGATTTTAGAAACGCAGTATGTGGCTGATAGCTGAAAACAAGTGAATAAATTATCTCTTACATGAAAAGATGCATTGACATGAATGGATTTGCTCTATTGAGACATTTTTCCTTAGGTGGATAAGTGCTAGTTTTCAGTTTTCATAAGATGTTTTGGTGGAAACAGCTGCACTTCTTACCAGTTGGTCACACACATTCTTAGGCGGCTCTCTCAAATATTTTCCAGTTTCCTAACGGTTCCCGTGGAAAGCGGCTTTGGGGACATTGTGATTGCCCTTCCTGAGGCTTGCTTTTCCACAAGGCTTGCAGAGAGAAGAGGCTTCCCAAGGAAGCGTGCTTGTAAACTGTCAGAAACGAAGCTGAAGACTAAATAGATTATGCCAGCACAAACACAGTTTGAATACTGAGTGCCTCTCCTGGAGAAGGAATTAATGCGAGCTGACATCACACGGCGCCCTTCTGAACAGCTTTTCACAAAGCATTTGACAACACAGGTCAAACACAAGCTTAAGAGACGACAGGATTACCCTCGGCACTGTGGATGGTGAGGGAAAAACCGAGA
This sequence comes from Peromyscus californicus insignis, assembly GCF_007827085.1. Lineage (NCBI taxonomy): Eukaryota > Metazoa > Chordata > Mammalia > Rodentia > Cricetidae > Peromyscus > Peromyscus californicus. The sequence goes on along the minus strand of NW_026294480.1, from coordinate 59,998,104 downwards.
AATAATCCTTTGATGTACTTCTTCAAATCATTAGGGTTTTGAACTTTTCCTAGGTACTAAAGAAAGCTGGATTTGAAAGTTTTTAAGAATCTGTAGCCAGAATAGACTCTAAAATGAGTTCTTAGCTTGTGAGTTTTGAAATGACACCAAATGTACATTTTTAAATGTTTTATCTGCATAATCGTATACTAAAAGTCTCTCCCATCATTCCTTTCGGTATGTCCTCTTACATAAAGAGGGACCCTTGTTTACAAATGCTTCCTGACTATCAGGAATATTATCCAGGCTTGAGCTGGGTTCCCAGGCAAGACTGGTAGAAGCCCCTGGGTGGGAATGGGAGCCTGGCTTCCTATCCTCCAGCTCCGGTACCCAGCGGCCTCAGGAGAGTTACTCTCTATTTATGCCAAGCGGGCTCACATCCCTCTTTTTCTGAGGATACAACAGCAAGAAGCTACGTTGAAAGCACAATGTCAGTAGCTAGACACACGCAGTGGCTCATGCCTGTCATCCTAGCCCTTGGGAAGACTGAAGCAGGAGGATTACCTCAAGTTCCAGGCCAGCCTGGGATACAGAGTAAGTCTTTATTTTTTAGAAAAATCTCCAAACCAAACAACAACATCAGAAACCAAAGAAAAACCGAGCACATCACTGGAATGCATGGGACTTCAGCCTCGCAAAGAGGTCCTCTCTTGCATTAGAAGTCCGCATCTTGACTCTCCTAGGAAGTTGCCCAGGTTCCCTCTTCTGTTCATGTTGTGCCGTTAGGAGCTAAGTCATTCCTGTGCTCTTATCCCCACCAGCCAACAGCCTAGCCTCGCTCTAGGCAACCCACGGCTAACCAATGATATATATACAGCCCAGTTCACCCTTAGAAAGGCGGGTTAGGCAGATTTCTCCCCGTGGGAATAGGCTGGGACTCACAGCGAACAAGCTGGTTAGCACACGGAGTTGGAGCTGAAAAGAGACAGAAAAGGAAGCCATAAAGCCTACAGAGGATGAGAGCTCCTAAGAAGAGAGCCCCGAGAGAGACAGGGAAGGAATACCAGGTCCCCAAGCACTCAGCTCTTGATGGCTAGTCAGCAGCTCATGGATGAGTACCAAGTGAAGTCAGGCTTGGTAGATCAGGTTTATAATCCCAATTACTTGGAAGCCGGAGGCAGGAGATACCCAAGTTCAAGGCCAGCCTGGGGAAGTGAGTGAGATCCTGCCTCAAAATCAAAAGTAAAATGGGTCAGGGATATAGCACAATGACAGAGTACTTTCCAACCACTAGGAGGCCCCAGGTTTGATCCTCAGCATCAGGGGTAGGAGTGAAGAGTGGAAGGAAAGCCCAGGTGGTAACCAGTTCTGGAGTGTGGGCCATACACTGAGAGATCTCTGAGAACTGGGCCTAGGTCTGGTGTGAGCTCTGAAGAGCCAACAGCCAGCATTCTTGAAAATACCAGAGAGAGGGCTGGCAAGATGGCTCAGTAGACAGAGAGGCTTGTAGCCAAACCTGACAACCTGAGTTCAATTAACTAGGACCTGCACAGTGGAAGGAGAGAGCCAACTCCCACGTTGTCCCCTGACCTCTACTCACCATGGTACACCTGACCCTCCCTCCCAGTAAGTAAGTAAATAAATAAATGTAATACAACTTTTAAAAGTACTAGAGAGATGTGTAAGGAGAATCATTCTAGAGAATTGATGATGGCCGCACCTAGGGGCATACACCTGAAATCCCAGCACTTGGGGCTGAGGCAGGAGGTTGGGAGTTCAAGGTCATCCTGGGCTCCAAGAGACCCAGGTACGGGAGAGGGACTCTCTTTCAAGATGTTTATGGACGTTACTGTGTTGCTGGCACTCACATCCTAGGGAATCTCCATTTTTCTTCTTTTCTACTGATACGGAAAAATGACAGGAGAAAAACTATTTTAGATGCTTTGAAGTATGCCGTGGAGGATATCAAATACGTAGACTGGATTCTGGACTTTCATGGCCCTCCCTCTGTGAATATTTAAACGGAGCCAGAGGAAAGTCGAGGAGGGTTAGGAAAGAGCAGCCATGAAAGCCAGGATGTTTCACAACACTAAGTTCTGAGAAAGCAAATTGAGTTAATCGTCTCTTTTGAGAGGTCAGAGCACGGAATGGGCTCCAGCCCCAAACGCCTATTGTCACCGTGTCTGTTGAGTTGAATAGACATTGGGTCTGGTTAATTTTGGTGTGTGGTGTTTTTATTTATTTGCAAGTTATATTTTTAAATAATAAAGTTTATAAAATTTAGAAAAATAGGGAAGCTAGAGATCCAGGTTAGTGTTTTAGAGTACATGTTGCTCTCGCCGAAGACTGGGTTCAATTTTCAGCACCTACATGGCAACTCACAACCGTGTGTAACTCTGGTTCCTGGGGATCTAATGCCCTCCCTGACACACATGTGGTACACATACGTACATGCAGGCAAACCACTCCTAAGACATACGATAAAGTAAATAAATCTTTAAGAAATTTTTAGTGTATAAATTACCATCCCAGTTTTATCTCTCTGCCATTAATGAATCATAAAAATAGTTCGTGGTTTACAGAAAGCTCCATGAGGATAAGTGGACTACACACTAACTAGCATTTTCTAGGAACTGATTTGATAGCCACGGAACAGAGGTAGTGGATAGTGTGGAGGCTTCAGACCTGAAGGACTCCAGACCTGCTTCTCAAAGACCTGTCATCAATGAACCATGGCTCACACTCCATCTCTGAAGCCACGCATATATTTCAAATGTGTGATTTGCAGCTTAGAGAAGGATTTGTTGATCTATACAGACTAGCCCAGGGAAAGCAATGATTACTGAACAAACAAGCACCCCCCCCATTACAGAGATTGGGGGCCATTAAGGACGGACCCCTCTCTCCGGGTGGGCTTCGGATCCCACCTCTTGTTTTCTTGTTAACCCTTGAACAAGAAACTCCCTTCTTCGGATTTAAGTAGCAGGATAAAGAGGTGGGGAGGAATCTGGGCCCTGTTGAGGCCCTTCAAAGCAAAGCTACTTCCTCTGGTCAAAAGAATAGGATCTAAGTTGACTACGACCCTGGGTGGAGACTCCACAGTCTAAGATACCCAAAACGTTATATACTATTCTCTCCTGCTAAGGATCCGGCTGGGCCTGTCAGTCACTTGAGTAGGGACACTAGTTCACGTGCAGACACGTACAGGCAAGGGGAGGAACTGTCCCCTTCATGCGACAGTGTGCTTACCTTCCCAGCAGCCCTTTGTCGGGGATACGCGAGGTACCCCATGAAGCAGCACGGCAGAGCCTGCCTGCTTTTCTCGGTCCTGCCTTTGCCTTTTCCTCCCGTCAGATATTGGCCAAAGCCTACACGTGTGTTCCCTGAAGTCTGGGCTTTCTCCTCTTTCTCTGAAGACCTTACCCTTCCACCACCCAGGTGCTGGCTGACCTCAGTCGCAAACACCATGGCTCTCTCTCTCTCTCTCTCTCTCTCTCTCTCTCTCTCTCTCTCTCTCTCTCTCTCGGGTCTGTTGAACTTTCTCTCAGACACTAATAAAACCGTTGCAAAGCTTCCTTCTGAGTCCCGTTCTAAATTCCTTTCTTAAGAAGAGGTTTCCCTGGCAACACTGCTTTCCAGGGCTGTCCAGACTACAGAAGCTTCAGGTGAGCATTTAGGAATAGAACAGATAACTCTTCAGTTAAAAATGATAGTGCCAGGCGGTGGTGGTGCATGCCTTTAATCCCAGCACTCGGGAGGCAGAGCCAAGCAGATCTCCGTGAGTTCGAGGCCAGCCTGGTCTACAAAGTGAGTTCCAGGAAAGGTGCAAAGCTACACAGAGAAACCCTGTCTTGAAAAAACAAAAACAAACAAAATGATAGTGTCATAAATGTCAAAGGGACCAAACCTTTTGAGAATGGGGAGATGGGAAAGAGGGTCCGAGCATAAGGAACCATCAAGTAAGAATAAAAGCTGAAAAGGACCCTTAGGACCAGCGGATGGTCTTTGGTGCCGCCAGCACCAACAATTTTAAGGGACCATTGAGGAGGAAACCCAGACTGCATTACAAGGTGAACAAGAGACAAGGCATTGGAGAATTGGGACACACTTATTTTTTTAGTTTGGGGTAAGTAATCTCTGAATAAGATGATTATAGAGAGTGTCAGCAGCAAGCGTTTGGCTGCAGATTTAAAAAAAAAAAAACCTCTTAATAACAGAAGCTGAGGCGATGGTGTTATTAAATCACTTAGGAAGTTTGGTAGGACTGGACCATCTGAAGTATTGTAGTTCTCTTTTCCTACGCTGGCAAGACCTCCTCAGTTCTAGCCGTGTACATCTACATGATTAATATCAGAAGGAAGGAACTGTCAAGTAAGGTTAAAGGCTGAAAAATCCACCACTCTATGTTAAGAGAGGAATTATTAATGATACTAGTGGCATGAACAATTTCAAGGAACTGATGAACGTAAAAGCCAGGCTGTCTTTGATCATACTTATCAATATATGATTATGTAACACTTATGATTAGCTTCAAATTAGCACTTTTGGTTACTTATATCTTTGGATTTTTTTTTTTTAAGGTTTATTTATTTATTATGTATACAGCATGTATGACTGCAGGCCAGAAGAGGGCACCAGATCTCATTATAAATGGTTGTGAGCCATGATGTGGTTGCTGGGGACTGAACCCAGGACCTCTGGAAGAGCAGTCAGTGCTCTTAACCACTGAGCCATCTCTCCAGCCCCTATCTTTGGATGTTTAAGAGGGTTTTTTTTTAAAATGTGTGTGTGTGTGTGTGTGTGTGTGTGTGTGTGTGTGTGTGCGTGTGCGCGTGCGCGTGTGTGTGTGTGTGTGTGTGTGTGTGTGTGTGTGTGTGAGTGTGTGTGTGTGTGAATGCTGGGTGTCCTGGTGGAGGGCTTACGTACATGACCACTTGCTTGGCTGAGTGTCTTCCGCTACCGTTCTCTGCCCCCTTTATTTGAAACAGGTCTCACTGAACCTACAGATCACTGATTATTTAAACTGACCGGCCCCAGGACCCACCTCTTCCCCACCCCAACCTCAGTGCTAGGGTTACTAGTGCACAGAACCACGCACAGCTTTTGTGTGTGTGTGTGTGTGTGTGTGTGTGTGTGTGTGTGTGTGTGTGTGGTGGGGGGCAGGGTTCTCTGTGTAGCCCTGGCTGTCCTGTAAGCCCTCTGTAAACCAGGCTGGCCTCGAACTCACAGAGATCCACCTGTGTCTGCCTCCTGAGTGCCGGGATTAAAGGCAGGTGCCCGGCCACACATGGCTTTTATGTGAATGCTGGGATCAGAACTCAGGTCCACACGCTTGCCCGACAGGCATTTTATTACCTGACCATCTTCCCAGACCCCTTGATGTACCTTTGCGACATGGTCTCATTTTATAGCCCAGATTGGCTTTGATCCTTCCCCCAGTCTCTCAAGTGCTAGCATGGCAGGTCTATCCCAGTATGACCAACTATCACTTACATCTTGATGGACACTGCACTGTTTACAGAGGTAATTTGGAGAGCTACAGTTTTCTCATGGGTTCCTGATATTCACAGCTTCGTGCAAGTCATTTTCAGAATGAGTTTTTGTGCTGGAATCACTCAAGTTTACATAGGCTGAGTCTGTGTCTTCAATCCCTATAGATCTAGCTATTCTATGTTTAAAGACCAAGCTGGAAATAACAGTAACCACAGAGGATTTTAAATAGAGAGAGACAGAGGGTGAGTCTCTTAGCATTGCTCTATGTAACTGGAGTTTCTAACTGTTCGTTATGTGCATTATAAAACAGTAGGCAAACTATGAGCTTCAGAGTGTACAGTAAGAGAAAATGGTAGGGTCATATGTGAAATATCTCACTGGTTTTGAATGTATATGTCAAATTCAGACTCTTTTCAAATTGTTTAAAGATTAATTTATTGTGTGTGTGTGTGTGTGTGTGTGTGTGTGTGTGTGTGTGTGTGTGTATGCCACCTGTGTGCAGGTACCTGCCGAGCCAGCAGAGGGCGTTGGATCACATGCAGGTGGCGTTACAGGCAGTTGTGAGCTACCCTGCATGGGTGCTGGGAACTGAACTCCAATCCTCTAAAAGAGCAGCAAGTACTCTGAATTGCTGAACCCCAGATTTCTTCCTTTCAAATTGTTAATTGTGTGAAAACCAAAGAAGCACTCCATGAATTTCCTGATGAACTGGAAAGTTTTCAGGTACAGAGGATGCTTATAATGAACCAGAATTGTTCTCAAAGAAACAAAGACACAGACTATTGTAGTTCAGTTATGAAAGCAGATTCGCCAAACTTATCATTAGATTGAGTCTTTTCCCAATCACCTGTGACTGGAGAATTTCTCTCCAGCTCCTGCCAAGTCCCAGCAGTCCGACACAGCCCACTTATAAAATAAACACACAGACGCTTATATTATTTAAACTGTTTGGCCTAATGGTTCAGGCTTCTAGCTATCTAGTTCTTACATCTTAAATTAATCCATTTCTATAAATCTATACCTTGCCACGTGGCTCGTGGCTTACCGGCATCTTCATATGCTGCTTGTCATGGCGGCGGCTGGCAGTGTCTCCCTCCTCAGTCTTCCACTTCCCAGAATTCTCTCAATTCTCCTCTTTGTTAGTCCCACCTATACTTCCTGCCTGGCCACTGGCCAATCAGTGTTTTATTTATTGACCAATCAGAGCATTTGACATACAGAACATCCCACAGCAATCACCTGTGTGTCTATTGCTCATGTAAAAGAAACTGTGAAGTCAAAAGCTTAAAAAAATGATTTTTCAATAAATGGACAAATCTGGCTGCACCGACATTTAAACACCAACATTTCAAGGAAACTTACTTTGCTGATGTCATTAACACATTTGTAAATCTTGAGGCTTAAAGACAGAAAGGTTGAGGGGCTGGGGACATTGTTCAGTGGTTAAGATCACTTGCAAGAGGGCCAGGGTTCCATTCCCAGCACCCATATGGCAGCTTACAACCATCTGTAACTCCAGTTCCAGGGAATCTGATGCCCTCTTCTGGCCTCTGTGGGTGCTGCACCCATGTGGTACACATACATTCATGCAGGCAAACACTCACATACATGAAATTTAAAAAGTAAATGAATTACACACATGGAAGACCAGTTTATTACAACAGAATGTATGTACAGATATTAGTTAACATTGTCCTTTTTCAAAATACATTACCTAATCTATTATAGAAATATTATCTTCTTTCTTTTGTGATGTAATATTCACTTCATTTTTATTTTTCTCATTTCTTTTTTACTGATGTAATGATACATGTGTATATAAACAGAAAAAATTTTCAGTCTTATATTTCTTTTCTGGTCACTACTTCTCATTTTATTTTATGGTATTACTGAAAAATAACTGTGTTATATAGAAGAGACAAAATTATTTTAAAAATTGAATTTCATCGTTTGGTTATCCAAAATGGTTTCTTTCTTCTGGTATTGGAGATTGAATCTATGGCCTTGCACATGGTAAACGAGCATTCTACCACTGAATTGTCTCCCTAGACCTCCTTTCAAGACCGAGTCAAAGTTGCCCAGGTTAGCCTTGCACTGCAAAACTCTTCCCCAGCCTCCTGAGTAAGGGGCCTTGCTATGGGCTTAGCTTGCCAAACAGTTCAAATACTCAAGCCAACATGCAGAATGACTGATGAGGATGCTCTGAGGAGCCACCAAACAGTCCCTAGGATCATGGGGACCAGACACAAGCAGGAGCTGGAACTGTGGGAAAGATACAACCCACTGCCACAGCTGTACCCTAACTCTCACCCTCCAAACCATGACCAGGGCCCCTCATGACTCTGCCCAGCTGAACGTCGAGGAGGTGAAGGGGCCTGGCCTCTTGTGTAAGGGTTGTCCCCTTGTGACCTAGAGCAAAGAAGAGGAAGACTATGGAACAGGACAACACAACATGGACAGTGCCTGCCCCTTGGACCATCTGTTGACTCATGGTCAAGAGGAGCACGTGTGCCTAGTGGGAAGGAGTGAGTTCTGGGTGGGCCAACACTTTAAAAAAGCCTACTCATGTTATGACTGTTTATTGCTGTGCCCACCTGATGCCACGGTTTGCAACTGAAGGGTTAATTTTGGGCTGTGGTTTGCAGCTGAAGGGTAGAAGGGCTGATTTGGGGCCGTGGTTTGAGGACACATTCATCATGAGGGGGAAGGCATGGTGGTGAGCTTAGCTTGACTCTGTGGTGACAGGAGGGTCAGACGGTCTGCTCACACCTCTAGGGGCAGGACAGGAAGCAGCGCTGGGCTATAAACTTCTAGCTCATCCATGACCCAGGGACCCACTTCCTCCAAGCAGGTCACCCTTCCTAAAGGTTCTACAGTGTCTCCAAACAGCAGCATTACCTAGGGATGAAGCTTTCAAAGCACAAACCTGTGGGGAAGTTTTAAATTTAAACCATAACTCCTTGACAAAGTGAAATATGCTACTATTTAGGAATATATGTATATATGTATACACTATCTCTGTAATCTGATGTTTCTTATTAGTAATCCTAGGAAGAGTTTGAAAGACCTAGTTTACATTGTGTGACTTTTTGTGCTAATTAAACACAATTATGTACATTTGCCTTTTTAAGATTTTCCTTAAAATAGCACATATATTGATTTCTTCTCTAGTAGTGGATTTTTGTTATAGAGTATGATTTTTTTTGTTATAAACACATGTGTTCACATTAGTTTGCATACTTGGACATGGCTGGAAAGAATTGTCATGTAGCTTATTAAGAAATGGATATAAAATGCAGACAGTGTGGTATACCAAAAAAAAAGCAGTGTTCACATTTCTTTTTATGCACAAAATAAGAACACAAAAGTATACAAAGGTCCGAGACTTCTAGAAACCGACACTAACTGGGTCGAGAAATAAGCTGTTGCCATGGGCAGGTGTGGTCAAGGAGAGAAGAAAATGGATTGCTTTGTTTGAATCTATTGCCTTAGGCACACTGCCACGCCAGGATCTCTTCATCAGAACAGAACCATATTCTTCTCTCTGCTGTGGCTGGCTTTGAGATTGGCGGTGATAAGCACCGGCCAGGATGAAGGGGTCAAGGAAGTTTCACTTTGAATTAGCATCAGCTCTCATTTAACCTTACTAATTTCATAAATTTGGAGAATCTTAGAGCTAAAGGGAATTATTTCTCATCTTCTTTTCCTCTCACCTTTTCCCTCCCAACACACACACACACACACACACACACACACACACACACACACACACACTAAACTGAAGGTGCTACTTACGAAAAATTACCTTTTAATATGCTTCCACAGTACAGGAAGTGTATGTATGTTAGTACTAACAAATGGAAGGAAGGTCCAAGGACCCCCGGAACACTCCTCAGACATCTGTTTTAGGGCTTTACACACCTATGAGACCCTTTCCTCTTAGTTACAGATGCCCCTCACATCCACTTCTATAACTAAATACATCATGAAAATAGTTTAGTAGATGGCATCTAGATGAGCAGACTTTGGTCCTCTTTCTGATGCTTGAGTGCCTGGCCATGCCAGTCAGGAGCGATGAGTAAGATCAACCACAACTTAACACATGGGTACACCGTTCAGTTATCTCTGAAGAAAGCCCTCTTGCCAGTCTTATCTCAGAAGTTGCATAGCTTTTCTTCATACACACCAACGGTTTCGCATTCAGACATAAGGTGTTGAAGGCGGCTCGGCCTTTGCAGCCAGTACTGCACATCAAAGGCATTGAGACAGGAAACGGTTGGGAAGAAGCTTTGAAACACAGGAGGTCTGACTCTGAACTTAGCTTGCTGGTTTTCAGCACAAGCCAAATGCAGCCTGAAACCGTGGGCACGGGGAGCTGTGGGTGTGGTTCCTCGGGGTAAGAGGAAAACTTGCTCATGGCATTTTGCAAATAGTGCCGTTATATTAATAATAATAATAATGTTAATAGGAGTAGGACAAGAAGGAATAGATACTCAGAAGGTACAGAAAAATTCAGTATGCTCCCACCCCTTTGCCTGATCAACCTGTCTACCTAGGGACAACCAGCCTCTCCCACACACACACAATGAAGAAAATTAAAGCATGCCATCCATAACTCTCCCTAACTCCAAGAAAAGAGTGTATTGGAGATTGTTACACATTATCTTTGTAAATGATTAAAACTTCAAGGCACATAACTAACAATGTTTTGAAAGATAAAATGGTAGCGACAGCCCCATTTCAACAACAGCAGAGGAGGAGAAGTACTCAGGAATTAATTTAACACGAAAAATGTAAAAGTGTTGGAGGAGGCACTGGAGAGATGGCTCAGTGGTTAAGAGCACTGGCTGCTCTTCCAGAGGACCCAGGTTCAATTCCCAGCCCCCCATGGCAGCTCACAACTGTCTATAACTCCAGTTCCAGGGGACCCGACACCCACGGCAAAACACCAATGCACATAAAATAAGAATAAATACATTAAATCCACCCCCCAAAAAAGGTGTTGGAGGAAAATCTCAATGTACTCCTAAAGGTTACAAAATTAGGCCTTAGGAAATGGAGAGGCACCTCTTACTCGCTGATATAACTGAGTATCCCAGCAAGCTTGGTCTCTGAAAATTAACTTAGAAATTTAATTCAGTTCCAATAAAACACCAGCAAACATTTATTTATTTATTTTGAAACAGGGTCTTGCTATACTGGCCCTGTGCTGATCATCTAAGTCTTGCCTCAGCTTCCTGAACGCTGGGGTTACAGGTGTGTACTACCACGCCCAGCTCGGAAACTCTTTCACTAGACCACACATGTTGATAGGAAAGATCACACAGAAAATCAACATGCATGAAGAGTTGGAAAACATTAAAAGTGCAACGCTGTGGGAGGTTGCTGGCCCTATCACACACTGAAAAGTGTATGAAAGTCTCTGTAATAGAAACAATACAAACCACGGGTAAATAAGGCCAGTGGAGTAGGACATAGGCCCAAGTGTCATGGAAATAGAGTATATGATAATAGTGGTACAAATAGACTTCTTTTATAGTGTTGAATAATACTATAGTATTCCTACATATAGTATGAATAGTAGTTCCATCATCTGGAAGTATCACAGTTTATCACCTTGCTTTTTGAGACAAGCTTTCATTTTATAGCCCAGTCGGCCTGCCTTCAAACTCATGACCTTTCCACAAGAGCCTGTCAGGTGCTGAGGTTACATTACAGGAAGTGCTCAGGACCCTCCCACAAGAGCCTTTCAGGTGCCAAGACCATAGTGTGTGCCTCCAGTCCTGGCAGTAGTTGACTTCAAACCACTAATGTTAGAGGTCATGAATCTGAGTGATTTACACTCTAATCTTTGGGTCAGGTTTCTGCTTAATTCTGCCTAAGGCCCCTCCTGACTCCATACCTGGGGTTAAAGGACTTTGAAATCCAGGCGGATTTAAGGCGGTCCTTGTTGGCAATTGCCTCCCACCTTCTTTCCAAAGCCATCTTTATTCTTGCTCCAGTATTTTGTTCATGAATCACTGGCCGTTTCAAATGGCACATAGCCAAACCCAACTGGTAACACTAAGAGCATGCGTACAGGTATTTATGTGGACCTACATTTCTAAGTCCTTTGGGTAGATTTCAGAGGGTGGCACTGCTGGTAAAGGCATGGTTAGTTTTGGAAGAGCAGAGCAAACTGTCTTCAGTACTCATTAGTAGCTGGTGATAACGACACTGTTAGAACCCACGCACCTAAGGATGGGGAGGGGAATAGATCTGGTGGTATCCACAGTGAGCCCATGGCTTCATACAGATACATTGAGGTTGTGGGTGTGTGTATGAAGATTTATGTTTGTGTTGGATGCAAATCACAGTTCCCACTCTAAAGTGAATAGAAGCTAGTTTACTCAAAGCTAAGTGGGAATTGTCAATGGCCCAGGAACATAGATTCTGGTTGCCCCAAACGACATGTACCACTGTAGAAGAGGTCACAGAATGAAAGAAAACTACACGCCAAGGGACTTGTCAATCATATTGGTGGAAGCATCAGGTAGGTGTGCTATGGTCAAGCAGAGAAATCTCTTCTATAGGTTTCTGATGTGGTCTTTTGACATTCTTAGCTTAGGCTAGGTAGAAGCTCGTGGTCTGCTAAGTTAAGACATTCTAGAAGATTTACCCAATGGACGCAAAGGCATTGGGCCAGATTCAGAGATTAGTAATACATGGTTATTAGGGAGACTGAAGATGGCCCAAGGTAATTTTGACTCTTGACCGGAAACCCTGCTTCTTTCCACAACCATCAGTTGCTATCAACTATCTACCGAGAGTCAAGAAGCAATGAACACAGGACCAGGAAGCACACCTCAGCACCAATTTTGGTTCCTAAAGGCCATCTTCTACCCAGGAGAGTCAGAGTTCCTTACAGAAATACTAATTCCAGAGCAGAGGAGGAGAAATACACAATGGGTCTAAGGAGATTTCATTGTGCCAAAAAGTAAAGAAATAATGAAATCAGAGATGAAAAAGGAGAGGAAGAAAGGATACAAGAACCAGATCGCTGAGGCTTCTGTGGGTGACTCAGAAAATTCAGGCATAGAAATAACTGTGACTCCTGACTTAACGCTCTTGATCTTTGCCATGTGCCCTCCTCAGAGGACAGTGCTGCATCTCCACCAACAAATCCTAACTGATTTGAGATGGGGCCCAAAGACACAGGACCAGACACACAGTTCAACCACAAGTCGCCGCCTGTGTGTGTGGACGTCCAGTTCCTTCCCGCTCTGGCTCCTCCCCTGGAAAACTCCTTTCGTTCTTATTTATCTTCCACCTTACGTTTTTCACCCTGTCTTTTAAATGTTTTCTTATTGGACTCCTTGCTGTGCCTGAATAAAAGGGTCCACACAAGCCCTCCAACGGCTCTCACCCAACATAGCCTCTGGCTCAGCAGTGATGGGGTTCCAACAGGTACCGTGCCGCCAATCAATCAACCAATCATATCAAGGAAGACCTGACCTCGGTACAGTAAGGCATAGTCACCCTACAAAATCAAACAGATTCCCTCCCTGGCTGCCGTAGTCCTCCAAAGCCACACAGGTCTCGACTCGATGACTGCTGAACAAGGAGGCATGTGTGCCTGCCTAGGGGAAGAATGCTGTCTTTATGCAAACGAATCAAGGAAATGCTAAATAATTAGGAGAAAAAAAAAATCAAAAACAGAGAAAGGGGTAGACACTTTCTGGAAGGATATCCGACTGCTTGGGGCCCGTGGATCTCCCTGCCCCTTGGCAGGCCCAATCTACTCACAATTCTACTAACCCTACTCTTTGGTCTCTGCCTTTTCAGCTGTCTCACCAAGTCCCTCCAACAAACACTACAAGCTTTCACCCCCCCAGAAGGTCACAGAATTCTTCATGGCAGAAAACTACCAGCCCACCCAGAAGCTACCTCAACATGCCCCTTCCAATGTTGATTGTAGCCCCCTTCCAACAGGAAGCAACTTCCCTGAAACTACACCCCCCCCACCACTTTTTTTTCCTTCTTTTTATTGTTCCAGAGCTGGGATATGTTGGCCTCAGGTCATGAGGAATTGAGTCAGGCTGTATTAGGCAACAGCCCCGGGCCACAAGGAATGGCTTAGCCCCAAGCCTGATCATTCTGGATCCACCTGCAGAGACAATATGCCCAGATATTGAAAACAACCCACTCTGCTCCCAATCAAATCACAAAGAAACGGCTCTAACTTCCTGGTTGCTACCTGTGTGTGTGTGTGTGTGTGTGTGTGTGTGTGTGTGTGTGTGTGTGTGTGTAAATGCACTCAAACCTTCATCCCTTGGAAAAGTTGGGGCCACTCCCTGTTCCAATAACGCCGTTTCTGACGGTTGAGATGGAGGAGATAATTATGCTAAAGTATTAGGGCATATTAATCAAAATGAGATTCCCAAGAGTTCATAGCGAAGTAAATACATAGTGAACTCAGAAACTCAGAAAGAAAACTAAGAAGTCACTATTGGTAGCCATCCTAATTATAGCCAATTCAAGCAAGAAAAGAAAAGCAAAAAGCAAAATTCGAGGACTACTTGGTAATTACAAGGGGGGATGGTCAGTTTGCAGTGCAGACAGGATGCCAGGAACACAGTGATCCCATAGGAGATCCAATCAATACTGTGCCCTTCTCTGTCCGAGGCACCAAGAAGCACCCCATTGCTTTCCTGCACGCCTGCACAAAGCTGTTGCCCGAGTCAGTTCTGATGAAGCATCAAACAAACACCTGTAGAGAGAGATTTTAAAAACCAACCATTGGGCACAGCATGCATGAGAACACAGATGGAAAGTAGAAGCGTCTCTTCCAGCTGCCCACTTCCAGGGCGCCACTGGCCTACTTGCTTAGTTGAAAGTGTGGACACAGGAAGTCTGGGCATGTATTTAGTTTCAGGGGCGGTAGTTAGAAGAAGGTTTGCTAGGCTATTTGAGTTTTACTAAGAAGGGCAGGGAGAGCCTGGGATGGTGACATATGACTGGAAATCCAGTTCCTCTCAGTAGTTAGATGAAGAAGCAGGAGGGCAGAGAGCTGGAGGAGGCTATCCTGGGCTACATAGTGAGCACCTGGCTCAAAGAAAGAAAGAAAGAAAGAAAGAAAGAAAGAAAGAAGGAAGGAAGGAAGGAAGGAAGGAAGGAAGGAAGGAAGGAAGGAAGGAAGAAAAGACAGGGATCTAGAGAACAATTATGGGGTAGAAGAATATGCAAAGACCACAGTGGACATTTCTGTCTCCTCCTATACTATCCTCAACACAAAGGTAAACAAACTGCTCTCTAAGATAGTCTCTTTGGATTTTAAAATGCTAAAATTTAAAACTTTCTGGCTATATTTTACTAAAATGAAAAGTAGTTATCTACTTCAAAGGGAAAAAAATGTATGTGGAGAGGGAAACATGCGTTTAAGGATAATTTTCCAAAAAAGGAAAAATTCTTTACTCTCACACAATTGCAAAAATGAACATATCATGAGATTTTATTTAACTTAATGAAGAAACCGCTAAGAAGTTAAAACCTGTATATGGAACAATACAACAAGCACCTGTCAATCACCTGCATAGAAGCCATTTGAGTACATCAGCAGGAGTTATTATTTTCAAGGCTATCATTCACCTGCAGCTTCTAAAGCCGTAAAATAACTCCCTTGGACTCCCTTGGACTTGGCCTCAGCCTGAGAGGGTGTGTTCTCTAGGTAGTGCGGTATTTTCTCCTCCACCTAACAGTTATCGCTCTTTTCTAGACATTGAGTAAGCAGACAGTCTTCCGTGGGCACACCCCAAACAACTTGGAAATGAAACTTCACCATCAAAAAGGTCCTGTGCAGACGGACTGTGTGTTTGGCCCACTGCTGATGGGAAGGAAGTGGCTTCATGGGTACATACTTTCCATAAATGAATCAGAAACACATCTGCACAGTTCTCTCTCATTTTCTCACCTGCCCCAAGCTACGGCCTTGAACTAGACACAGCTTACTAGTTACAATAACACACACACACACACACACACACACACACACACACACACACACACACACACACACACACGAGAAAAAGGGAGAGACAGAGATACAGACAGAGACCACAGACACAGACTGGGAGACAGAGAGAATGTGGGGCCAGGAGTTGAACCCTTTACAAAGTGGTTCTTCTGGGGGTGAAGGGAGCGCTAATTATAGTCTTTAGCTGCCAAGGTTGCGGCTAGATTTAATCAGTTAAGGGATGTGAAAACCCTTTGGAACGCACGGAGCTCAAGTTCACGGCTAGGAAAAATAACAGGCCTAGGGTCGGGGCTTTGGAAGCACCAGCCGAGTTTGCACGCGTGCTCTGTGCGGGCTCCTCCCCCGACCCCTCCGGGAGGCGGAGGGCGTGGACGCCGGCCCCTCCCCAGCCCGCGGCCCGCCCAGGTGAATGAAATCCTGCTGGGGGCCCCGGGCTACTCAGTTCCCGATTCTGTCCCGGGACGCCAGCAGCTCGGGCTGGGCTGGCTGCGAAGGATGGGCGAGCTGAGAGGATGCACAGGGAGGCAGGCCCGAGGCCCCGGGCTGCAGCTGCAGTTGCAGTTGCAGCTGCTCCTGCTGCTGCTGCTGCTATTGCAGCCGTCGCCGGGCTGGGCCTCCGGGGCTGCCCAGCCGCCCCACGTGGTCTTCGTGCTGGCAGACGACCTGGGCTGGAACGACGTGGGTTTCCACGGCTCGGTCATCCGCACGCCGCACCTGGATGCGCTGGCGGCCTCCGGGGTGGTCCTGGACAACTACTACGTGCAGCCGCTGTGCACGCCCTCGCGGAGCCAGCTGCTCACCGGCCGCTATCAGGTACCAGGCGCCCCCCACCCCCCGACCCGCGTGGCTCCCCGAGCCCGCGCGCTCGCACCAGGGACAGACACAGTGGGACCGCGCTCGCCGCCCATGGCTGCCCCAGGCCTCTGCGCATGCCCGGTCTCCTCTTGGTGGCCCATTGCTGAAGTGGCTTTCGGTTTCTCAAGGTCTGAGGAGTGGAGGTTTCTGGGAGCTCGAGGTGCTGTGCCTTTGAACCCCCAAGGACAAGGGTAGAGGATGGGGTCCCGAGGAGGAAGGATGGAGGAGCGGGAGGCCCAAGGAGCTCCAGAGTGGAATTAAAGTGAGTGGGACGGATCCTGGTCACTGGTGTGCTCAGTGGTCCTAGGTCCGGAGTGACCCACTGGGACAGGAAAATAGAAAACCGTGTCGATGGGACTTTCGGAGATTAACTTGGAAACACTAAAGAGACTGGGATTGTTGACAAGGGGAGCATGATCAGAGAAGCCCGCAGTGTATGAGAGTGAGGGGTACCGTGACAAGTCTTAACCTTTACCCCCAGTCCCTCTTGTGCCTTGGGGCCCCGGCCCCAGGTGAGATAAGGCACACCCCAGCTCCCCTGTATCTGTCTTTCCTTTAGTAAGTTACCTGCTTGCCTGTACCTATCCATGTGTCAACCACCTGGAGACTCCAGCGCTGGCCCCCCAGGTCCTCCGCTGTACATGACCAACAATGGAAAGTCATTTCTAGATTCCCCACACCCCTAGAATAAAACACAGGGTGCTGATACTCCTTCTACATCCGAGGGTAAATCCAGCCTGTATGAGCATCCTCACTGTCCTTGAGAGAAGTGTCTGCAGCTAATGTATTTACCCACAGACTACGTGTATGGTAGATGACTAAAAACAGTAAGAACATTTCTGTAGTGTTTGATTGTCTTTAGACTTAATTTTAAAAAACACCCCCATGAGGAAGGTGCTGTGAATCTCCTTCACAGGTGAGGAGATAGCTTGCCTAAATTGGATGTCAGCTGAGGAGTCCTATAGCTACTAAATTGTAATCCTTAGTTTCCTGAATCCACCAGTCACCTCAGACCTGTGAAATTACCACCTCCCTCTCCATTCTGACCGAGGTTGATGAATTTACAAGATCCTGGTGTGATGATGACCAAATTAGATATAATAATTTGTAGTGGTTGTTACTGAATACTGGTGCTCTCTCTCTGTATCTCTATTTACCCATCCATCTATTCATCCATCCATCCCCCCTTTATCTCTTTCTATACACACAATCTTCTGGCCTTTCTTCTTGCAAAGATTTAGACAACATGGCGCCAGTGTGGATATCCAGAACCAGTCAGCCAAACATGTCACATAGCAGATATTTGAGGAAAAATGGATTAGCAGTAAATGTAAGTATGACGTAATCCACCGTGTAATGGATTTATAAGCACACTGTTTATTCAAGCATCTTGAACTCATTGTCCTCCTACACATGTGTTCCCAAAACCTTTCAGATCAACACTAGCCTCACGTTCTAAGACGGAGATAAAGATTTCAGCAGTGGCCTGAAGACTGAAGAGAGCCGATATGTTTCTGAGGGACTCAGATACATCCACAGCCAGAGTTTACTAGGGAGCTAAAGCCCGGTTTGCTTCCCTACCAGCAGGAAGGGCATTCCAGGGAATCTACCAGGCTGCTAGGTGTAATCAGTAGTCCCCGGGCCAAGGCAAAGGTCTCTCAGTACACAGTAGGAGTCTCCTGGCACGCTACTCCTCAGCAGTAGGGGAGGGTGCTTCTGAGTTTGCTCTGAAGAGAGAGAACTGAACTCACATTGCAGAATAATGGAGGGGCTGTTCATTTATGCAACATCCTCGTAACAGACCTGAACAGGAAAGCAAAATAGTGCACCTCGAACCTCACTCAGAATTGATTACTTCCACCCACTTCCACCCCCTAACATGCTGCACCCACCAGACCCTTGAAAAGTACTTGGGTACTGGGAGCAAATCTCTGGTTAATAAGTGAAGGAAAAGGAGAAGCTGTGTTCTTCAGAACACCAGAGGCGTCTCAAGGGAGCTGACTCATCTATTTTTTTTTAATTTTTTTTTAACCAGTATAGTCTGTCACAGGGTTCACAAGTTCCTGTTAAAGATTATTTTGGTTTAGTGATATTCTTTTACTGGAGTCTAAGAACGATCATTGCTTTCAAATACTACATTTTGGTACATTCTGGACACCTTTCTCATATCCTTCAAAGCTAATTAAAACAATGATTTTTTTATACTTAAATAATTCAAAACCGATGACACTCCTTGTTTAGAATCATTGTCAGAACTATAATAAAATATTTTCTGTACCTTCTCAATAGTCAACTAGATTTTTTCACATAGCAACCTCTTTATATTTCATGGCGTCATAGTGACGTAGCAGTGGCTATGGAACACTCAAATGTTTTTCTCCACAATGTCAGCATGATTCTTTGACATTGACCTCTAGTTCCTCTGTCCTGATGTTATATTTATACTGAACAGCGGTGGTTTTACATTTTTAAAAGTCCTGTTGTATTAGCATAGCTGTTTTATAACAAGGATTTGTAAACTGAGGCTGGAAGAAGGTAAGACATGTCGGGCTTGGGGAATAACTTGGGAGCAGAGGACTCACCTCACAAGCGTGAGAACCTGAGTTCAGATCCCCAGAATCCACATAAAAGGTCAGGCTGGTGGTATGTGTCTTTAATCACAGTACTGGCAAGATGGGAGGTGGGTCAGGTGGATCCCTGGAAGCTCCTGGACCAGCTAGACTGGTCTACACTGTAGCTGCAGAGTTTCTCTCCAGCGCCCGCCAAGCCCTGCCAGTCCCGGAGCCCACTTATAAAATAAACACACCAACTCTTGTATTATTTAAACTGCTCGGCCATTAGCTCAGGCCTACCATTGTCTAGCTCTTACTCTTATACTAAGCCTATTTTTGTTAATCTATATGTCGCCCCGTGTTCCGTGGCTTTACCTGTTGTCTCTACATGATGCTCCCTGGACCACAGCTGGTGGGCGGCATTCTGTGAGTTCGGGTCTTGGACGGATGGGGTGGGGAAAGTGAACTGAGTAGGCATGCCGGCATCTCTCTCTGCTCTTGACTGTGGGTGTGCCGTGACGGGTTCGCTTACGTTCCTGCCGTGACATCCCTGTCACGACGGACTGTACCTTGCAATCTCAAGCTAAAACAACCCTTTCTCCTCTAAGTTGCTTTTGGTCGGGGTATTTTTTTTTTTTTTTTAATCACAGCGATAGCATTGAAACTAGGGCGTCCATCCTACTAATGTTGAGAGTTAATGTTTAGGGAACCTTCACATTTGAAAATCGGAGGAGAAGCCTAGACTAGCCGAACTTAGCTCTCGTGAGCTTTGGGATTGTGTGTGTGTGTGTGTGGTTTTTTACTTTTGAAAGTGATGAGTAAAGAGAATGGTTAGGAAAGGTGAGAGGTAGGTTTCCGTCTTGGCTGTGTCCAGTTATGACCTTGCTAGACTCAGTTCCTCACAACAAGATACAGGACCTGGGCTAAACTCTGATGCTTGGTCTGGCCTTGCATTTCTTTGACCCTGATGCTTTTGTGTTCCCAGAGAAAGTGCACATTATCATACCCACCAACCTCTCTTGGGTAGGGGCAGACGACCCTTGCCTAGCCCTGCCTTACACACTGCACAGGAGGAGATGACCCTTGCCTAGTCCTGCCTTACACACTGCACGGAGGAAACGACCCTTAGCTAGCCCTGCCTTACACACTGTGTGAGAGGAGACGACCCTTGCCTAGTAGTTAATGGTAAATGTAAGATTTAGAATTTAGTCTCTGTACAGCCAGGCAGATGTTCTCCCCATGACCTCTATTCATTATCTTTAAAATCCGTCTATGCATTTTATTTTTAAGTAGAAAACACATAGGGTGTAAAAACCCAAATTCTAGGGGAGGGAAGCTTTGTGGTATAGTCCCTGATAAGTTGTCCTTGTTCAGTAAAATCTTCCCATCCCATACTCAGGCAAGAAACTAATTAAACTCAGAGGGTCACACACAGAAAGAAGTCATGAGATGAGAAGTGCTCCAGTGGAGACTGGGTGGGGGGATGAGGTATGAAAACAGTTAAAATCTGTTCTGTAAATACATGAACCTGTCAAATAAAACCATTTAAAACCGTCAAAGCTTACCAAAAGGGCTTACATTGAAAAATTTCCTCTACCCCAACCTCCCCCACACTTAGGCATTCAGTTCCCGTGTTCATAGGGAAGTATATGAGAAGTGATGAGCTGTGAATGACAAGATCCTTCCAGAAGTTCCTCATGACTATCCAAGCAGATGCACAAGTAGATATTCCATTCTTTTTATTTGAATGGTAACATTCTCTTCACACCTTTGTACCCAGGTTTAATTTTACTAAACATTTGATATCATTCGTATTGTTAAGTAAATAGCATCCTCATTTATGTCTGCACATTATTTTGTTACATGAACAGAACATTTTAGCCAGTCACATAATAATGGATATAAACATAATTTCCAGCTTTTGCTATGTCAAAGAAGATGAAATCAGTATCTTGTACACATGTCCTTTTCCTCATTTGAAACATATTTGTAGGACAATTTCTCAAAAATAAATTTTCTGTCTTTAAATGTAACGATCATTTGTAATTTTGATAAATATTATAAACTTGAACTTTAAAAAAAATCTCATTTTTATTCTTAATTATGTGTGTCTGTGTATGCATATCTGTACAGGAGTACAGTACCTGTGGAGGCCAGAAGAGGGCACTGAATCTCCTGGAACTGGAGTTACAGATGGTTGTGAGCTGCCATGTGGGCACTGGGAACAAAACCCAGGTTCTCTGCAAGAGCAATCAGTGCTCTTAATCGCTGGGACATCTCTTTAGCCTCTTTTGCCCAATTTTAATTGGATTATGTGTCTCTTTAATGTTGGCTCTTGCTCTTTATGTGTTTTGGATAATCAGATGATTGTTACTTTGTTGATAGTGTCCTTTGGTACACAACAAGCTTTCGATTTTGATGTCATATAATTATTTTTTTGGTAGCTTATGCTTTTGGTATTACATGTAAAAATCATTGCCCAATTTTGCTTGTATTAGTCCTCTAGGTTTTCTTCCAGGAGTTTTATGGCTTTTACCCTTACACTGAGTTCCGTATTTATTCTGAGCTAATTTGTGTAGATGTGTGTGGTCTAGTTCTTAGCTGAAAAGACTGCTCTTTCCTCCTTTATCTTCTCACTCCCAATCAGCATCAGTCCACTGACCACAGACTCTCAGGTTTTTTTTTTTTTAATCTATGTTTATCATGATGTTAGAATGACAGACACCGTAGCTGCGTATACCAGGTTCCAGAATATGGAAGTGTGAATTTTGACCCCCTTTCCTTCCCTGCAAGATTGTTTTAATGATTGTGAGCCCCCTTGATTTTTACATGGACGTTAGGATCGACTTGTCTACTTTGGGGGTGGGATGGAGACACACAGAATTTTGACCAGATGGCACTGGTCTGCAGAACCACTTAAAAGTATTCCAGCCTTGACAACAGGAATCTTCCAATCCTGGAATCGAGCCGTCTTTCTGGTATTTCAAGTATTCTTTAATGCCTCTCAGCAGTAGTTTGTAGTTTTCAGATACAGATTTTGTAGCTTGTTGGTAAAAATGATTTCTAAATATTTCATTCTCTGCCATTGTGATTGGGATTGCTTTCTTAATTTCATTTTCAGATGTTTAGTGCTATTATATAGAAATACAACTGATACACACACACACACACACACACATATATACACACACACACACATTAGCCATCCTTGTGAGACTTACTAGGGTTTGTACATATGTGTGTGCACCTGCGTGTGTGCGTGCGTGTGTGCGTGTATGTGTGTGTGCGTGTGCGATCTCAAGGTTTTCTGAATTAGCACTTTTCTTGCTTGTTGGGTGTCTTTCGTTATATTTCTTTGCCTAATTGCTCAGGCTAGAACCTTTGGCGTATGCTGAATAGATCTGTTTCTTGTTCAGACTTGTAGTCCATCACCATGAAGTGTGATGTTTATTCATTTCTTTGTTTAACAGGTGGTTGGCAGGTGTTTGTGGAGCAATTTTCTGTGCCAGGCACTGTATTAGACTGCAGGATCCTCGGGTGCTTGTAATGTGGTTGAGGTGAAGGGAAGGAGTGATCGAAAGGGGAGTGAACTAGGTGAATATAAACGAACAAGTAAGGAAGGTAAATTTAAAGAGTCGAAAATGAATAAAGTGGTAGGGACCCTGAGAACATCCCCAAGGAGGCAGGATTGACAGAGGCCTGAATGTCACAGTCAGCCGTGGCAAGATCCTGCAAAGGCTTTAACCAGCCATGGAAAGAACAAGAGGACTGAGCCCCTGAGGCTGGATTCAGCTTGCCCTAAGAATCCACAAGGCGATGGTGGTGGGCGCTGAGGGAATGAAGGGCCAGAAGCATGCTGGGAGCTCAGAGGAAGGCTGGGTTTCCCTGGACCTAATGCTTCCTGTTCAAGATGAAAATGTTAAGCCTTCAGCTCTGGTTGTTGCTATTTCCACAGTAATATTACACTTAATATTATTATATCCTAAAGAATGTGTCCAGTCTAACAGCATTTTACACAAGTATATTTTAAAGATCTATAATCAATAGGCATTCTTTTACTTTTTTTTTTTGAGACAGGGTCTCACCTTGGCTGGCCTATAACTCACAGAGATTCACTTGCCTCTGTCTCCAAGTGCTGGGATTAACGGCTGTACTGCCATGCCCAGTTTGACATTCTTAATTTTAAAATTGCTTCTAGGAAATGCATCCAGAAGCTTCTAATGGAAAAGCTGGGTTGGTTTTTTTTGTTGTTGTTGTTGTTTTCTGTCTCCCACATGTCTTTCGTTTGGCCATCCCTGTTTACTAGTTTCTTGATGATGCCTACAGGGAAAATGATTTTATATTCATTTGTCCTCAGCTCAAACTTTTCATCTTTCCTAGTAGCATTTCTATACTGTTTTTAGTTCAAACAGAGACCTTGAAAATGCTAAATTTTCAAGTTCTAACAAGTTGACTTGATTAACTATACAATATTCATTGTATGTCTACATTCCCAGTGTAAACATTTTTTAATTTAAATTTTATTTTTCACATGTATGGGAGTTTTGCCTGCATGTATGTTGTGTGCTGTGTCTATGCCTGGTGCCCATCGAGGCCAGAAAAGGGCATCAGATCCCCTGGAACTATAGTTACAGATAGTTGTGAGCCACCATGTAGGAATTGAACCTGGGTTCTTTGAATGAGCAGTCAGTGCTTTTAACCCCTGAGCCATCTATCCAGGCTCCAATAAAACGAGTCTACATTTATGTGTATGAATATTTTGCCTGGGTATGTGCACCACATGTCTGTCTGGTACTGTGGTACCCTTAGAAGTAAGAAGAGGGCATCAGATCCTTGGAACTGGAGTTACAGATGATGTGAGCCACCACATGGGTGCTGGGAAGTGAATTCAGGTCCTCTGTAAGAGCTTCGAGTGCTTTTAACCCCTGAGCTACCGCTCAGCCCTCTAGTCCAAGTGTTAACGGTCATTGTTCCGAGGCCCGACTCCTCTGTTAGATTGACTTTGGTTCTCTCTGGTGTAGAGAAGCACTCAGTGAGATATCTAAGCATGCGTGTGCTGTGCACCGGAACAAGAAGGAGCTCCTTCATAGTTCAAGTCCTAGGCCTGAGCTGGGTGGAGGCCACAGGCCTGGAATCCCAGCCTTGGAAGGCTGAGGCAGAAGGACTAGGAGTTTGAGGCTAGACTCAAGTACATAGAGAATGCAAGGCTAGCCTGGGCTACAAAGCAAGACTTGTCTCAAACAAACAACAGACAAGGACTTGAAATGTAGCCCAGTGGTAATGAGAGCCTGCTTGTTTTTAAAGGAATTTTTGAAAGGGGTAGGCAAGGTGGTGCACACCTTTAATCCCAGCACTTGGGAAGATCTCTGTGAGTTGGAGGCCAGCCTGGTCTACCCTAGGCCTGGGTAATTAGACCCCCTACACACACACACACACACACACACACACACACACACACACACACACACACGAAGGAAGAAAGGAAGAAAAGATTACAGGGTAACAAAAATGGCAGGTCTCAGTGAAAACACGAAGTAACTCTTTTTAGTAACTCAACTTGTTCTTTCCCCTGGGGACCGAGGAGGTCACTCCACACCAGAATTCTCTAAGCCTTGGCAGAGAAGACCGACAGTGAAAGATGACACTGGCGCTTTCCTCAGGGACCTCCGCCACATTTTTCTTAATCATATTGATAAATAGTCAAGACACTCTCAGGGCTTTTTCCTCACCCCCGAAGCGGAACCTTGAACAGGAAATACGGGGAAGAGGCTGTGCAGATGCGGGGCAGGTGATTCCTGACTTTTGCTTCAAGTTTGCCTCAAGACTGCAGGGCACGCTTACAGAGGAGGAGGGCTTGGTAACATGGAAGTCCATGGAAGCATGGCCTCACTAGCTGCTGTCCCTGCTTGTCCTCTGGGTCTGGCCTGGTCCCCAGGAGCCTTGATGGGTTCCAGCCATTGAACTGGATTAAACAGATGAGAGGAGGAGCTAGGAAAATTGGGAGGGGGGATTTGGACAAGACATGTAGTGCTACTCAGAAGGGTCATAGGATCGTCTGGCCAAAGTGTGCAAGGAGGCAGAGACGAGAGCGGCGTGCAGCCAGGGGGCCATCATGAGATCGTCTGGCCGGCCATAGTGTGCAAGGAGGCAGAGACGAGAGTGCTGTGCAGCCAGGGGGCCATCATGTTGCCAGTGCTTTTTTTAAAAGACCTGTGCTCATTTGAGGGGGAAACAAAGGATGCATCAGCTTTATGTCAGCCAGCAAGAGGGCCAGCAGTCAAGCCTGTGACTCCAATACAAGGAACCCAGGGGCGACTCGCTCTGATGGGGGTGTTTAACTTACCTCCCAAGATACTGGAAACCAGAAGTAAGGGCATCCGTTTGGAGTTGACTGGGATGTGGTCAGTTGACTTGGGGCATTTTTGGAGTTGATTGACCTGGGTGGTTGGTCATTTGAATAGTCACTCTGAGGACCGTGAATGGCTTCGCAGGTAAGGGCGCCGGCTTGCCGCCAAGCCTGCTGACCTGAGCTCAACCCTTGGGGTCCACGTGTTGGGAAGAGGAGAGCACCAGCTTCTGCAGGCTCTGATCTCCGCCTCTGTGAGATTGGTGCACCACATGCCCGCACACAAGCATCCTACATGCACCCACACATACCCATCTATACCCATACACACACATAAATAAATGTCATAAACAATTTCTAACTGAAAAAAAAATCTGTGCATACACTGTTGCTTCCGGGTCATGATCATCATTCCTGATTTGGCTTCCTTAATCATATCACTTTCCTAAAATTCCTGTGTTCAGATTTCTTTATATTTTTCCCCCTTAGTAAACTCCTGTTGGATTCATAATTAAACAGGACGTCCATGGAAACCATTTCTGCCCTGTGTGTTCTTTTGACACACCACATCGCTCTGTGGTTCAGTCAGAGCCGGGCGCGCTTCACTGATCACCCCCAAACTAAAGAGGCCCTTAAAGCCGTCAGCGGTGGTGGGCCAGTTCCGAAGCCGGAGCACGGCGGGGCCAGGCCAGATGGCCAAGCCAGGCTCCAAGACATAATGTGTGTTCTGTAGCTCTTGGCTTCAGCACCCTGGGCAGCTGACAGTCAGAAGGCCAAGGGGGAGGGAGCGGATTTCCCACTCTCCGTTTGTTCTGTGGCCATCTCCAGGAATGAACTGTAGGGTGGTACAAGTGTTTCCTGACCATGATTAAAACCTCCGGGAAACTGGCGAAAGCACAGGCTGAGAGTTCTGAACCCCTGCTGGCCACTGTCATGTCCCGTGCCTGTCTTCTGTTCCAGACCCGCCCACCCCCACCCCTCCCTTCAGGCTCCCATGGTGTATAAGGTAGAGGGGCAGGCCTGCTCACTTTTCTGAATTCTCAAGTGCCTTAGAGGTGGTATTTCACAAACAGCCGGGTCTATGGAGGCTCTGCGTTCAACTTGTATAGGGCTGATAGACAGACGGACACTTCCCCTCTGCTCCACCCGGTGTTATCCCACCACTGTTGAGGGTGGGGGAGAAATGGCATTCACTGCCGAGTATGTTACAGTGGTTCCTTGAGCCCCTGGTACAGTTTCTTAAGGTGGCTGACGTCCTGGACTCTGAGATACTGTGTAGTCAGGGGTTCTGTTGCTGCAAAAGAAACACCATGACCAAAAGCAAGTTGGGGAGGAAAGGGTTTATTTGACTTACACTTCCATATCTCTGTTCATTATTGAAGGAAGTCAGGACAGGAACTCAAACAGGGCAGGAACCTGGAGGCAGGAGCTGATGCAGAGGCCATGGAGGGGGTGCTGCTTACTGGGCTTGATGCTCATGGTTGCTCAACCTGCTTTCTTATAGAATCCAGGACCACCAGTCTAGGGATGGCACCACCCACCATGGGCTGGGCCCTCCCCATCAATCACTCATTAAGGAAGTGTCTTACAGGCCTGCCTACAGTCTGATCTTACGGAAGCATTTTCTCAGTTGTGGTTCCCTCCTCTCAGGATGACTTTAGCTTGTGTCAACTTGACAAAAAGCCATCCAGCACAGACGCCATAGTTAATCAGTAGACCGCATGGGCCTCAGAAGGAGGATGAAGTTCTGACCTAAGACCCAGAGCAGGAGGGTGGTTTGGTTTGGTTTTTCTCCTTTAAACTGAGCAAGCACCTCCTAGGTCTCTGGAAAAAAAGACTAAAGGTTTCTTGTCAGTTATCTGTGGAAAGCAAGGCCCTCCCTGGGGTCTGCAAACCTTTGGTATCAGTGAGGCAGATCCTCGATGGTCCAGTGTAGTCTTTGGAGGGGGGGGTTTTGTAGGGGGATCTGTTTTCATGAAGAAGAGCTAGTCACACAAGGCAGTGAGTGGTAGCACCCGTGGGCTTCCCTATGTTACAGCTGTGCCTTTTTTTAGTCACACCTCTCTCTGGATGTTGAGGATGAGTTTTGGAATGGACCTGGAGATTTTCTTGGGTTTAGATAGCTGCCCTTCTTTCTGTGACTCACATTTATACCCCGAGACAGCCTGCCCCAGGCATTGTGGGGTAGCCCCAGAGCTGTGCTGCCGCGGCCCAAGCCTTAGCACTTGCCTGTTTACCTGCGTCTCCGCACATTATAGCTTCCTGACTTGAAATAGGGTTTTGAACAGACCAAAAACACGTTTCTGGCTGTCCTCCAGAGTTTGACTCCTGCTTCCCAATAATGCCGTAAAAACGCTCGGTCAAATAAATTCTCAGGAACTGAAGAGAACACATTCCCCGTTCTGTATGATCGCAGGGAAGGGAGACAGGTCACAGCTGACCCGCCTGGCTTGCTGCCTCAGGCACAGGAAAACCAAACTGCAGAGCGCCTCTTGCCAGTGTTTTCTTAGTGATCAGAGGTAATTCTCTGTGTGTGATCGATGGGCTTTCCATGTGCGCTTTTGCACGTTTATATCCACTGATGCTCTTGGGTTCCATAAAATACTGCTTTTACATCCTGCTCGGGTGATATGTTATTAGTATATGTTATGAAGTGTTTGAGCCTTGGCTCAGTTTTCTGTTTAGTAAGCTTGTAGTGTTAGCAATGGAAAGAATCCTTCTTTGTGTGTGTGAACATGCTTGTATACATGTGCATGTGTGTGTGTGTTCACATGTGTGTGTGAGAATGTGAGTGCAGAGTGACAACTACCTTTCCCTAGAAATTATAAAATCTTTAGCATTCAGGATTGCATCAGAGAAGAGATGGCATATTCAAATGAGAGTACATTAGGGAGAGTTTCTCTGCAAAGTGACTGTATTTCAGAAGATGTGAATGTGGGAGCGGGCAGAAAGTGTAGCGGAGAGAATCAGTGAAGCTGTTACCACTCCTAGTAAGGAGGAAAGGAAGGGCTGATGTGACCTGGGGGAGGGGTGCGTATGGGGGAGCTGCCTTCAGCGTGACCTTCAGTACAGAGGCGCAGGTGGCCACCTGAGACTTGACCCAAGACTGCCCACTCTCTCCTGTCACCCTTCTCTTTGGTCATGATTCCCCATTGACTGACCTCAATCAGAAGCCAGAGTTAGAAGGGCAACAGGTCCTTTGTCTTGGCTTCTAGAGAACAAACATGACCTGGTTGAAGGCACCTGAAAGGCCTCTGGAACATTCCCACTACATGTGTCCAACTATTGCTGACAGAGGCATAAGACTCTATAGAAAGTGTATTTTCATTTTAAAAATAAAAGTATTTGTTGATGCATGATTAACATGCAATAAACTGAACATAATTGAAGCATGCAACTTGATACATTTTGATGTTTAGATCTACCTGTGAAACCATGATAGTGAATTTGTCATACTTTAACATTTAAGATAGTCATATGGTTCCTTTAGGAAATTATGGAAAGATATCATGAAATCAAGCCATAACAGACACAATTTCAAAAGTGTTGACTCAGACAAAATATACAAAATATAAAATCCAAAGTTCATGAGGTGTGTGCGGATCTAGCTCGGTGGTAGAGCACTTGTCTAGCAGGCAGGAGATCATGGTTCATCCTCAGCACTGCAGGCTAATGATTTCCACCCAAAAACAGCAAAAATGATAGGCCCAATGGAACAGGCCTCATAATTCCCCATGTTCAGGAGGCTGAGGTGAGAAGATCCCATGTTTGAGGCTAGCCTGGGATACAGAGTCAGTTCCCCGAGCAATTTAGTGAGACCCTGTCTCAAAACACAAAAAGAGGGCTGAGCATGCAGCTCAGCAGAAGAGCATGCACAAAGCTCTGTGTTCAATCCCAGCTCCACACACATTCTCACAAAACTTGGGAGAAACACTTTCATCTGACTTCATAGTAAAAAAAGAAAATGAAGTGAAGTTTGAAAGTTTTTTTTCAATCTGAACTTTGCATTTGTTTATTGCCAAATATTTAAAACAAAACATGGGACTGGACACATGGCTTAGCAACTAGGAGTGTTAGCTGTGCTTGCAGAGAACCTGAGTTCAGATCTCAGCACCCAGATCTGGCAGCTCTCAACTGCCAGTAACTCCAGCTCCAGAGAATCCAACAGTCTTCTGGCCTTTGCAATCACTGTGCCCAAGTTCACAAGCACCCCCCTTCCACATGTAGATACAATTTAAAAATCATGAAAATAAAACTGATCCAAATGTAAGCCTGTGGCTCTATATGGTCTGAGTAGTTAGCAATTTAAGTTTTGAGAAAATCAGTGCTAAATATGTGTTTATTTAGCTCTGGCGGAACGGTAGATGTGAAGTTCCGGTGTGCGCCGTATACGATAGTCATATGTCAAACACAGTTCAGGAAACAGGCTCAAGATTGGGTGAAAGATCTCTGTAAAACCTTGGTCCTCAGGGAGAGAGTGTTCGGAGGTGTGATGATTAAACTTGGTGGCCAGCTTGATAATACCAGTGAAGAGGGAACCTCACAGTTGGTTAATTGCCTCCATCAGGTTGGCCTGTGAGCCTGTCTGTGGGGTATTTTCTTGGTTGCTAATTGATGGAGCATGGGCCATCCTACTGTGAGCCAGGGCCATCTTTAGGCAGGTGGGCCTCACCTCTGTGAGAAGGGAAGCTGCTAAGCAAGCCTGAGAAAGCAGCCAGTAAGTAGTATTGCTTTGTGTCTCCGCTTAGCTCCTGCCTCCAAGGTCTCGGCATCAGGCATCACTCTGTGACAGACTAGTCAGTCTGTGAGCAAATTAAACTCTTTTCTCCCACAGGCTGGTCCGGTCAGGGTTTTATCACATCAACAGAGAAGCCCACCAGGACAGGAGGGGAGTTGTGCTATTGATAACTGCTCACAGCTGTCACTGTCACCATTGTTGAGTATTTAGTGTGCATTTGGCACCAGCCACCACTTCATTGATCCCGTGCAAACCACAGGAAGTAGATACTGCTGTGCTCCCTCCTTTACAGATGAAGATAATCTTAGAAATGTGGAGACTGAAGTGAGTCGCAAAAGCCACAATCTTACTGTCTAAAGGTCACAAAGCTTGTAAGTGATAGAGCCACAGCAGATCTGGATTCCTGCTTTATCCTATTCTGCGTTATATTATGCGGCATGCCAGTCACCCGCAAACACATTTAAGGAATTATTAGCAGCAAGTTTTTGATACCCACCTTTAGTGAAACAGAGTGCTAAAGTTCTACCTGGGTTGAGAGCTGGCACCCACAGCCTTCACCGTCCTCAGAGTCCTGTGTTTCTAAGACATTTGTTCTCAACCTGTGGGTCGTGACCCCTCTGGGGATCAAACATCAGATATCTTGAGTACCAGATATTTACATTACAGTTCATAACAGTAGCAAAGTTACAGTTATGAGGTAGCAATGAAATAATTTTATGGCTGGTAGTTACTACAACATGAGGAACTATATTAAAGGGTCGCAGCACTGGGAAGGCTGAGAACCGCTGCTCTAAGGAAATACAGGATCTCCTAATGCCAGGGAAGGAAGTCCAGGGCTGGTGGAGGAGTGCTGCATCTGTCCTCAGGGTCGTGGTAGCATCTGTCAGCACAAGAGCTTGGCCCAGCCCCCCAGGCTTCTGTTTGCTGGCTTTCAAATGCAACCGGCAAATCCAGAGTGCTCTCACAGTCCAGGGTAAGGGCTGGTATTACTTCGGTCTGTACGAGGCTGACTCCTCACACAGGTCTTCAGAGAAGTGTCCTTTGGCCACCTGTATCATGCCACTTGTCACAGTCTCGCCTATTTTTCTTCAAAACGGTGGTCCTTACCAGACAGTCTGTTTTCAAACTTGTTGGTCTTTAGGCTATCTGCTCTTGCTTAAAAATATTGAGGACCAAAAGAGTAAACACAAATTATACCATTTGCAATTTAAATGACAATAATGGGCAACAAAGTATGGAAAAAATGAGTGTACTTTCTACTACCATGAAGCTTAGCATTATTTGGGGTGTGTGTGTGTGTATTTCCTCTGTTCATAAAAGATAGCTAGGTTGTTGAACAGCTTCTGCTGTCCAACCTTATCTGACCTAAATATGTTATTTAGGTAAAAGTTGATGAAGAAAGTCTGACCTCATAAAGGCTTGTAGTTCCCCTTCGTATGGAAAAGGGAGAGTTTTTTTTTTTTTTTGGTTTTTCGAGACAGGGTTTCTCTGTGTAGCTTTGCACCTTTCCTGGAACTCACTTGGTAGTCCAGGCTGGCCTCGAACTCACAGAGATCCGCCTGGCTCTGCCTCCCGAGTGCTGGGATTAAAGGTGTGCACCACCACCGCCCGGCGGGAGAGATATTTTAATAATCTTTTCACTTATAGACAGTATCTAATTTATCATGGTTCAGGTGAATACTTTTCAACTTTATAACAGTTCAGAAATCAAGCCCACATAGCCATTCTGTTCACTTCCAGTACGGTGGTCTGTAAATCACAGGGAGCGTTCAGCACTGCACTGTAAGGGGGCTTGTATGTAAGTGTGAGACTATAAAGGTAGGCTAGTCTAAGTTACACTCTACTCTAGGCTACCTTTATTAAATGCATTTTACAATTTAAGATAATTTCAATTTGTGAAGGATTTATTAGGAGTATATATTCTCATTAAAATTCAAGGAACTTCTGAAATTATAGAAATTACATTTTTACAATTCTAAACCTCAACAAATCTTTGTCTCTTAATGCTGGATGCTGTGTAGAACCTGTGCCCTGGAAATGCTTTTGTGAGCCATTCCCAAGCAGCCGGCAGTGGAATGCTTTCTCGAA
Source organism: Peromyscus californicus insignis (assembly GCF_007827085.1). Taxonomy (NCBI): domain Eukaryota; kingdom Metazoa; phylum Chordata; class Mammalia; order Rodentia; family Cricetidae; genus Peromyscus; species Peromyscus californicus. The sequence continues at coordinate 59,966,041 of NW_026294480.1, read as the reverse complement.
AGGCTCAGCGTCTTCCCAGATTATGGTTTACCATCAATTTCATCATACCATTAAATAAGTCTTGAAAAAAATCATCAAGTCCTCCAAGAATAGAAATGCCCCTTCTAATCAGATTTCAACTTCTCACATGCAGTGGGATTGGAATCCTTTTCCTTGGTTGTGGTTGATATATTGTGCACCCCAATAAACTTTTCTGGGGGTCAGAGAACAGAACAGCCACCATATAAAACATAGGTTTATGCAGTGGTAGCACACACACCTTTAATCCTAGCATTCAGGAAGCAGAGATCCATTTTGATCTCTATGAGTTCAAAGGCACACTGGAAACAGCCAGGCATGGTGACACATGCCTTTAATCCCATTAAAGTGATGGCAGGAAGCAGAAAGGTATATAAGGTGTGAGGACCAGGAACTAGAGTCTTGTTAAGCTTTTAAGCTTTCAGCAGCAGTTCAGCTGAGATCCGTTTGGATGAGGACTCAAAGGCTTTCAGGAAACAAGATCAGCTGAGAAACTGGCGAGGTGAGGTTGGCTCTGGCTTGTACTGTTTCTCTCATCTTTCAGCGTTCACCCCAATATCTGGCCCCGTGTTTTTTATTAATAAGACCCTTGAAGATTCGTGCTACACTTGATAGACTAAATTACCGGTTCCTGACATAGTGCCTTGGTAAATATTTGTTGAAAATATTGGTTTATTGAAATGCTTTTATTCCTACATCCAATTCCTATCTGTGTCCATTACCTTACCGTGTCAGTAGGGAAACTACCTTTCAGAACACACCTGGACATCCAGATCCCGTGACTTAGGTGGCTGCTGTATCCACTCCTTCACAACGTTTCCAGGGCATTAATCCACGATTCTGTGTTTGCCTCTTTATTTAAGATCCATACGGGCTTACAGCATCTCCTCATCAGGACCTGTCAGCCCAGCTGTGTGCCCCTGGACGAGAAACTCCTGCCCCAGCTCTTAAAGGAAGCAGGCTATGCTACGCATATGGTCGGGAAATGGCACCTGGGAATGTGCCAGAAGGAATGTCTGCCGACACGCCGAGGATTCGATACCTACTTTGGTAACGGAAATGCATATGTTTCTTTAACAACACAGGCCTGCTGCAGCCAGCTCCTAAAGCACACCCAAGTGTCAGCAAACAAAATGACCGGGAACTTGAGCACAGAGTAAATCAGCCAGCACCATCGTGGGGCGACTTTCTGATGCTCCCTCCATAAGCCAGCTCCGTGCTGAGCTCTGGGTGGGTATGTGCTCACAGCAAGGTAGTCGTCGCCTTTGCTGGAGCGCTAAGGGGAAGTGTTAGGGGAGTTTATATCCGAGATCGCTTTGCACTCTAGAATCTTCTTACCTAAAGATGATAGCGGCAGAGTTTTATGGAATCAGAGGCAGATTTTGTGTTTCCTTCACTGAAGTTCACAGTGTTCAAACACAGTGGCCTGTGTTCAAAGCCCCCTCTCCAGGGGGAAGGAGGAGGACTCACTTTCCCTAAGCATATTCTCCTGCCTGTGAGATCTGTTTCTGGAATTACTAGGTTGGAGAAAGTCCATTTACTTGTTTTTTTGTTTGTTCGTTTTTGTTTTTCGAGACAGGGTTTCACTGGGTAGCTCTGGCTGTCCTGGAACTCACTCTGTAGACCAGGCTGGCCTCGAACTCACAGAGATCCGCCTGCTTCTGCCTCCCAGGCGCTGGGATTAAAGGCGTGCGCCACCACCACCCAGCTGAGAAAAATCAGTTTAAAAAATTAATAACAACTAAAGAGAGACAATAAAAAATGGTCGTGGGAGATAATGGAGCACTAACGAGAAACTGGAGAGCCCTCGGAAGTAAAGGTGCGATCTAACATTTGTTTGCAAGTGGACACTGTAAACCTGTTATAAACTGCTATCATTACTGGCCTGCTTGCCGGTAACGGTGTGTCTTTCTGTCAAGTTCTTTCATGCTGAGCTGTCTTTCTGTCTGTTTAGTTCCCTCTCTCCCTCCCTCCCATCTGCTTCTCCCAAACTGGATGCATACTTAACGTAAACATTTAAGCAGAATAATAAAATTGGAGTGACTGGTAAGACATGGAATAATGTAAATTTACCAAATTGCAAACAAACAAACAAAAAAGAATAAATGTGAAAAGCTGCCTGGCTCCAGGAGCACTCCGCATTCAAGTCTAAGATAGGAGACTTCTTATGTCAGACGGGTGGGGTGTAGAGGGAGAGGCTGCAAGAGGATGTTAATACAAGCTAAGTGGACAGTGGGTGTTGAGGAACAGCGAAGCTGCTTCCGACTCTTAGCTGTGAGAGAAGCGTCTTGGGAAGAAGGTAGAGTGGAGAGCGTCACTCCAGTCCCAAAGTGATGGCTCCGTCATAGCTTGTTTTTAGGTGTTTGCTTCCATGTGAGGTAAGGCCAAAGCAGAGTTCTGTGAAAAGGAGTGGGTCCACATACACTCGGACGGATGCAGCCAAGCACTTGGATCTAAAGCTGAGGTCAGGATGCAGGCATGTCAGACAGGAGAGCAGGCGTGTCCCTCTCCTACCTACCCAGGGTGCTGCAGCGCCGCTAGCCAGCCGCTCGCCAGCCGTCACATCCTTTCTGGCTGAGTCTGAACAAGTCTTCAGCGCCCTTGAGTATCTGTTAAAAATCAACCTTCATTGATTTCACATCCTGGAAATTCAACAGGAATGCCTTGTGCACCCTGGGGATTTTTTTTTTCATGTAGGCCTCTGCTAGAGGATGTGTTACTGTCTGTCCTTTGACAGACTGGGGATATTTAAAAATCCTTATTAAAATCCAAGTTGTGTCCTTACCATTTTAGTAGGACAGCTGGGGAGATAGTTCATTGGGTAAAGTGTGGGCACCGATGAACCTGAGTTCGATCCCTAGACCTACGTAAAAAAAGCTGGTGTCACTTAGGTTCTGATCCTGGCATTCAGGCTGTGGAGATGGGTGGCCAGGCGACCTAGCTTATTTGTCAAGTCAGTAAAAGAACCTGTCTCCAAAAAAACGAGGGAGCCAGCTCCCGCCAGTGACATCAGGGTCGTCCCTTGGCCTCGGCCTACGCTTACACACAGACACAGACTAAAAACTTCACGTGAAAGGCAGAAATCATACACCTTTGTGAGAGTGAAGGTCTACCCCGGACCTCGAGAGACCAGTTCCCACATTCACATGGAGAGAGACGTGCAGCCGAGAGGCATGTTTGGAGCACACGGCCCGTCTAGCTTGTGCTTTAGCTGTCCTGCTGGAAGCAGTTAGGTTGTGGTCAGTGCCTTCAAAGCCACGGAAGTCCACCCTTGATGGGTAACTGTGCTGATGTGGACTTAATAAAACTGTGGAAGGACACAGATCTGTTGCTTTTTCATCTTTTGGGGGGGGGGCCTGACACCCAGCTCCCAGATAAATCATACATGGAAGCTTATATACTTATGAACGCCCGGCCTTAGCTTGGCTTGTTTCTTGCCAGCTTTCCTTATCTTAAATTATCTCCATCTACCTTTTGCCTCTGGGCTTTTCCCATTCTCTTACTCTTACTCTGTGGCTTGCTGGTTGTGTAGCTGGGTGGCTAGTCCCTGACGTCCTCTCCTTCTCTGGCTTCTCTTCCTCTTTTTCTCTCCTCCCAGATTTCTCCTTCTATATATTCTCTCTGCCTGCCAGCCCCGCCTATCCTTTCTCCTGCCTTGCTATTGGCCGTTCAGTTCTTTATTAGACCATCAAGTGTTTTAGAAAAGCACAGTAACACAGCTTTACAGAGTTAAAACAAATGCAACATAAACAAAAGTAACACACCTTAAACTAATAGTCTACTACACAGATTTAGTTGTTCAAAAGTATTTTCTAAAGTTTCTCACAAAAACATGGGCTGCTGTCATCCTTAGGTTCAGCCTTCAAGTTCAAGTTTGTGAGTTGTGATGGTGAAGGCACTGTGTGACTGTCACTGGTTCTGTGGTCAGTTTGGCCAAGTATTTGAGGAACCAGTTCTGTTTCTACAGTTCTCCTATTGGTCATATCATTTAATATTTATGATTCTTATAACCGAATATACCCTGTGCCTATGTCCTCCACAGTGATAGTTTATATTAAATGGATAGGGAACCTGAAATTTTCTCTCCAAACTCTAATACCTCATTGATGTGAAAAACACAAAGTAGGTCCTCATCACTTTAATTGCCAAGGGAAGGGTTGAAATTATCCTTCATTTTATTTATTTATTTCTGTGTGTGTGCGTGTGCACGCATATGTGTGCATGACAGCATGCGTGTGGAGGTCTGAGGACACTTGCAGGAGTCAGTTCTCTCCTTCCACCGTGTGGAACTCAGGGATCGAACTCAGGCCGTCAGGTTGGGTGGCAGACACCTTTCCGCACTGAGCCATCTCGCCAGCCCTGAAATTAGTTTTTGTGAATACATATTTTCTATTTCACAGTAAGTAATAAACATGTTGGATTTCTTTGCTATAACTATAGATGAAAATCATATGACAAGTTATCTTACGGTCAATATACTAACTATATTTAGCACCTTGACCTTGGATCATGGAAGAAATAGTTCATCTACAATGAATTGAATCATTATATAAGTTGAATAAGGCTCTTAATTATCATTGTGGAGAAAATTCATGGGAAGGGAAAGAGCTGGGCCCATTTTTCACCATTTTAAGAATAAAAAGGAGTATATTTAAGAATATAGCTAAGATCCCAGGAAAGTTTATTTCTTTTTAATAGCTATATTGGGGTGTAATTCACACACCACGCAGTTCACCCAATTAAGGAATTTAATTTAGTGATTTTTAAACAAGTTGAGAGATTGTGTCATTATCACCACAATCCAGTTGTAGGACTTTTTTTTTTTTATCACTCACAAGAGAAACCAAATTCCACGAGCAGTCACCCCAGCTTCCCCGCAACTCCCAGCCCTGGGCCATCACTAACTAACTACCTTCTCCTTTGTGTTGACTGACTTATTCTGAGCAAGTCTTCGAGTTTAATCATGATAAAGCTTGCTTTCATACTTCAGCAAAACGTGGCACGTTTGTGGAACAGCTATTGCAGACTGCCCTCTCTCCTGTGCATCAGTCCCTGTCGTGGGAGGGGTATCTGCTAGAGAAACAGCGACAGGCCGTTCAGCTCAGTGAGCAGCGTGTCTCTAAATAGCAGGTGAGGTGCTGTATGTGGAACGGTCTAGATAGAACGATCTACTTTGACGTGGAGCTGGGAAGCGATCAGAGAGAGCTTGTACTTGGAAAGGTTTGTGTCTTCCCACCAGTGGGTGTCAGCATTTGACTAAATATAACTCCTGCTGAGGCCTCGTCCATAAATAACCGCAGACGTCAGTCTCCCAACTGCAGTAACAACAAATGACATGATCTTAATCCTGTTTTTATTATCTTATAAGTAAAACCTCGTAACAAATCGCATTACCAGTGTATTGTCTTTTCTCTTAGCTTTAAAGGATTAACATCTTACTGCCTACTGAACTTGAACTCTGATTCCTCAAAACCCATTTCCAGGGAATCATCCCCTCACAAAGAGTTGGCAGGATAACATCGAGCTCTGAAAGACTCGAGTGAGAAAGGGCTTGGATTTCTATGCAGCACATTTTAATGGTGTCGACGAACAAATATAGAGATGTTAAGAAATGTAGCTCTGATTAGCCTTGTCATTTGATTAGCCTCGTCACGGGCAATCAATTGCCTCAGGCAATTAAATGCTGGAACGTTTGTTCGCTTCACAAGCTCTCTGCCATGCCCACTGTTTGCTCTCCCATTCTTCCTGTAGGGTACCTCCTAGGCAGTGAAGACTATTACACCCACGAGGTCTGCGCGCTGATTGAGCCCTTGAACGTTACCCGGTGTGCTCTCGATTTCCGAGACGGTGAAGAACCCGCGACAGAGTATAAAAATATTTATTCAACAAACATATTTAGCAAAAGGGCTACAACCCTTATAGCTAACCACCCACCAGAGAAGGTAAGGCTTCCTTCTTCAATATTATCGAAATTCTGTTACTTCTACAGGGATTTTTTTTTTTTAACTTTAGAGCACATTCCAGTTAGCCAGAAAGGGAAGGTTGTTAAAAGTGAAGAATCTGGATCTTCCCTCTTAAAGATTTGATGGATCAGGTTTGGGAGAAATCCATACAGCATACAGGAACCCCTAAGAGACGATTCTCACAAGAGAGTATCCTGGGCTGCAGGTGGGGGAATGCTGTCCTTCAGGATTTCAATGCAAACCTGCTTACTCTTTTGTTTTGTTTTCTGAGACAGGGTTTCTCTGTGTAGCCCTGGCTATCCTGGAACTCACTCTGTAGTCCAGGCTGGCCTTGAACTCACAGAGATCTGCCTGCCTCTGCCTCTTGAGTTACTGGCATTAAAGGTGTGCACCACCACTGCCTGGCTTTGCTTACTCTTAGGATGCTCTGTGTGCATGCACTATAAAGTGGGTAACAAAACCAGGCTTCTGGTTCCAAGTGTCTGTGTGCAAGGCAAGGCGTCATTCTAGAGAACTGTTAGGAATTCAGGGGTCAGAGAAAGTCCTCTCATCTTACCCTTTTCTCTTCAGGATTATTTTGGTTACTCTCAACCATTTGCATTCCCATGTTAATTTTAGAATCGGTTGACCAATTTTTACCAAGAAAACAAAAGGTTTATTTGATGTTCATTGATCAACTTAAAGGAAATGGCCATCTTAAATACTGAGTTTTTAAAATTCGTATGCCTGGTATATTGGTTTTCACAGAACGAACCATAAGGAAGCTGTTGGGTATGTCATGTGCAGACTTAGCTGCAGGTAAAAAAAGAGTTGTGAATAGCCTTAAACCCACCCGGATTGTCTGGATTTAGCATCTAAGGGCTTTTGAAGTGGAGCCGATATTTATGTTGTCAGATATGGGGCTCAAAGAGTGTCCTTGTGAGTTGTATTAGTACACTCACAAGAAATGTCCTTCAGTGGGAGCCCGCCTAACATGGAGGATTCCAGAATGTGCAGGTCCGTCCTTCCACACTTTGTCACTTTGACAGTGCCTGGAGGTACTCAGCATAGGTCTTGATGAGGGCTCTGGCTTGCATACCTGTTCAGACTTAGTGACCCGCTAATGACTCCCTGTCTGTATGAAATCTTCCAGCTTCTGTCTTAGTCAGCATGAGGAATCTTCCCAGGTGACTGGTCTCAGCTTTGCCTCACTTTGGATTGTTTTTTTTTTTTTTTTTTTTTTTTTTTGGTTTTTCGAGACAGGGTTTCTCTGCGTAGCTTTGCGCCTTTCCTGGATCTCGCGCTGTAGACCAGGCTGGCCTCGAACTCACAGAGATCCGCCTGCCTCTGCCTCCCGAGTGCTGGGATTAAAGGGGATTGTTTTTTTTTAAGAGTGGAACCTAATCTTTATTTACAAGACACTGCAGGGTATGGAATCCCACACAGAAGTAAGACACTCAGAGGACAGTTCCATATAGTATGTACAGTTCACAACCATTCAGGTATAATTTCTTTGTAAAAGTGCTACAATTAACAAACCACATGTAAAAAGAGTCCTTAGTAGAGAAACAGTAAGACAAATTTATGAGGAACACAACATGTAGCTAACAACTTTGTGCCTCAGCTGGACGTAAGAAGTTAAGGGTCCCGGGAGCCCCATCCTGAGCTTGGAAGGCAAAGCTTCAGAGGTCATTTCTGGCACCGCGTTTGATCTTCCTCTTCCTCCACTGAGAAGTGCTTCTCAATCAAGCTTAACGAGGCCTCGTCTACAGACTCATTTTCATGGCTCCACACTCTTCAGTCATTATACTGAGTCTCCGTCTCACCCCGTTTCTCGGCAACCTGAAAGATACTAGAAATGGCATCGAGAAGAACCAGAATGATTTTGGTATCCTTTGCACTCAAGAGGTTCACCGAAGGTTCTATTACACCGCAATGAACAAGATACACAATGTCCCACCACGGGGGTGGTTGGCTGCAGCCCACACAGCTCCCTTCTGTGTCTTCTGCCTTAGAGGGGACACCAGCAAGAAACGGGGGGAAGCCATGACTCACAACCTGCTGTATCTGGTCCTGGCGTCCAGCTGTGATGTTTGACATCGTCCACGTGGCCTCCTTCTGAATGTTGGTTTTGGGGTTTGTGAGCAGGCTGGGAAAGACTGCAAGTGCTCCTGCGTCTGTCACAGTCTGAGTCTGCTCATCTGCTCCAGTGACAGTATTCCCCATGGCTCTTAGTGCAGGAGTCACAGTTGACAGTTCAATAGCTCCTAGGAGCTTCACAAGTTGAGCACAACTCCCGTCTTCACAGCCGTTTCAATGCGCTCACGTGGACCATCGGTCAGGTAGGAAATAGCCCCACAGGGACCTGCTGATACTTCTGGAGCATTGTGATGCAGGAGACAACTCAAGTGGGAAGAATCTGCTCAGCAGCATCTGAGGGGGGTGCAGAGGTTTGGAAGTGTCCAGGTAAGATTACGTAAGTAACCACATGCCAAGAAAGATGGGTCAGGAGTTGTAAGAATTGCCAACAGTGGATCAACTGCACCATATTTGATAACTAAGTCTTGGAAAACCGAACCGTCACCTGCAATGTTTCCAAGAGCCCATACAGCCTGCTCGCTGATGTGAGCATGGGGAGATGCCAAGAGAGAAAGGAATGCTGGGATAGCACCTCCATCCACCGCAGCCTTGGTCTGTTCAGATGTTCCAGAAGCAGTGTTAGCAAGCGCCCATGCAGATTCAAACTGAATGGGACGACCATCCATTTTGCCCAAGAAGGACACAAATTTTGGGATCAAACCAGCCCAGATGATGTCGTCTGTAGGAGGCCGTTTCTCCCTAGAAAGCAGTTTCTGAGCAGCTTGAGAAACTTGGAGCTGGCTTTCCAAGTTGTTGCTGTTTATTCCTTCAACAGTGTCCTCCACAGACCAGTGTACAGTGCCCTGATTAGGGCGGGTTTCCTGCGTGGAGAAGTAGCATCATCAGGAAGTGAGCTGAGCTGATGTGTCTCCTCTTCAGCATCTGCTGCTCATCTTTCGCCGCTTTCCTCGGTTCCACATGAACTTCTATTCAGCAGTGCTGCATTTCAGTACTGTCTTTTCCCGTGTTCTTGAATCTGTTGAGCCGGGCAGCCGGTGCATTAGCGTTCTCCTTGGTGGACATGGTTGCAGAAATAACAGCGGGCTCAGGGTTCCACGAAAGGCAGTGCGGGGCTCTCAGACTGCGGGTCGGCGGCCCTCGAAATGTCCACTGCGCTTCAGCCCTCAGACTTGGTCTCACTTTGCATTTTTAAGAGCTCCATGCTGACATCTTGAGACAACCGTGCCTGCCGTGAAACATGAAGAAAGGGAAATGTTCTCTCAAATGTTTAGAGACATGTACAAAACAGTATCTTCTCCCAGTGCCCTCACAACATCAGGCGGCTAAGAGGAAGCAGCTGCGGAGAAGCAGTTCTTTGCGGGTGGGCGGCTGAGTTGGGCTGGTGGAGAAAACGCCGGAACTGGGGACACTAATAGACCTCAAGAGCTCACATGCTAAGGGAGGGGTGCTGTCAACATGGCACTGCCCACAGACAGCATTACAAAGTCAGCAGATGGGAGATGGATGTTTCCTGCCCGTCGTGTCTTAGATACTCTGAAGCAGTCGACGTCCTTCCCAGTGTCCCCAGGCACAGGCATGAGTGAGGAGATAATAGTCAGCAGCAACCCGACCATTTTCACAAGGCAGCTCACACACGTCTTCCAGCTTCAGTTCTCAAGACGGGGATACATCTCACCGACTTCAAGAGCTGATCTTTGTAACATCTTTACCCCAGGGTTGAGCCTGATTCCGTGCTAGGCTGTCGGGCGCCATGTATAGGTCGTAACATGGCACTTGTAAGATGGAAGTCACTAAAGGAATTTGCATGAAGTGTCCACAAGTCAACTAAAAATGTACCTGCTTATAAGGGGCAGCCGAGGGAGAAAATCGATAGAGCTGTTGTGTAGCAGCTGAGTTGCTGATGCTGGCTTTGGGGACACTTCTAATGGCTTTACATGTGCCAGGAAGGGACGTCCTTTCTCCTTGATGGCAGGGTGACTCTCACAGTGGTAACATTCATAAAAAAAGTAATATATTCATAACATGACTTTCTGTTGAAAATAGCACAGTAGCACTTTGAAGAACTAAAAAAAGAAGAAAGAAAAAGATCTAAAAGATCTGAAAGATCTCTAAGATCTCTGCATCTCATCTACTAGAAGCTTCCTAAAGAAAACAAAACAAGAACTCCTATGGAGACTCTCTCTTTGCCCTGGCACAAGCTGGGGAGAAATGTCTTAATTTGGATGTCAGAGACAGAAGGGACCCGAGTACCAGTATGACCTGTATGGATGGAGGGGAAAGTGTGTGTGTGGAGGAGCAGAGGCAGAGCAAAATGGTATTTAGAAGTGTTGGTATAGAGTTTAGGAGTAGGAATTTGAAATATTTTTCATGGATATATGTATAAGATTTAATTTTAACATTTAATTTGGAATATCTGGACTCCAAATAAACTTTTGGGTGTCTATTTGAGCTCCCTGTATGGACGGTCTTCCCGCTTATCATGCGTCTGCATCCCCCTAACTGATTGGCACACACTCTATCAAAGGGATGTATGTATCATTTAAAACAATTTTACAACAATAAACAAATGAAGCGAGGCCCCTCCCATCTGCCTTTTTGCCTCCTTCATTTATGATTTAAATACTCAAATACTCTAACAGAAGAATGTGCTCATTCTTGGATTGAAGTCAGTGATTGTCTCTTGGAGGGTTTTCAGCTCACTGGAGAATTCTGTAAGGCGCAGTGCAGGGGATATCTGTAGAGTGGCCCCCTAAGGAGAAGAGGTTGGCTAGGAATACCACAGATGCTGAATGCTATGAGTTGATATAAGAAAAAAAAATCACAGAACTTGTGGACCATACTTCTTACTTCCAGGAATTAAATTGGCCTTACATTTATTTGGCTCAACATCAAAGACTAACAAAACACTGTGTTTCCTCAAAAATGTGTTCAAAAGCCCTGTAAACTTCTCTTTATTTTTACCTAACGTATCAGTGCATGTCGCCATCATAATAGTGAGGTTGCCAGGAGAAAACACCTCATCAACTAATGGTACGAGCGCATACCATCTAACCTTTTGAAGCCTTGGTTAATTCATCCATACAATGGATATCACACGCTGGTTTGGGGTGTCAAATGACATAGCCAGATAGTCATCAGACTGCTGATATTATTGTTTACCTGGGTCAGAGCCTTCCGTCCTGTCCCGTTCTCGAACTTTGACCTTTATGTTGGTTTTGGGTCTTTTGTCATCTTTTGAACATGTTTACTGGGGCATAATCTGTATAGCATAAAATTCACCCACTTAAAGTAGTATACAATTAACTAGGAAACTTCAGAGGTGTTTGGTCATCATCACAGCCTGCTTTCAAAATATTTCATCACTCAAGAGAAATTTCCACCCGCTAGTCATGCCGCATCATTCCTGTCCCAGAATTCTCTATAGCCACAGACAGCCACTCACCTACTTTCTGTCTCCATAGACTTACCTCTTCAGAATATTCAAATCAATGCAGTCAGTAATGCAAGGTATTTTCCTCTGATTGGCTCTTTTCATGTTTTCAAAGCCCAACTGTGTTATCCCGGATAGTTTCGTTGGTATATACCATGACTAAGAATATTCTGAATTTTATTTATCCACTCATCAATTTATAGACATTTGAGTTTTCCTACTTCTTGGCCATCATGAATAATGTTGCAGTGAGCCTCTGTATCCATTTTACATGGACATGCGCTTTCATGGTTTTCTAGAAATAGGAAGGCCAGGGTATGTAACACTAAAATCTTCACACTGCTTTTTCAATGTCTACATACTCTACATTCCTACTAAGAGCAGTTGAGGATTCCAGTTTCTCCATAGCCTCACCAACATTATGTTTCCTATTTTAAACATTCTAAGCATCCTAATGGGTATGAAACAGTGTCTCACTGCTATTTTTGTTTAGCAGTCCTCTGGTTATGAAAATTTGTTACATCTTTGGAGAAATGCCTATTTAAATTCTCTGTGCTTAACTAACTTGCCTTTTATTGTTGAATTATTTATATATTCTGGATGTAATCACATATATGACTCAAAGATACTTTTGGTGCCCTCTGTAGGTTGTCTTGAAGTTATTGATATGAACTGATAAATCTTAACTGTCTCATGTTTTGCATTTAAAGCCTCCATCCCTTTGAACTGATGCCTCCAAACTCTCTTTCCAGCCGCTGTTCCTCTACCTGGCTCTCCAGTCTGTCCACGATCCCCTTCAGGTTCCCGAGGAATACATGAAGCCATATGACTTCATCCAAGATAAGCACAGACGGATTTATGCAGGGATGGTGTCCCTCATGGATGAGGCAGTGGGAAACGTCACCGCAGCCTTGAAAAGCCACGGGCTCTGGAACAACACGGTGTTCATCTTCTCCACAGGTCAGTCTGCCGGTAGGCCGTCCGTCTCTAGGATGTGACATTCAATAGGTGCAATAAAGACAGATTGGAGCAGCTGGCATTTCCTTATGAAAACAAATCCTAACTGCAATAGTGGAACCACAGTCGCAATTCGAATAAGGAAACGGAATTACATATCTTTCCTCCTTTTGTTTGTATTTCAAAATACACTGGGTGTGTACTTGAAGAGCAGCACTCACTGACTGACTGAGTTAGCAGGTTCCACACATCCACAGGGCATCAGGATGGCAGGTCCCCAGAGTGCCTTGCCAGCCCAGCCATCTTCTCTGACTACCACTGTTGCTAACTGAAGGTCCCCGTGTCTGGGCAGAGATGGGCTGTGACACTGTAAGACAGATTAGAAAAGGAGCCGATTAAGCTTCAGCTAGAGTTTCCAAGTATAAGGTATTTTTGTATTAAAATAGTTTCCTGACAATAAAAGTCACGCATTCATTGCAGGGAAAGTAAGCAGAGAAAAGGGGGAAAGAGAAGTAGAATCTCAGCCCCCAGGATGTCTAAGACGGTTTTCATGGAGTCCGGGACTTTGAGTAGAAATCTCTTGTGGTCGTGATTCCTTTCCTCCACCAGAAACGGTTTTCTTGAATTTCACTCCAACGGGACTTGGCAGAGATCTTTGCTTGTTCCTTGTCCTGAACACTCAGGCAGCGTGTTCTTTTCTCATATTGCTGATTTTGGGGATTGCTAGACATCCAACCGCCCCTCTTCCCCACTTTGCAGAACGTCCGATATTTGCTTACTTGATCAGTCTTCTGACGGTCTTAGTTTCTTGTTCTGATTTCTTTACATTTCTTTTACTGTTTGGAAAATTTGCTTATCAGTCTTTCCTAAACTTGGCATTGAATTGATCTCAATCACTGCTGTATAGGACAATTTTAAGAGCCTCATGTGTTAAGTTTAACCCCCACAGTAATTCACTCCCTGAGGACCGTTCCCCCGTCTTGCAGCTGTGAGAACTAGACCCAGAGAAGTTAATACTTAGCCCCCGGTTACACAGCCACATCTGGGCATGTCTGGCTCTCCGCTTCAGGCTCTGTGGCATTTTCTGGCCTCACAGATGGCAATCTTTGTTTACCTGAGACAAGATCTGGTTACCATATAGCCACGCTGGCCTGAATTCTCAGTCCTCCTGCCTCAGCCTCTTTGGTGCTGGGATTGTGTGTGATCGTGAGTTGATCACGTCCCTGGTGAGTTGTTAGTGCTTGTGTTCTCTTCCAACTGCTGACACTGCAGAGCAGCTTCCATGATGGGCTGCAGTGGTGAGCAGCTCAGGCTCCAGGCAGGGCACTGTGGGTCGGTAGTGTCTGCGTGAGCAGCTGGTGTCGTAAAGCAGCCACAGCTTTAGTGCCATCGAAAGACTATAATTTTCCAAGTGTTCCCTGTACTGATGAGGGTTGAATGTAAGATCATTTTTTTCACACACAAAAAAAAAAAGGAAGAAAAGAAGGAAGACATGATCCTTTACAGGGTCTCTTATAATCTGGGAGTCAACCTCAGTTTACTTCATTTAAAAAACCCTTGTATAGCATTTTTGATCAGTCTGGTGTTGAAGGCCTATGGAGTCTCTAGAAACACTTTTGAAAGGAGACCAGGATGCTTAACACCGATTTAGCAATTATTCCTTGGAAATCACCTCATAACTGCAAAAATTGGAGCCTGTAAGTTAAAAAACTCAAGCCTTTGTTGCAGAGATCATGACTACACAGTTTCTGGACAGTGATTTCCTGAGTATGGATTAATATGTTACTCATGAGCTAAAGAGGGCTCAGCAGCGAAGATGTTCACTCTGGAAACTTAAATATCTCAAAGTGACTCTCATACGAGTAGAGAGATTGGCGTTGAGGATGTCTGGGAAGAGATGGGATAAATTTTTTTTTTGTGATATACGAGAATGAAAAAATATTTGAAAATCAATGTTTTGTGTCACAGTTTCAGATATGTGTGTGTATTTTAAAATAGAGTTCATCATTTTATAAACATCTGAACATTTTATTCAATTTAGCAAAAATAATATTTGAAGCTTTACTTTGAAAAACTGCACCTTATAATAGGGCTGTCATATCCCAATATGATGGTGTCTTAACAGATGTATTAATCCTAGGTCATCTTTGCTTTGTTTGGGGGCCCAATGCTTATGCCTATGAATTTTAATAATGCTCCTAAATTTGATTCAGTGGAGTTTTAGTTAGGATTTTCACATCAATTCACAAGCAAGAGTGGGGTTGGTTTCCTTCTTCCCTGGCAGGCTTTGCTGTCTTGGTTGAATTCATGTGATACAGTGATTAGGATGTTTTCCCCATCTCTCTCTCTGATCTGGAGTGATAGGCGGTCCCTGGAGCCTTCTTTGGAGGCATTTTAAAAGTTATCTCCATAGTTTAAATTTTTTCCTTCCTTATGTCTAGATGTGAGTCTTGAAATGTTTTCAAGTTAGTTTTGCCCGAGATAACAGTGACTGCCTTGACTGTTCCTCCAGATGATTCTCCATCCCGGGAAGTTTTCTCGGCCTGTGTCTGAGCTTGCTGATTTAGGTCGGCTTGATTTGCTGGTGGGGGTTAGGATGGGGGGGGGGACACAAACTTTAATAGGTTGAATTGCTGGCCAGCTTCTTTTCTTATCCCTTTTTGGCTTTCTGTACGTCCGTCCGTCCGTCGGTCCCCCCTTCTCCCTCGCTCCAGTGTTTCTGTGTCCCACCCCCACCCCCTCAGTCCCCCTCGCTCCCCTGTCACTGGCTGGAGAGTTCTGCCGTCCGTGTCCGCGGTGCAGATTATTGTGACTGTATTTTTGATATCTTCGCAGTCCTTCCTTCCTTTGCTCGGTCTGTGCCCTTCTCCACGGAGTTTCCCGGTTAGAGTGACCGCTGTGTCAAGTCCTGACCGCGCATGCGCTCAGGCTCCTGCCTCCCCCCTCCCCCCCCCCAGTGTTCACCTCCACTTACCCTGCACTTGCTCATGGTGTAAGCAGGACAGCTCAAGGTTCCTTTGTGAGCTAGTTCCTGTTCCATTTTAAAGAAGGAACCCCAACTTCAGGAAGCTGAGAGATGAGTCACATGTCGAGAGAGAGAGAGAGAGAGAGAGAGAGAGAGAGAGAGAGAGAGAGAGAGAGAGGCAGAATTCAAATTCAGGTCTAGTGGAGTCAACATCTGATTAGCAATCACTTGCCCTTCTAGCTCATCTCCTTGTCTTTGACCTCCCTCTCGGCTTTCTGAGTGACTGTTCCCAAAAGCCAGCCTCTCCCCAAGTCTTTCTGAGGAGAACTTTAAAATCTTCATTTTATGCCGACTCACCGCCGGCTTTCTCCGAGTGTAAGTGGTGTAGAGTCCATGTGCACAGCACACGTGGCCGTCTCTCTGTCCCCTGGCTAATTCTGTCCCACATCTGTGGTTGGGGTCAGGTTGATAGACACAGCGCACTGAGTTCCCAGGCCTTCAGGAGCGAAGTGCATTCCACCCTGCAGAAGTCATTCGAGTAGTTATGTTTCCTTCCCTTCTGGCCATGGGTTCTTTGACCAGCCCAGGTCACCTTGACCTGACTCCCTCAACTCCATCCTGTTAATGTTTTACTTTTGGAAATTGCCCGGAGACCCTTCCTTCCTCCCGTCCCATCTTCTAGCAGTGATGAGACCTCTCAACTATGTATAGAAGGGGAAAGAGGTAATAATTCTTTGGTTGTGTACAAAATAACACTCCTAGGCTTTCTCCTGCCTCCATTCAGGTAGGTGGCATGGCTCGTGTCCAAAGACCAGGTAGCTCAGGTTAGACCTGTTTTCCTCAGCCCAGCATCTCTGGCCTTAAACTTTGTGAAACTGTTTCAAGATTCTAGCATTAGAAACTGTTTCCCATTGTCGTATCCTGAGTCACGATTAGTTCCCATCTTCCTCTGTTTGTTTTTGGCTAGATATTGGCTAAAAGGAGCGGTGCTGGCCGCAGGAGCGGTGCTGGCCGCAGGAGCGGTGCTGGCCGCAGTCAAAAGGACAAGATTTTAGCCCGGACTCCCGTCACCACGGCTCGTCCTTCTAGTTGCTAAACTTGGGGAGTGGGAGCCAGTCAGTTCTTGATCAGCTATATCAGTGGCTCTCAACCTTCCTAACGCTGCGACCCTTTAATACAGTTCCTCATGTTGTGGTGACCCCCCAACCATCCAATTATTTTCTTGCTGCTTTATAACTGTAATGTTGCTGCTGTTATGAATCGTAATGTAAATGTCTGTGTTCTCCGATGGTCGTTGGGGGAGGGGAGTTGTAGCCCACAGGTTGGGAACCACTGAGCTAGACCCGGAGTCCCTGCAGAAGAAACAGTGGTATCTTGTCCGTGTCTACACCAGCTCTTTCCAGCATAGCTCATCTCACGGAGTTCCACTGAGGCTCTGACTCTAACGAGAAGTAATTTGCATTTCTTTCTCCAGAGGGTTTTCTGTGACTCTGGACACATTATTTCCTGAAGTTGCATTTAGTAATGAGCACGGCAGTGTGGTTATGCCCCAGGAGAGAGGGCCTGCACTGAAGCCGTGTGGTTCACCTTTCCCGATTCTCTGGCTCCGTAGCGCTCCTCTTCCTTGTAAGTGCTTGTGTTTGTGCGTCCAGACTGGTGAGCGTTGACTGTGTTAGTGGAGAGAGAGCACGAAATGCACCAGCTTCCTGGTATCCAGCCTGTGCTCCATGGCAGAGAGAGGCAGGCTCTAGGTTAGGCTGCCCCAGGCTGCTAGCTTTCTTTTTAAAGTTCCCTTTATAATCTGCGAGCTCCACAGGGTGTCTCCTCCTCTGTCACACTCTTCTGAGTGTCTGAGGTGACCTTTCTCAGTGCATGGTCTTAAGACCTTCACGGCACTGTTGTTATCCCCGAGTTCCTGAGGTGTTAGCTGCACAACACTGTGCAGCTACTAAATGCCACTGAGCACAGCACTTTAAAGTAGCTAACTTTATGTCATGTGACTTTCACTTCAATTTAAAAAATGTTACTGCCTTTTTATTTATGTGTGTATGTGTGTGTGTGCACACGCGCGCGCATTCCACAACTTATGTGTGCAAGTCAGAGAACAACTTGAAGGTGTCAGTTCTCTCCCTACATTGTAGGTTCTGGGGATTGAACTCAGGATGTCAGGTTTGGCAGCAATCACCTTTTACCTACTGAGCCCTCTCACTGGCCCTCACCTCGATTTTTAAGGTTCATTTTCTTGTGCTTTCCCACAAATGTACTGACTCTAAACCCCGAGATTAGGGGCTTTGGAATTTGTAACACTTCACACAATTATTTTGTAAGTAGAATTTGAGAACCTCTGAACTGGAGGTAACTCTCTCAGATCCTAGGAATTTACCTTGCTAGGAATGGATGTAGTGTATACACACAGACATATCCTCCACCCTAGGAGAAATATGTACTCTGATCACATGCTACCAGAGAAGGATTAGAGATCGCTGTGTAAAAAGAAACGAGACAGGGAATATTTGCTAATAGTTGCATTAATCATATGTGTATATGTGTATCTGCCAGAAACCAACTGAGCGTGGCATTCAGCTTCTCCCAGGTACCTTTCAGTTGAAGAAGTGGGGGCTGGAGAGATGGCTCAGTGGTCAGAGCATTGGCTGCTCTTCAGAGGACGGAGGGTCTACTCCCAGGACCCCCATGGCAGCTCACAGCCATGGGTAACTCCAGGTCCAAAGGATCTGATGCCCTCTTCTGGTTCTGAGGGCAGTGTACTCACATGGTGCAAACATGCATTCAGGCAAAAGTCCATATACATGAGATAAAAAGAAACAAATGTATTTTAAAGAGAAAGAAAATGTACTCATTTCTAGGTTCTTCGTTAAAGCTAAGGAGGACAAGCTTAAAATTATTCTTCATGCCGCTACTGATATGAATTAGAATTGATTGATGAATGTCATTCTGTTATGGACTTGGTTAGGACTCCCCCCACCCCTGTGTTAGGAATTAAATCACAGAGTTTTACCACTGGCCACAGCTCCATCTCGTGCTATTCTTTCTGTGTCTGGGATTAATTTTACCACAAGCAAATACTGCTTGTCTTGTTGCTCATGTTACCATTGTGTTTTTACGTAACAGCGACCCTTTTATCCTTCTGTGATAGCGCATCATCAGAGTTCGAGTCCAGCTTTCCTGCTAGTGAGTTTTGTTGATTCTGGCTCAGTGTCCCGGTCTTTTCAATGGCCATTTATTCATTTACTCAGCCTCTGCTAGCACTGGGGAGATGATGGTACATGTTTAGCAGGATCAGATCTCCCTGTCAACTCGGTGTGTGTGGAGGCACACTAAAGCAGGCAGGGTTTTTAGGAGGCTCTGACAAGAAAGAAGGATGAAAGGACAAAAATGGGGGGTTGTGGATGGAGCTGCAAGAGGGGATTTAAGAACTAGGAGAATTTGGGCCAAGAACTCCTGCTCTGAGCATTTTTATCCCTAGCAATGATAGATTGCTATCCTGTGGTCTTCAGTGTGGGGGCAGTCTTGAGAGAGATTGGGGTGCATTTGCAGAGAGCTGCAAAGGGTGCAGACTCTGACCAGAATGCATGTGTAATCTACGTGGCAGGAGGTTCACAGACCACGGATTCGTCGTGCGCTTGGGCTGTAGACTGGGGGAACTGGGAATGTGTGAAGCAGGCTTGGCTGCTGCTCTGGTTACAGTGAGGTTGCCGTCCACTGAGCCAGCCCTGCACAGTGCAGAGGGGTCCTATCCATGATGTCAGTGTCACCCTAAGACCACCAGAACCCGTTCAGAGTAAGTTATTGTAGAATATAAAGTTTTAGCACTTATCACTTGAGCGGTCACAAAATTACGTGTAATTGATTATTTCCAACCGAGAGTGAAAAGAATCGTAACTAATTCCCCTAACTCCAAAGTCCCCCTTTGCATTTTATGAGAATTCTCTTCAAAATAGGTAGCTAGCAATAGAGGGCTGCTGCCTTGCTTTAAGGATGCTTGTGCAGTTGGCAGACTTGTGGAATATTGTAGAAACCTGTGTTGGGAGCAAGCCACCTGACTGCCAGCCGAGAGGCCTGGCTGGGCGCTCCAGACCTTTGAGAGCATGGCTGACAGAGCTGAGAACTATTTAATGAGTAAAGCGGGTTGCACATCACGCCAGCGCTCACCTGGCAGTGGCATATGCCTTTAACACACGTCTGTCAAAGAGGAAAGTAACCGTCCGTGGATTCAAACTGAGACTAGGTTGACCTGTCCTTAAGCAGCTAGTGATCATGTCACCCCTGGAGACTTCGCATATTAATGTCTGCACGAAGACCATGTTGGGTCACTTGAAACTTTTATTCATAAGGGGTGTTAATTTACTGATAACTTCACCGAGTGAAAATAATAACCAGTGTGCTTGAGGGCTCTAGACCAGTCTTGTTTTTAGTGTCTCTGTGACGGGCTTCTGAGTGCTCAGTCCACGTCTAAGGAAAGGACACCTCTCAATCCCTATGTTTCTAGACTGTCATTGTTTTATTATATTACTTAATAGGTGCAGGAATATCATATTGCTGGTATTTTGAATTTTCAGCAGGTGAAACATGCAGCAATCAACATTTTCACACTTCGGTGAGCATATAGCATCGTGGCCTTTCTCTGAGTTTATAATTAATGGGTGGTCATATTGAACTGAGCATGTTTATTGACTAAATTGCAGGAAGCTTTCCAATCATTTGGAGTTATTTTCTCCTTTTCCCTTTGTGTTCCGTTTTAAAGGTCATGTTGAAGATGGCTCCCTTTCTCACTCCTCTCAGAACTTCCTGGAGCTCAAGTTCCCTCTGAGGCAAGGGGGTGTTTCACTGCACAAGCTTTATGGGAGGTTGAATCAGGATGAGGGTGGATTATATATAGAGAGAAAAGCACCTCGAAATCACAGGTGTAAGGGGGAGGGGCTGAAGTAAAGCCAACAGCCACAAGCTACTCCTTGCCTGTTTACAGGAGTCTAGTCTGTTCACATCTGCTCTCTCCTCCAGCAGCCTCAGGTGTTTCAAGTATCAAACCTATCAAGCGGGCTAATCGTTAACATACCTGTCAACCCCACAAAGAAATGTCATCGAATGTGTTACTTGGACAAGGCCATCTTGTCCAAACATAACTGCAGGGTTATTCCGATGTCAGGATTCTGTGGACTAGGGAGGAACGCAGTAAGATGAGGAGCTAGTTGGAGAAGGTGCTGGTGAACCGCAGCCTCGAGGAACCCCTGGGATGAGAGGATGGCAGCTGGAGCTAAGTCTGTGTTTGCCTGCCTGCCAGCCCGGGACCCCAGCCCACGGGTGTGTTCCCTCCGTTCAGAGTGTCTTCCTTTCTCAGCTAAACCTTTCTGAAAGCACACTGGTTGACGCTCCCCAGAGGTGGGATTCCAGATCCCGTCAGGCTGAGAATGGAAACGTCACAACTCCATTCCTTGTCAGCTCCGCCATGTCACTTTAAATCATAGCATTCTGCCAGTCCTCTGAAGTCTCATTTTCACCTTATCCTCCATAGAAGGAGGCATGTGCTGACCTCGGTGATTGCATGTACAGAAAAGTTCTGAGTTCTGCTTTCAAGGGCTCCCACTCTTACCCATGTCAGACAAGCCATCAGACCCAACCTGCTGGTAGTCTACGACTTCTTAATTGAAAATTTATTTTATGTGTATGGCTCTTTTGCCTGCCTGAGTGTCTTGCACCATACCTATTGCCTACAAGCCAGATTAGGGCATGTGATCCCTGGGAACTGAAATCATAGATGGTAATAATGTGCCATGTGAGTGCGGGGAACTGAACCAGGGTTCTCTGGAAAAGCAGCCAATGATCTTAACCACTGAGCCGTTTCTTAAGCCTCCAGTAGTAGAAGATGGTTTACAACCAAGTTCTAAATCGTGTGACCCCGACAGTGTTAGTATGTGCTATAGAAAACTTGGTTTTAAACTGAGAAGGAAAAATGCCAGTGGGAATAGTCTGGGGTCAATTCACAGAAAGATGGGACCTGGAAGAATGTCTAGATGTGAGAGGCAGAGGAGGGTAAAGAAAGGGGTCAGCTCTAGAGGTCTCGTAGAGACGGTAACCGGGATGACCAAAATTAACAGCCAATATAGCGAGGTGAGCCTCACTGTAGCACAGCGTCACAGACTGCGCATGTGTCAGACAATCAGGAGGTGCTGCCAGTGTCTCTCGTTCCTGGAGCAGGTACTTTATAATCTGCAGAGTCATGCAGCACTTCCTAAGTGGAAGGTGGAACCCGGTCCAGGTTGTTTGACAAGCCTCTATGTCGGTGGGCTATGATAGGAAGGAGCAGGCAAGTAGGCTCAGTGCATAGGAGCTAAACAAGGCATGCCTGGATGGATGGATGGCTGGGCTTCTAGAAATTTAGAGCTGGGGAAGGTTCTAGGGGAGTTCCAGTCCACCCTGATTATTGAAAAAACAGACCTAGGCAGGCTGAGCGATGCATGTTGAAATAGACATTTGGCTCCATCTTTACTCCCAACCCTAGGCTCTTACCTCCCTGCACTGTAGGGTTCGTCCATGTGGTAATGACGCAGAGATCATGGGATAATGACGCAGAGATTTTAATGTCGGTCGTGGGTAGTAGAGTGCAGCTTCAGTCACTTGGAAATGGATGCGCTCTGAGAACAGGCCTTGCCGAACTCGAGCCGAAACCAAGAACTATGTGACGGCTCCTCGGCTTTTGGCCAAAATGTCTTTGTAACCTGTAGGTAGCCACCTTTAAGAACTGGGTGAGGACTGGCATTCAAAAAAACAAAAACAAAACAAACATGCATTTACCTTTGGCTTGAAAACAGCAGAATCTCATCACTCTTTCAAACTTCTACTCTACCTGCCAATCAGTGGTAAAACGGAAAAGCTGGTTGTTCTCCGCCAACCTTCCTTACCCCCCTCCCCTCCCCCTTTCCTCCCCCTCCCCCCTCCAGTTTTCATCTCCTAATGGAAATGCCCATGAGCAGTGTAGAGCCCAGTGTGAGCAGCCAGAGGAAGAAAGGGCTAAACACCCTGGAGATACTCGTTTATGAGTCTGCAGAAAGTGGATGGGTCGCAGGTGCCCCGGGTCTGGAATCTTTAAGCAGAGACATTAATAGTAGGTAAAGGGCACACATTTAAGTCTCGAGGGGGGAACAGGAACTGGCATTTGAATGACAAAAAGCCTCATATTATTTACCTTCATCTCCTCCACAATATAAAAATGGAAATGTATTTCCTCTATAGTTTTGTTGTTGTTGCTGCTGCTGTTATTTTATTTAGTTTTTTAAGGAAGAAAACTGAGAAAAGCCTCATATTATTTACCTTCATCTCCTCCACAATATAAAAATGGAAATGTATTTCCTCTATAGTTTTGTTGTTGTTGCTGCTGCTGTTATTTTATTTAGTTTTTTAAGGAAGAAAACTGAGATCGGCTAAATTTTAGCTACTGAAGTACCCAAACGGCTGTTTTTTCCCCCATTTGACTCTGTGCATGTGTGGGATTCTCCCTGAGGGCAGTGGTAGGTGCTGTGTATGTCTATATCATAAAGCATTTGCTCCGGAGACAAGAGAGTTCCGGGGCTAGCTAGTGGCGGATGTGTCCTGGATTCCTCTCCTCCGTGGGGTTTGCAGAGGCCACCGTGGCTGTCTAACGAGCTCTGAGACTGCTGAGAAAAGTCCACAGTCCCCTTCCTCCCGCAGATTATCAGCTGCCTCTTCTCTGAGGAGAGGGCCTGGGAACCGGTGCTGAGGCTCTTGGCTGGGGGCTGCCCTGCTGTGCTTGGCTTTGCCCATCCTCTGCTTTCAGAAGCATCAGATCCCCCCACCAGGCCTAAAACAATAACAGGAATGCATCTGAAGGGATCCCCAGTTACTTCTCTTGCTGACTTTGGCAGTTGGGTTGGAGCAGCAACAAAATGCTGAACATAAAAATTCTGCCTCCCAGGCTTTTGTTCCCTTCTACAGAGCAACCCTAACCTCGAAGGACTCTTTTCTCATGTTTTCTTAACGAGAAAATGTTTCAGGGATTATTGGCACTGCAGATTTATTCTTTCCCGGTGGTTTTCACTCTTAAGCAACTGTAATCTCTGTGATCTTGTTTGTAGTTTTGTTTGAGCATGGGCACTCGGGGCTGGAGAGATGGCTCAGTGGTCAATAGCACTGGCTGCTCTTCTAAAGGACTCAGGTTCAGTTCTCAGCACCTACGTGATGACTCACGACTGTCCACTAACTCCAGGTCCAGGAGATCCAGTGCCCTCTTCTGACCGTCTCAGGCACCAGGCATGCACATGGTGCACAGGCAAAACACACACATAAATCAATCTAAAACAATAATGAAAAGGAAAACATTTTAAAGCAGAATTTCCTTCCTTGCTCGCTTCCTTCTTCCTTCCCTCCCTATCCATAAAGCACTTCCTACCTTATTTATGTAGGATTTTTTTTTTTTAAAGAATTGTTTCTAAAATTTAACAAACCTTGAAAGTAATGTCAGTGCTGTGGAACTTGCCAGACACCTTCAGTCTCTATCTGTTGTCAGTTCAGCCTATGATCTTATCACATATTCAGACACACATGCGATCTGTGAAATCATAAATGAAGTGGGATGTGGGGAGTGGAGCACCACGTTTCTGAGATTGGTGGTGGCCATGTGATGTCATTTTAAAATTTCATGTTGGTTTCACTTTATGTTCAAAGGTCTTTTTTAAGTCCAGAGGTGATGGAGTAGGCTGGATGGTGGGGTCCAGCCCCCAAAGTGCTCTGTATGCACAGTATGTGTAGTACACATCACATCTCTGTGTCCTTGAAGGGAGTGGCCTGATTGGTTTCTGTTTAGGGTGTCATCAGGCTGTTACTAGGGGAGGTTACCCTTTTGGTAATAAGAATTTGTAGTCAACAGGCATGGCTCTGTAATTTTAATTTAGACAAGGAACTGGTTCTGAGATCTGTCATTAAGTGAGCTATGGTCTCTTAGCTTATCTGAAACAAGGGTAGTCTGAGGCATAAGCATTGCTCGTGTCCTCAGTAATGAACCTTTTCTGTGTCTGAGGCTATGAACTTGTCTCCAAAAAGATCTAAAAGGAATGTGAATGGGCACACAAAATATGTTTCCCTTATTGTTAGCATAGTGCTTCCTAAAGAACTCAGGAATGTTGGGCAGTATACTTGAAATTTCCAGGACAAGAGGCAGGTGGGAATGATGAGGTTTGGGAAAGAGACTGGCCATGAGGCTGGCTTACCAGGAGGAGATGGGATCTAAATTAAACTCTTCTCACAATCACTAAGATATAGGGAGGCCAAGGAAAAGGAGGAGAAGACATTTGGGGCATGGCTTTGTGCACACGCAGGGCCACAGGAAGAGGGAAGCAAAGTGGTTTTGGCATGGTGACTGAGTCAGTCCATCTTTTCAGCAGCACTCTACTCCGCAGAGGATAGGACATGTCTCCCAGGGCTCTGCATCTTGTTTAAATGCATAAGGAGGAAAAGTAATAGGTTAACAGTTGAGTCGTTTTCAACATTTTTATGTTAAAACCACAGGTACATCATGGAAGAGAATGCAATTTTATAAAAATGTAAGAACTCAGATTTCTACTCTTTCCTTCCTTCCTTCCCCCCCCCCCACCTCCACCTCCTCTCAGATAGGTTTTACTTTGCAGCCTTGGAGAGAGGAGAGAGGAGATTTCTGAACAGGGATGCTCTGACCTTGAGAGCACTTTCAAACTGTATTGGTGCTAATGATTAAGATCTGAAAGAAATAGCCGGGCGGTGCACACCTTTAATCCCAGCACTTGGGAGGCAGAGGCACGTTGATCTCTGTGAGTTCAAGGCCAGCCTGGTCTACAGAGCGAGATCCAGGAAAGGCGCAAAGCTACACAGAGAAACCCTGTCTCGAAAAATCAAAAAAAAAAAAAAAAATGTGAAAGAAAGCATGTTATGAAGCAAGGGAATTGAAGAACATTAGTCTAGTACTCCATATTTGTGCTGTATCAGTTCACTTTTCATAGTTGTGACTACAGCATCTGGAAAAATGATGCAGTGGAGGACAGATTTATTTGGGCAGTTTCAGAGCTGTAGTGAGTTGTAGCGGGGAAAACACAGTGGAGTGGTTCATGGTGATAGAAGTGTGTAGCTGATGCTGGCCCCATCACATCAATGGGAAGCAGAGACTCAGACACGAGGCAGAGGCAGATGCCACCTTCAGAGGCCGGCCTCCATCAGCAGACTGCTGCAAGCCAGGCCTCACCTCCTGAAGGCTCCACAGCTTCCCCATATAATGCTACCAGCTACAGACCAAGTATTCAATACATGAGCATATTGGGAACATTTCAGAGTCAATACCATGTACCTCTTATACACTGCAACATTTTTTTCCTCTGGGGTGTATTAAAAATAACTATTTCTCTTTTGTAAATAAAAATAACAATTGTAGTGAGGTTATTGAAAACCCCAAGGGACCAGTGGCAGAAATGGTTTGAAATTTTAAGTGGCTTTCTATTCTAGCTATTATATTCATGGATGTCTTAGTTCAGGTTTCTATTGGTGTGATAAAACACCACGACCAAGACAACTTATAAAAGAAAAAATTGAACTATTAAAAAAAAACAAACATTTTACTAAAGTAAAAAAAAGGGGGAACTAGGGACTCATCATTCCTCTCCACATTCTATTCTTTCCCTTGTTTTATATATTTTAAATTTTTTATCTGCTGGAGTTTATCGGTGGATTCTGCTGGAGTATCCACTGCAGATAAGCACTGGAGGGCTCCTGTTGCAAATCACCCTCTGGAGCGATGGAAGGATCTTTCTACTAGCACTTGGAGGAGACCCAATCTAGTGTTGGTGTGGGCCCGGGGTTCTGTTTATGTCTTTCCTCAGGACAATGAGGTTCCTCTTTGGATTCCTGAGCACTGAATGTGCCCTGTGGCTGCTGCTGAGGCCCAACATGACAGACCTATTGGGTCTTTATGAAAAACTCTACCCTTCTGATGCCAATGGGGATTAAGAGCCCAATATGGCCAGCTTTGGCAAGCATTAATGTAAGCCTAGGAACTGTAGCCACGAGGTTGGATTCTCCAGAAGAGCTGCCAGCTTAAGTCGTGCTGAGATCAAGAAAAATGGGCCTTGGCGATTCATGTTACTGGAGTTGTATCCATGCCAGTGAATGTCCACACACTCCAGACGAGAATTTGACATTGCTGCTGCCGTTGTTGCTGTTATAGCAATGGCGGCCACCACTGCTACTGTTTCTGGGGTTACCATTTCATAATTGCTTACTACAGCTAGCACAGTGGAGACCCTGGCAGCAAAAGTAGCTACCACAGTTAGTTAATCTTTCATTCTATTGGGCATGATAAATTTAATTCAATAGTTATATACATTTCGATTGGCTTTAAAAATTATAAATTTATAAACTCAAGTTCCATTTGCCTTTAGGATACCATCTTACAAGGACTCCAATTTGCAGTAAGGCTTGTTAAGGAAGGGAATGGCTCAGTTGCCTTTAGCCTACTGGCTGTGGGTGGGATAGGACCCTCTGTTGGTCTTCTCTGTGTTGAACACACAGATTGCAAGCCCAGTGCTACTTTGAGATCTTTGCCAGCAGTTAACTCTGCAGCTCACACACAGTTGAGCCTGTATGATAATGAGTATTCAAAGACGGGTAATTCCTGGGGGGCGCTCACCAACCTAAGACAGAGCGCCTGTGTGGCCTGGGCAGGCGTCTCCATGATGGATAAGGTGACCTGCTGACGTCCCACGCAACCTAAGTCAGAAGCTCATTTATTAGTAAAAGGGGGACCTGTAGGGCCCTGGCCCCTGTTTTGGGTAACTGTTGCCTTGCTTGCTGACCTTGACCTTGATAATCCTCCCTATGCTAATTCCCTGCTGGGTTTCACCCTCCTGAATGCTTAAGGGAAGTTCCTTGTCTGTGTATCCTGCATAATGGGGGGTTAACAGCTTAGATGCAAGATTGTAAAACATCAGTAGCGAACCTCTGCCCTCCAGGGTTCTCCCATTGTGCTGTAAGCCTGTATTTAAGACCTCTTCCCTCCTTCAATAAACAGCATTTGGCCTTTAATAAAAAAATGATAATAATCTAGCAGCTTTGTCCTCAGGATTTTTCTTGGGCACTCTGACCATTAACAGTTAATGATACACTGCTTGGGACATGGCAAAATGCCCAGAGTAGCTTGAAGATTTTGTTTTGGTCTAGTGTCATTGAAGCAACCAAAGGTACCAGCATGAGTTCAGGCAGCCATATGCCTCTAGATTCTTAAAAATTGAGTTATGCGGTTAATGAGTAAGAACGATAACTATTTATTCATGATGTCAAAACTTGAGGGGAAATGATTGGAAATGATAACTCTGTTCTGTCATAGTTTATTAACAGTTACTGAAAGATGAGCAAAAGGAAGTGAAACATACGTCCCAAAACAAAAATGATATGAAGTATGTTTTGGAAAATCATGAATGTATCCCTGCTTATTAAATTCTGTATAAATAAAGAAACACTCTGGCTGCTAGCAGTCAGGCTACAAGATTCTCCCAACCAAAAAAAAAAAAAAAGAAAGAAAGAAAGCGTTTAATTATGCTTACGGTTTAGAGGGTTAGAGTCCGTGATGGTGGAGCAAAGGCATGATGGCAAGAGTAGCTGAGAGCTCACATCTTAATCTGCAAGCAGGAGGCAGAGATGGAGGAGGGAGAGGAGAGGAGAAAGAGTGGGATGGGGAAGGAATATGCTTAGAATAGCAGGAATGCTTTGAAACCTCAAAGCCTGCCTCTAACAAAGCCACACTCCTAGTCTTTCCCAAACAGTTCCACCAACTGGGTCCAAGTATCCACACATAGGAAGTGTGTTGATAGGGGTGGCCATTCTCATTCAAATGTACAATAGTCTGGCATGGCTGTGTAAGAACTGAAGTGTCTTTTGTTCTCAATACAGCGTGCTATTCTGAAAACTAAAAAGATAAGGATCACTTCTAGATGGGTTTATTTTCTGTAAGTTCGGCTTTTTTTTTTTTTGGTTTTTCGAGACAGGGTTTCTCTGTGTAGCTTTGCACCTTTCCTGGAACTCACTTGGTAGCCCAGGCTGGCCTCGAACTCACAGAGATCTGCCTGGCTCTGCCTCCTGAGTGCTGCGATTAAAGGCATGCGCCACCACTGCCAGCTTCTGCACTGGCTATTTAGCAAGTATAGACATTTAGAAAATACCTAAAAATTGAAAGAGGTAAATAATTTGTTGGTCTTGGTCAACACCCCCAACAGAATAAAAACCAAACAATTGTCATCCCCACTGCCTTTTCCAGAGGACAAGCCCCCAAAGCCATGGGACTTCCCTTATGTCCTTCTTACTGCTCTGTCAGCTCACATGCTGGAAGAGTTTAGTCACCTGTTTTGCTGCATATAGTTGAGAAGCGATAGCATTTATTTTCTCTGAGCTAATGTAGCTACTTTTCTCTAGATGGCCATCCCTTAGGTGCTATCTTAGCAAGAATTGGAACATTAATTGATTATGAAGCCTCAGCAAGATCACTTGTTACATCTGAGGCAGCCAATGCAGAAACTGTGTTCCCGTGGGTTGGTGACAGCCTGTGTGACCATTGGCCGGGGCTCCTGCAGAGCACTCTAAATGAGAAATCAGCAAGCGTGGGTCACGGTAATAAGTTGTTCCATGTCTGCAGATCCAGGAAAGAGCAGACACAAACAGCCTTTTCCTCGCAGACTTGCAACCGGTCTGCCAAGGTGTTTCCCTAAGTACTTAGGATGCGGGGGATGGATGGAGTCTGGGGAGGATACTTTCATCACATGTAAAATCATTGCCAGTGGATGTTTCTCTCTGCCATGTATGAATACAATGTATGGGGAGTAAGAAACACACTTGGAAAAGCACGGTGTTTTCACGTTCATGTTTGAGGACAGCATTTTGCTCGTAGAGCCCCCTGCTGCTCTTGTCTCAGCCAGGCTCAGTCTTATTCCCTGAAGTACCTGCCCCCCCTTCAGCTGCCCAACCTCTCTTTCTATTCTTGGCTTTGGATATACGTTGCTCTTCACGGAGAATGTGGCCCGCATAACCCAGACTTTGTTCTAACACGAGGAATTCCTATTACATCTTAACCCAAGAAGACGGCCCAGGCCAAATGAATGATAGAACAATACAATGTCCCCGAAAGACTCCAGGCCCAGTCAGTATTACATGGTCTGGACAATCTTGTTTACAGTAGACTCGACTTCTTGGCATTCTGGGGAAGGGGAGAAGGTGGGAAGCCAGGTCCAAGTCAAGTCAAGGGTACGAGGCTGAGAGACAGCATAGTACAGTTGCTGAGACAGGAGTGATTCTTGACGCAGAGGGACAGGAGCTCAAACCCTCATTCTACGACCGGCTGCCTCAGTTTTCTTATCTTCAAGATGGTACTCAAGGTTACCATGGCTACTGGGAGGATCCAAGGAAAGAATTCATGCAAAACACCTGGAAGAAAAGCTGGCGAAAGTCGGAATTCACAAATGCAGCTGTTACGGCGGTCGTTACTTTCTGGGCTTTGGCCTTTTTGCCTGGCCAGAGAGGGCACTGCAGCAGTAACCTCTGGGTGGGGTGTCTCAGTGTTCCAAAGGTCCAGGTTGAGGTAGGGAATCCCGCTGTTCCATGGATGGAGGCTAGCGCCCCCTGGAGGAGATGGTTGATAAGGGCTGTCCAGGCTTCAGGAACCCCTTTCAGGCCACAGAAAAGCTTATCTGGAAACAAACATTCCACTGCAGGTAGGGTAAAGGTTTTGCTGCAAGAGAGATGGGAGTAAGGGTAGGAGGGGAAATTGTAGACTCCACAAGAGTGCTTGTGGTACTCAGAGCCGCACCTGTGTGTTGAAGGCCTCAGCCTTGTGGCTGTGCATGGCTGGGCAGACAGGGGCAGATGGCATTAAATTTAAATAAATTTAGAGATTCTTAAAACGATGCAACGTTAGCTTTCTGGTGTTAAGCCTTTCTCAGAATGTTAAGTCTTAGTTCTTCCTTATGTGAAAAACAGAAATGGGCTTGAGAGATGGCAGCATCCATTCAAAGGAAAAGCCCTCACTCTTCTGTGCACTCACCTGGACAGACTCGACCTCACTACACTTGATTTTCCATTGTCTTTTGAGTACCAAGAAACAATGTATTGTCAGTGACTCCAAGGCCAAATTTTTGGTATTGCTAACTCTCCCTGTTGGCACAATGGCACATAGCTTAAAGCGATTGCGTCCAGTCGCTCCGGGCTTTCATTTCGGAGCCACACTTGGAAAGACAACGTCCATCGCACGAGGTTCTCTACCTCCCGCTCATGCTCCAGCTGCTCCTGTGCTCCAGCTGCTCCTGTGCTCCAGCTGCTCCTGTGCTCCAGCTGCTCCTGTGCTCCAGCTGCTCCTGTGCTCCAGCTGCTCCTGTGGTGGGAGGGTGAACAGTCTAGTCAGCTTCTCACTGGGCATCCCAGACCTTGCTCTGAGTCCACCTGTTCTGTGACACTGGAGGACTTAACACGTGTAACCTAGGTGTGCAGGGAGCCAGTCCCCATGGGGCACCCTTACTTATCAGGAACCAGCCGGTTAATGCTTCCTTCTGAGATGGATTCCGTCCTGGTTTCATAAGGGTCTCGCTGAGACTGAACGTCGGTCATCTATGGCAGAGTGGCCAACTAGGATGACATCACATTCTCGTCCTGCTTTTTCCTTTTGCCCTGTTTGTTCCCGGCCGCTCACTCCTACTCTCTGGGATCGCTTCCAAAACAAACTACCTGTGCACACAGGTCTGCTTTTGGCCCAAGGAGAACTGGTGCTCGAAAGCATTTTCTCTTAACCACGTTCACACTAGTTTCCTCTATCTTCACCAACTTGGGGAGCTTAGGAGGTTAATAGCCTTGTTTTATAGAACCGGAAATTGAGCCCCAAAGAGGTTAAGTTACCCTCCAGATTCAGACAACTTGCTGGAGACAGATGTGGGAGCAGAGCTTCCTTCTGGAGACAGATGAGAGAGCAGAACCTTATTCTGGAGACAGATGTGGGAGCAGAACTTCATTCTGGAGACAGATGAGGGAGCAGAACTTCATTCTGGAGACAGATGAGGGAGCAGAACTTCATTCTGGAGACAGATGTGGGAGCAGAACTTTATTCTGGAGACAGATGTGGGAGCAGAACTTCATTCTGGAGACAGATGAGGGAGTAGAACCTCATTCTGGAGACAGATGTGGGAGCAGAACTTCATTCTGGAGACAGAGAGGAAGCAGAGCTTCATTCTGGAGACAGATGAGGGAGCAGAACTTCATTCTGGAGACAGATGTGGGAGCAGAACTTCATTCTGGAGACAGATGAGGGAGCAGAACCTCATTCTGGAGACAGATGAGGGGGCAGAACTTCATTCTGGAGACAGATGAGGGGGCAGAACCTCATTCTGGAGACAGATGAGGGGGCAGAACTTCATTCTGGAGACAGATGAGGGAGCAGAACCTCATTCTGGAGACAGATGAGGGGGCAGAACTTCATTCTGGAGACAGATGAGGGGGCAGAACTTCATTCTGGAGACAGATGAGGGGGCAGAACTTCATTCTGGAGACAGATGAGGGAGCAGAACCTCATTCTGGAGACAGATGAGGGGGCAGAACTTCATTCTGGAGACAGATGAGGGAGCAGAACCTCATTCTGGAGACAGATGAGGGGGCAGAACTTCATTCTGGAGACAGATGAGGGGGCAGAACTTCATTCTGGAGACAGATGAGGGAGCAGAACTTCATTCTGGAGACAGAGAGGGGGCAGAGCTTCATTCTGGAGACAGAGAGGGGGCAGAACTTCATTCTGGAGACAGATGAGGGGGCAGAACATCATTCTGGCCTTTGGCTAATAGTCAGTCCTCTAAAAACACCGTTCATCCCGCCGCCGCCTGCTGGTGACATGCTGGCTGTCAAGCTGGGCTGTCGGGAGGAAGAGAACCAGTGATGACAAAACTTGGCCAAAGAAATACTAATGATACTTGATTTCTGCATACGCCAGTATCCATGGGACTGAGGTTGTTGCTCCGCAGAATGAGAAGTAAGAGGCAAGATGATATACAGAAGACACGGTGATGGCTGGCACTGGAATGTGAGCAGGAAAGAAGCTAGGATTCGGTGGAGGGCCGTTAGGTACAGTGAAAAGATGGTGGGATTAAAGGCTTGAAACTGCCACCCCCAACTCCCCCTCTCCCCCACATAGTTGAAGCGTTATTAAGATGAAGTCCTGGACCATTACTGTCTAATGGAAATGTAATGCAAATCATTAATGTGAGCCACAGTTGTCTTACATAGCCAAGTTAAAAAAAAAAAAAAAAAAACTCGCCGGGTGGTGGTGGCGCACGCCTTTAATCCCAGCACTCGGGAGGCAGAGGCAGGCGGATCTCTGTGAGTTCGAGGCCAGCCTGGGCTACCAAGTGAGTTCCAGGAAAGGCGCAAAGCTACACAGAGAAACCCTGTCTCAAAAAACCAAAAAAAAAAAAAAAAAAAAAAAAAACCTCAAGCAAGCCAGGAGAAACTAATTTTAGCAATATATTTTCTTATTCAATATATCAAAAATACCACTTACCACGCCAACAAGAAATCGGCATCAGAAGCTATCAAGGAGGATTTTGCCATCTTTTGAAACATGCATTTTATACCGACAGCACACTTCCATTTCAATTCACCGCATTTCAGGTGTTCAGTAGCCACACCCAGTGGCCACTGTTTTGAACAACTCAGTTCTACAGGAATTGAGCTGGGAAGATGGCCCCTGGTTTATCAGAGAGTGAGTTACTGGAAATTGGCTGGGGGGAGTTCAGAATTATCTGGAGTGGATTGTTATAGGAGGGTGGAAGACGAGATCACTCAAGGAGAAAAGAGAGGCAGTAGAACCCAGGCTTTTTGAAAGATCATCTTTCCAAAGATGTGTTGATATTGAAATGAAGCGAGGGCTGGAAAGATGGCTTGGCAGGTCAAGGCGTTTGCCACCAAACATGATGATCTGAGCTCAGTTCCTGGAACCGTATGCATTGTGGCGTGTGCGCGCGCACACACACACACACATGCACGCACGCACACACACACACACACACACACACACACACACACACACACACTGTATATGTGTGCATGCATGCACACACACATAACTGTAATGTTCCTTTTTTAAAGGATTGTGACTGGAGTGGAGTGGAGAAAGTGTTGGGGTGAGAAGGGTCAAAGCTGTATAGATAAGTAAAACCTCTGCAGAAAAGTGACGGAGTCAGTGGGGGATCTGACGGCGTGTGCTTCAGGGAGAGGCAGGTGTGATGAACGGTAAGGTAAGAGAGGGGGAAGAGATGCAGAGATGGGAGCCCTGAGGACCCTTCAGTAAGGACTTCTGCAGTGGCCGTGTGGGAGGAGCCCTGCATGGAGGAGGGGTGCAGGAGCAGGGCAGGGCCAGTGCTTGGGGTCACGTCTCTGACATGCAGGAAAAGAAGGTCCGAGGGGTTGAGGGCTGTGCCTCCTCCACTCTCCTGTGTCTTCAGAGTGTTCTCACAGCCCCACCCAGGCATTGCCCTTGGCTCTGAGACCCGAATTCCCTCGACATGTGTTTCTACCCCCCACTTCTATCTTGCCCAGAGTATGTGATTGTTACCCATTTCCATTCTTCATCTGGGAGAGGTGGCACCTATGCCCTGTTCTTTCCTCTTACCCTATGAGAGTTGGGAAATGATGGAGCTGGTCTTTTTACGTGGAAAACACAATTGAGAATCTCTTAGGACTGGGGCTTACTGGGCAGAATATGGGCACGCAGCAGCAACTGAACCAGCCAGACCTTTGAATTTAGATGCAGGAGGATTTTGTGGTCACCTTGTAGGAAAATCCTTGGTTTCTGGGCTCTAGAAGGTACACAGAGCTCTTTTAGGGCCAAGGGAACTCTTATACCTTCCACGAGTTAGTTTATATGCATTTCATCGATGCAGCTACCCTGCAGAGTACATGATCCAGGTTGACACCTGCAGAGCATTTGGGGTGCATACGTGTTCCCAAACCCTTGTCCATCCTAGCTGCTAGCCATGGCAGCCTCTCCATATCGGGAACGCATCAATATGTTGCAAATCACTGACATTTGGATTGGGCAGGTGTGGTGATATTTTATTGTGCTAAATGTGGTGATACTTTATTTGTGCTGAAACATGGTGATATTTTACTTGTATGTTAATAAATAAAGTTTGCCTGAAGATCAGAGGTAATAGCAAGCCATTAACACAAAAGTCAGGCAGTGGTAGCACACGCCCTTAATCCGATCACATGGCAGGAAGGGTCTCTGTGTGTTCAAGGACACACTAGGGAACAGCCAAGCTAATAATACACGCCTTTAATACCAGTACCAACCATAGAGACCTGGAGGTCTGTACAGACAGTGACAAGGAAGTGAGGTAGCTGGGCTAAGAGCCAATGAGAGGGCAGAACAGCAAGGCAATAAAAGCCTGGGTAGACAGGAAGTAGCTCTCTTGGGAAGCTATGGCAGCATGGTGAGTTAAGGCTAGCTGGTGGCTCTCACTATTTCCCTGTCTCTAAGGCTTTCACCCCTATATTTGGCTCTGTGTTTCTTATTTAATAAGATCATTTAGAAATTCGTCTACAGGCAGGCATGTAGTGGGATAAAGACTGTGAGGTCCCGAAGCTTGGCCTGTCGTGAACCCTCTTCTGGTCAGGGGTGTCACAGGGTTACTGGTGTGTAAGTGATGGTATCACATTGACTTGGTGTTTAAAATGGCAGTAGATGTTCCTGCAAGGATACTTTGCCATCCCCGCCTCACCTCCATTTCTTTCTCCCGAATGAAAGCATGGGGTTTGTTGCTTCTGTCTCAGATCGGACCTTACGCCATCTGTAGGAAATCTCATGTGTGTGGGAAATCCAGAAGCTTGCTTGACTCTCTGCTCTTTCTCCTCCGCCACCTCCACTGAACCAAGACATCTCCTATTGGTGCCGTCATGTAAAAGAGAAAGGAGTAATTAGCATAACCATCCACAGTGGAGCGAACACAGAAATGCTTGGGCCCTTCACACTGCCATGAAAACCCAATTAGCACTCTTTTACGGTTGTAATTTTTAATTACTGTTTGAGTGGAGAAAAAATGTATTCGCTAATTAGATAATTATTGGGTAGTGACCTTTCGATTTAAAAAATTGCTTTGAGTCTAAAACTGTCTCAGGAAGAATTGTTTAATAAATCACGGCTGCTTTGATGTCATAGAAAATCTTAGCACGGAGAAAGGTCTTGAATCGCCTGCTGAACTTGGAGAGGACCTGACTCACAACCACAGGTAATTCCAGCTTCAGGTGATCCAGAGCACACGTACACGCGCTTACACACACACACACACACACACACACACACACACACACACACACACACACACATATTTAAAAAAAGTAAAAATAAATCTTCATAAAAGAAAAGGTGTTGAGGTGTTTGCTCATAATTCCAGCACTCAGGAGGCTGAAGCAGGAGGATTGAGTGTTCCAGGCCAGCCTATGCTAAGAGAAAGTCTTTGTTTCCAAAATAGGGGGATGGGGAGTGTGGAGAAAAAGGAAAGAGAGCTGTAGGGAAGGAAAGGGTGAAAGGAGGGAGCTGGGGGATGGGAGTCCATTGGTAGTATTTGCCTATCATGCACGGGGCCCTGGGTTTGATCCCCAACACTGCATGAGCTGGATGTGGTGGCAAACACCGGCACTCAGGAGGTAAAGACAGAAGGATCAGAAGTTCAGGGTCATCCTCAGATACATAGTGAGTTTGAAGGTAACCTGGGATACATGAGACAGGATCTCAAAAAAGAAAATATAAGGAAAAGGAAGACTTTTTTCCCCTGAGGTTATAATTGTTTACTACTATACTATAATGTCATACCATAAGTGGCGGTCTCCAGATACTCAATCTTTTTCTTATCCTTTGCTCTAGTTTCCTATACCTTTTGTA
Organism: Peromyscus californicus insignis; assembly: GCF_007827085.1. Taxonomy (NCBI): domain Eukaryota; kingdom Metazoa; phylum Chordata; class Mammalia; order Rodentia; family Cricetidae; genus Peromyscus; species Peromyscus californicus. Next base: position 59,929,676 of record NW_026294480.1, on the reverse strand, counting down.
ATTTTTAGACTGTGACAAATGATGTAACTTTATGGGGAAACCCATACTGGTTTGAGAGTTCTTCATAGTGTGTGTGTGTGTAATGAAATTTAGAGTCTTTCCTCTAAAGAAAATACAGGACTGATTGCTATGTGGTGTAAGCAACTGAGGAACAGTCTACAGTGTGTGGAAACCATTGTCTGGGACATCTCAGACATCTGAAATAGTCTAAAAATAAGCTTATTTTCCTAAATATATGATAGGCCGTTAAAACCAAATTAGAAACTTTGAGCAGTAAACTGAATGGTCACACCCCCTAAAAATGTCCATAAAATGAACCTCTATTGTAGGAAGCTGTATTGTGTATCCCCTTCCTACAGCTCATGGTTGTATATATGGGAGTATTAAGGGCGGTAGTTTTAATATCTAATCACACCATCAGTGGCTGTGTGTAAACTTGTTACTACAAAGTTACATATAGAATGTTTAGTTGCTATGTAGAAGATATTGCTTCTATTTACTAGTAAGTCTAGTTTCTACGTTTGAGTTAGACCCAGAGCTCAGAACTCTGAGCTGTGTCTGGATGCTGCCAGGCCAGCGTGAGGAAGTGTGTGAATAGTTTGAGTTGTGTGCTTTGGTTTGTTTCTCTCTGCTTTGCTTTGAAAGTGTCCAGTTTTGACTCTCCGTAGACTTGTGGTTTAATATGCCACCTGTAACTATAGCCGCATCTGTAGCAAGGACTTCCGGGGTGTGTCCTATCACATGCACAAGCAAATTCCAGTGAAATCAGGTAGATGGAGGTACAGATCGCAGAAGGGCAGAATGGTGACCGAACTCTGGCCCACAGCATCTCTGTGCTCTACTGTGAGGTGCCGTTTAGCTCTAAGTAGAGGTAGGTTGTGGTTCTTTGTTTAATTGGTTTGACAACAGAAAACAGAGTATAGTTATACAGTTTTCAATTTAAAAGCAACTATGGTATAATATATGTACTATCTGATGCCGCCAACTCAATCTCCTTCCTGTCTGGAACTCTGCACTTGCAACTTTCCGTGGTGGCTTGTCATGTGATGTGTCCCCTCCCTACTCTGCAAAGCTGACCCACATCACTGGGCTTGGTTTTGACCACAGCACTCAGCACAGCCGTTAGTTCCCGCTTCTTTTCCTTGTTTAACACCTGTTCTCTCAGCAGGGTTGAGCTCTTTGGGAGGGGGACCTTGTCTGTCTTGGTCCCTACTATATTAGGTTGTTGAATGACATGGCTCTCCCTTCATTGTAACTTAACACCACTGATAATACTTTCTAATTTTTAGATCAGACTTTTTAATAAACCTCGTTTATTTCTTTAGATTTGCTTTATTATTTTGTGAGTATAAAAGAGTTTTGCCTGCATATGTTATACCTATATACCACATGTGTGCTTGGTACCCTTGGAGGGTAGAAGAGGGCATCGAATGCCCTGGGAAAGAAGTTACAGATAGTTGTGAGCTACAGTGTGGATGCTGGGAATTGAACCTATGTCTTCTGCAAAAGCAACAAGTGCTCTTAACTGCTGAGCTACCTCTCTATCCCCACCACAGTCATTTAGATTTAATGTCAGCTCTCAGAAGAAATCCTTACTATCTCCTAATTACTTTCACTTAAAAACCATCTCAGTAATTTCATCAAATTATTCATATTTCTGATGTAAAAATCAATTCATGATCATAGAAGAAAGTTAGAACTACTGAAAGGATAAAGAGGACAATTATGAATTGTGTTATTCCTAAGAAAAACATTTAAACTCATGTGGGGAGATTGCTTCTGACATTAACAGTTCCTTTAAAACATAACAGTTCCTTAAAAACATAATAGTGGGGTATGTACCTGGTATATGAAAGATCATAGGTTCTAGCCCCAAGATTAAAAAAATAAAATAAAAAAAGGTCCAGCAAGATGGGAAGGTGGATAGAGCTGCCTAGCCACTTTTGACCAGAATTTGATCCCCAGAACCCACACTAAAAGGCAGGAACTGACTCTGACTAGCATGTGTGCTGTAGTGCATATGTGGTATCCTGTCCCCACCTTTTAAAAAGACAACACAAGAAAACCAATAAAAAAATCATGTTTTAACAATAGCATTCATTTTAAGAATCCAAGATTTGGGTGACAACAGTTGGCAAAGAGAGTGGTTGTTTGTTATTTGCTGAAATCTTGGGTACCTCCATAGGATACTTTGGCATAAACACTTAGTCGTAGTGTTGGGGAGTAATTGTGATGGATCTGTGCCGGCAGGGCTGTGGAATTCAGTTCCAGAACATCCGCAGCTTTGCACCTGTACTGAAATGGGAACCAGGAGGTCCTAACTCATTGTGGTATAATCCACTCATAGAAGCCATAGGCTTGTGTTTGGTCGTAGTAGGGGAAACTTGAGAACCGAGTGAGGTAGCTTCCGCTGCACAACAGGTCAGCAGGAATACTAAGTCTGTGTTTGCTGGTGACTCACCCTTCCTGTGAAACTCACTGTGAGTCAAAATGCATTTCATGCCAGGTGGTGGCGGCGCCCACCTTTAATCCCAACACTTGGGAGACAGAGGGAGGTGGATTTCTGTAGTTCAAGGCCAGCCTAGTCTACAGAGTTAAGTTCCAGGACAGCCAGGGCTACACAGTGAAACCCTGTCTCGAAAGACCAATAAATAAATAAATAAGTAAACAAACAAACAAACAAGTATGGATTTTATGGGGCCAGTGAGAGGGCTCAGTGGGTAAGGGCATTTGCCTCCACTCTGGAGTTAGTTCCTGAGGTCAATCCCCAGAACCGATATGGCAGAAAGAGAGAACTGATTCTCCAAGTTGTCTTTTACCCTCCACATGCATGCTATGGTACACTTGTGTGCCTTGCCTGCAGTGAAACAAATGAACAAACATAACATCTGTTTTAAAGCATTCCTTCAGCAGATCTGCCTTAAAAAGAATTTCTGAGTGGGGTGGTATTGACACAGACTTTTAATCCCAGCACTTAGGAGGCAGAGGCAGGAGGATCATTGTGAGTTTGAGCTAACTTAGTCTATAAAGTGAGTTTCGGGACAACCGGAGCTGTTACGCAGAGAAACCCTGTCTCAAAAAACAACAACAAAAAAAAAAAAAGAAAGAAAGAAAGAAAGAAAAAAAATCCTGAGAATTGGGGAGACGGCTCCATGGACAAAGAACTTGCTATCTAAGTATGAAGACTAGAGATTGGATTCCAGCCTGGCCCTGTGGCCTGTGTGTAATCCTAGTGCTCAGAGGCAGAGACAAAGGAACCCAGAGGGCAAACTAGCAATCTAGACTAGTCAAATCTGTGAATTCCAGATTCAGTGAAGAGATCCCCACCTCGGTAAATAAAGTGGAGATGATGAGGAAGACAGCCAGCGTCGACTGCTGGCCTGTCGATGCACATACACATGCACATACATGCACATGCACATACATGCACATGCACATACATGCACACGTATGTACCTGTATCCGGGACTATGGCAGTCCAGCCCCTCGTCCGGGAAGAATCTACAACCAGCTGATAACTAATCTTTGATGAAAAGAAATGAATCTGTGTACACGAAACTTCTTAGTCCATACACTTTATTATTCTGAGTCAGTTCTCTCTCTACAAGCTTCTATTCTCTTTTAGCTCCTTTCTTCCTGATTTTTCTCTATATTCATCTACTGCTCCCACTAAGTTCTATCTTATCTGCCTCATCTAGGTCCTTTCTCATCTTCTTCTTACCCAGCTAGTACTTCCCATCTGACTCTTCCTCATCTTCCATCTCGTCCACACGTACTCTCTGGTCAAAATCCTCCTTGTTCCTCCCTGTTCTCCATCTCTCTGTTCCCCCCAAGTCTGTCCAGAGTCCAGTTATAAACCCAAACAATAGCAATCGCCTGGTCGAGCAAGGTCACCAGGCTTGAATTCTTGTGTGGTTATAAGGGCAGGTAAGAGTTTCCTCAGGCAGTGACCACCAGGCTTCCAGGGTCAAACGGAGGGGTGATAAGAATCACACAGAGGGACAGTAATTGTTAATTATCATTTGCAACCCAAAAGGGAAGTGACTAATGAATTAACTAAAGGCTAAATTCGGGTAATATCTAAGAAGAGGGATCCTATGTGCTCAACTATAGTCTTAAACGTGATTGGTAGAAAATGTTAAAAATCTGTAAGTTGCTAGGTCAATAAGAGAAAATAAAACTGCCTTCTTTTTTTCCTGTGGCTCCTATCTGTCCAAGCTATCTGCCATTTTTTCTGCAGGGTGGGAGAAGGTGTGTTCAGTCGCTAGGCAACCTGTGTACAGCTAGATGCCTCTGGTGATAGTTAAAGGGAGATCTGGAACTAGAGGTAAGGTTTGGGAAAGGAGGAAGTAAAGCTTAATTGGCACATCCGCCAGGCCTTCTCAAGCAGGTAGTCTGGACACTTAAGTCTGTTCTTAGAGAGTACAGAGGTATCTCTGATAAGATACTTTCCTCCGTCCGGGGTTTGGACCTGGCCGGATGCTGCCAATGACTGTAATTACAGGGAGGCTTGAACTGGGGTTCTGGCTGTGCACAGCTGTCAGCGCAGAAAGTTATCTAAATATTCCTTTAGTAGAGGGGAAATGGTGCCCAATAAATGATGGAAAAGCTACAATAGCGTACAAGAAACTCACAGCAGGAAACGGCTGATAATCAAAAGCCAAATATCACCAAGGCTCCTTGAGCCTCAGCCTGACCTCTGGAAGGCCCTTGGCTTCTTCCAGGTATTAGCTTTGTCACAATCAGCTGAAATCCCACTTTGTATATTTTTACGGCTTACAGCATACCTGAGCACACATGTGTACACATACGGCATGCACACATATACATGCAAAAATCGTTTCTGATTGCATGTTTGTTTCCTGGCCGGCAAATAGAGATGGACAGTATGGTTATGAAAAAAATCCCAAGAGGACAAGGTTCTTAGTCAATGGCTGGAGGTCCCCTAAATGTCCTCTACTCCGTGTCATGAGCTCAGAGCAGCCCTCCTCACTGGCTGTGCCATTGAGTTGTCCAGCTGAGTGAAGTGTCACTCTTTCTGGGTTTGGGGGTGTGTTGTACCTTTTGATGCATCTGTTGTGCTGGTAAACCTGAAATCATCACAGCAAAAACTGTTTATTTGATCTTCCCTGAAACAGACTGTCTCTTCTTACTTCCCGTGGATAAAACCGACAGGTCCTTCCTTTTCCTGTGGGCCAAAACCCTATGATGAGAGCCACGTGGAAGACACAGCTTTAAACATAGTTTTTACTTGCTCTGAGTCTCTCAAAGTCTGAGAGAAACTATAGGCATCCCCTGGATGACTCCATGGCCGTACTTTTCTCCCGGCAAGCCCCTCTCGGAGAGATGTGGTGATTGTCAGTGGAGGTTGACAGAGAGCCCTCTGGAGAGGGACGGAGGGGGCTGGAGTGCGGACCACTAATTCTTCACAGTCACAGTATCTGGGTCACAGTCGTGCGGGTCCCCACTCACTAGACCCAGGTACGTCATAGATGGTGAAGATCTGCTGCCATTGGAGGGGTCAAAATTAATAGAATCTACAGTGATTCCTCGGGTTCTTAAAATGGATATTTCAGATGAAACCTTTGGGATCTCAAAAATGATGGTTGACCTTATTGTTGTCTGCTGAGATTTGTTTTAGAACTCGCCCAGATATCTCCTTTATTCATTTTATTGTCGCTGTAATTACAGTCAAATACAATGGTGGAGATTGGGATGGGCTTCAGCAACCACAGTATGACTGTGGCTTTGCTGCTAACCCTGCACGGCCCCTCTCATACCATTTAACTAGGCCTTATCATCTTCGTGTTGATCTCTTAGATAATCTTTGTGATTCTGTGGTCCAGTGTTAAGAATTCAAAGCTCTGCACCCCCCCCCCCCCACACGCACACACATACAAGCTGTCTATCCATGAGCCCACACTTCCTCTTTTCTGCAGGGCAGAGCACTGGCTAGGCATGATTACAGTCTTCCAAGTCCTCTGGGAAACCCCTCCTAAGATCTGACCACCGCTCACATGACTCCGCAGTGTAGCCAGAATGAGAACGTGGGCTGGGGGGCTGGATTCAGGGACTCACTGCTCTAACATCCTCCCTGTGCCTTACCCTTTCATTCTGAAGTCAGGGCAGTTTCACTCTTTAGAGGGTGTGTGTGTGTGTGTGTGTGTGTGTGTTTGTGTTTGTGTAAGAGTGGGGGCAAGGAGAGAGAAAGACAGAGAGACACAGAGGGAGGGAGAGAATGGGAAGAAGGGAGAGAGAGAGAGAGAGAGAGAGAGAGAGAGAGAGAGAGAGAGAGAGAGAGAGAGAGAGAACAGTCCAGGCTGTGTGAACTTGATGATAACCTCTCTCAACCTCTTGAGATTACAGGTGTACATTACCACACACAGGATGGAGCTACTTTGATAATTTTATAGCCGTCAGAGTTAAAGGGTTGCTGTTTTCTTAGGTGTGCCTTTTCTGGATAGTCTTCATTGACTTCGGTACCCCTCTGTTTCAGCCACACTTGATCAGCAGTTCAGAAAAGCAGTAACAAAGGTACAGAACGTAAGTGGTAACTTCAAAGCATTGCCTTTAATCTCCCGCTGGGTCAGTGATTCTCCAAGTAAGGTCCCAGGAGCAGCAATACCAGCATCTCTGGGAACTTGTGAGAAAGATAAATCCTTGGTCTCTTCCCTGGGCCAGAGGCCCTTGAAGTGGGACTCTAATCCATGCTTCGGCAATCTTCTGGGTAATTCTACATGCTACTGTTTGAGCATTTTTCTGGAAAAAAAATTGGGTTTTCAGACTGTTGGATTGTTTTTTTTTTTTTTTTAATTTTAAAGTGATGATATTATTTTGAAATAATCATTGAGCTGATGTGGTTTACAAATAGGAGGGATGTGTCCCCCCCTTTCTCTCTCTCTCTCTCTCTCTCTCTCTCTCTCTCTCTCTCTCTCTCTCTCTCTCGTTTCATGTAGTCCAAGCTGGTCTCAAACTCATTATATAATCTAGGATGACTTTAGATTTATGATCTTCCTGCCTCCACTTCCTTAGTACTTGGATTACAGACTTGTGCCATCAAGCCTAACTGAATGTTACATTTTTTTTTTTTTTTTTGGTTTTTCAAGACAGGGTTTCTCTGTGTAGCTTTGCGCCTTTCCTGGAACTCACTTGGTAGCCCAGGCTGGCCTCGAACTCACAGAGATCCGCCTGGCTCTGCCTCCCGAGTGCTGGGATTAAAGGCGTGCGCCACCACCTCCCGGCTACATTTTTAAATATATATTTTAATTTAAATTATGTGTACATATATATCCTAGTTAGGGTTCTTATTGCTGTGATAAAAACACCTTGACAAAAAGCAAATTGCATTACACTTCCATAGCACTGTTCATCACTGAAGGAAGTCAGGACAGGAACTCAAACAGGGCAGGAACCTGGAGGCAGGAGCGGATGCAGAGGCCATGGAAGAGCACTGCTTACTGGCTTCCTCTTCATGACTTGTTCAGCCTGCTTTCTTACGGAACTCAGGACCACCGGCCCAGGGGTGTCCCCACTCACGATGGACTGGACCCTCCCCCATCAACCACTAAGAAAATGCCTTATAGCTGGATCTTAAGGAGGCATTTTCTCAGTTGAGGTTCCCTCCTTTCAGATAACTCTAGCTGTGTCAAGTTGATATAAAACTATCCAGCACAGTGTATGTGTCTGTGTTTGGGTGTATGGATATGCCTGCAGTGTCTGTAGTGCCGAAGAGGATGTTGGATCCTGTAGAGCTGGAATTACAGGTGACGGTGAGCTGCCCAGTGTGGGTGCAGGGAACTGAATGTGGGTCCTCTGGAAGAGCGGTACATGCTCTTAACTGCCCAGCCATCTCTCCAGCCCCGGATGTTACATTGTTTAAAGAAATATTTTCCAGCCTTCCTATCCTTTTGCTTGGAAGAAGTTTTCATATTGCCTTCTGTTTCAAAAACTTATTTATACAGTGAAATTTTAGGCTTAGCTTCTGTTATGGAAACATGAGTAACTGTTCTTTCAGTGATCTACTCTGATGTGATAGACATGATATAAAATGGAGAGAATGGTCACTAATAAAACCTTTATTTCTTTTCTTTTTCCGAGCTGGGTTATTTTCTGTTGAGCCTCCCGGATGTCATTCAGCAGGTATAGGTTTTAGGACAGCAGGTATAGGTTACCTTTTTAAAATGACTTTGAAACAAATGGAGTTTTTCCACAACAGACCTAGAAGTTACTCTTGTCAGAGGGGAATTTTCACTAAATCCAGCACTTTCTGGAAGGAGAAAGTATGAGCATATGTCAGAAATTAAGTGATGGAATGGGGGATAATGTCACCTGGTTTAGGTGAAGAAACTGACCCAGAAGCCTTGGCCTGGTGGTAAGAGTTGACAAAGTCAGGTCTCCAAGCGTCTGATTCCATCGTTTGCAGGACCCCTCTACTGCCTCAGAGCACCCCTGATTGGCTGGACTTTTGTCAAGAGCTTGACTGACTCAAAGTGGTTTCCTTTTTTTTTTTTTTTTGGCTTGGTTTAATATAAAGCGTTCACAAGTTCTTTCAAGAACAGCACACAGCTTTGTTTAACTCCCTCAAGCCCCCTTCACCTCCGTCAAGTCGCACCAGGAAATTTAAGGTCTAGCCAGAGGCCCCCCAAAGAGTTAAAAACTCAACCATCGTGCGGAGTAGAAGAAATTGATGTCAAAACCAGATGTGCCGCTGTGGGCCTTGCTGAATTCATAAGTCAGGATAAAGCCAGTATGTATGCACGCATCTAAAAAAAAAAATCTTGGCCGGTGTTGTAGAGAAATGAAAGGTCTCATCTGCAATCCGCCTTTCAGGCCTCCCTGGTCAGGAGCCCTGCTGAAGGGCTCCCGAGAGACAGGTGGCCCTGACACTCCTAGCCATGAAGTCAGAACGTCCTATAATCCCTTGTTTTCACTGTCGGTGTTCCGGCCGAGCTGCCTGCACCGAGCCTGCCCGTTTTCATTGGCTTCGGGGATTGTTATTGGAGTGGTTGACAGCTGTCTGCCAGGCTGTCTGCAACTGCCTTCCTGTGTGCTCGCTGCCTGCGCGGGGGCTCCACTTCAGAGCGCTATTGTTCCTGTTCAGCCCTCTCTTAAAATCTTTCCCAGCTGTATCCTGATATGGTAAACTACTTAAATTAGCTCCAGATTGCTCTGTTTATTTTATGTTAGATAAGTGACAGAATACAGTCCCAGCAGCAGGCCAAATGGGGGGTGGGGGTGGGAATGGGGAGGGGGGGCGCGGTCAGAGGACACAAGGTCTTTTACAGCACAAAGGAGAGTTCCAGACAAAACCCCGAAAAGGCGCAAGTGTGATGCATTCATAGTCCTGACATTCGGACGTGACCCAGAATGGCTGGGCAAGCGTGAAGTGTGGATTTGAGCAGCAGAAAAGAAAAATCAGGACCCGGGCACAAAGCCTTACTAGACAGAAGCAAAGATATATGTTACGGAAGAACCCATGGGATCTGTCAGGTTGGTTTCTGTGCCACACTTGACGCCCATGTCGGCAGAGAGCCCACCCCCTTAGGATCACAGTGCAAGGCCACTGTGGGCTCAGACCCAGCCCGGGTCCTTTACTCTCCCTGTCTGCTCAGCATTTGGAAACATTTGCTTCCATGCCTGAATTTAAAGCTAGAGAGACCCTCAGCTGTCAAATCAGCAGTGTAGCTGCTTACCACACAGCTGCGAGGGAAAAGTCACAGTGGGCCTGGCCGCCTCCGCTCCTGCTGGCCATCTGCGCAAAGGTTTAGCCATGGCCTCTCCCCCGTGGGGCCGGCTTTTTCTAGCCAGGGCTCTCCATGAGGACCTTCCATGTGCTTAACAAAGAGTGGGTTTTTACATAATAGATTCTCTCCTAGGATGAAGAGACTGTGACTGGTAGGAGTAAACCCAGATATAATATGAGAAATGAGCTCCCAAATGCTTGAACTCAGCTAAAGTACACAGCGGTGCCGGCAGCCTGCTGAGTGACAGTGGTCGCTGAGCCCTGTCCCGGTAACTCGAGACTCCCTAGTGAAGATGCCATGACTCACTTTTTCACAGCTGGGCCACTCTTCCCCACCCCGAGTCAAGGTCCCTGAAACCCTGTCTACCATGTGCAAAGATGGGAAGGCTCTCGAGCAGGGTCAGGAGTAATAAGAAATGCCCTCAGGAGCCGCCTCTTGGTTTCCTTTTAGGAAAATAATCTCACTGTATAATTTTTTTAAAATGACAAAACCATCTGGAGAAAAATAATTACCCTGTCAAGGTCTCTTGGCCCCAGTGGAATATGCCTTTGGTCTCCATGAAGGTCCAGCACGGAGCTGCCTGGCCTGCATGTTACCCCAGCTCCCATCTCTCCTCCTCCTCCTCTTCCTGTGTAGCCTTGTTGACTTTTGACTGTGTGTAGCCATGCATTTCCCCTGGGCCAGGCTTCCCATAGCTGGGTTCCTGGAGAGCAGGAGCCGCATACTAAACCTGTCTCTTCTGTGGCCACAACACTAACTTAAGCCGTGTGGCCTAGCAGGCCTTTAATCAGGGCCTTTCAAGTCGCTGTGTTCTCTTTAATTCTTACCTTACACGGCGCACCTCGTTCATTCGGACACAGGCTTTAAAACAGAGGCCGACATCACAAGTCCCCTCGGCCTGTTCTCATTCACACCGTGGCACGGCCTTCCCCAGCTAGCTGAGATGGAGTAAGTCAGGCAAACTGAAAACGGGGTGATGCAGAAGAGTGGACTAGCGGAGACTTCGGAAGGGCAAATGGCAGATGAGGAATGAACTCGGGATTTTATTAGTTCCTGTGATGGGCCGAGTTCCTTGCATTGGTTCCGTCTCCTCTGTCTCTCAAGCTCTGGCCCGTGAAACCTGAGGCAGGCATTGACGGCACTCTCTTGTAGAAAACCCTACTTCTCGGTAGAGCAATGGGAGCTGCAACCAAATCGATGAGCAACTTGAGTCAACCAATGGAACTTTTCTGACAACTGGGAACTGTGCTTGAAATCTAGAATGTATTTCAGTGGCCCAAATAAAGATGACAGTGGAAAGAACCGTGGGAATGATACACTGTGAAAGGTGGGGGTTAAAAAGGATCGTCATGTTGTTAGCTTTCCCAGAGTAAAGAAGTATTGGTACAGAAAATAGAATGAAGGAGCCATGACTGGAGACATTGGGAATTTAATGAAAGGTCCTCTAGCACGAATCTTAAATGGTCTTATTAATAAAAACAAACCTGGAGCCAGTTATTGGGGTGAATGCTGGAAGGTCAGAGAAGCAGAACAAGCCATAGCCAACCTCACCTTGCCAATATCCTCAGACTGGAAACCTCTGTGTCCTCATCCGAATGGATCTCAGCTGAACTGCTGCTCAAAAGCCTAAAAGCTTAACCAGCTCTAGTTCCTGGTCCTCACTCCTTATATACCTTTCTGCTTCCTGCCATCCTCCCTGGGATTAAAGGCTCTTGTTACCATGCCTGACTGTTTCCAGTGTGACCTTGAACTCACAGAGATCCAGGCGGATCTCTGCCTCCGGAATGCTAGGATTAAAGGTGGGTGTGCCACCATTTTCTGGCCTCTATATCTAGTGGCTGTTCTGCTCTCTGACCCCAGATAAGTTTATTGGGGTGCACATTAGATCAACCACAAGGTCCATGTACAGAAAAGAGAAACCTATACAATAAACTACAGGAAAACAGTACCCGATTCATGAGTTGCTGAGAACCAGTGAAACAAAATGCCTGTTTGTTTGCCTCTGCCGAGAGAAATGAAACCGTTCTGTAAAATTGAAACCCTGGGGCCGAGGATGTAGCCCCTTTCATGTACAAGCAGCGTGAAACCCTGGATTTGGTCCCCAGCACCACACCAAACAAGTATGGTAGTGTCTACCTGCAATCCCAGAGCTTAAGTGGAGGTAGAGGTATCAGAAGTTCAAGGTCATCCTTGACTGTCTACTTTGAGGCCAAGCTAAGATACATAAAAATCTTGTCTCAAAAGATTTTTTTTTAATTTAAGATTTATACTTTATGTTTGTAGCATTTTCTTTCAGTGCTTAGAGTTGAGCCCAGGGCCTTGCATATACCAAGCAGGTGCTCTACCACTGAGCTACATGTCCAATCCAACTTTATTGATAACGGATAAAAACCACAGAAGTTTTCTGTGACTAACTAGTGGATGGATAAACAAGTGTGGGGCTTCCCACTGCACAGGAGGAATGCTTACCACACCCATGAGCATGGAGGGCTTGCCAACACATCATGCTGAGCAAAAGAAGCCGAGCTAAGATTGGACTGTGTGATTTTTTTCTTTTCTTTTTTTCTTTTTCTTTTCTTTTTTTTTTTTTTTTTTTTTTGGTTTTTCGAGACAGGGTTTCTCTGTGTAGCTTTGTGCCTTTCCTGGAACTCACTTGGTAGCCCAGGCTGGCCTCGAACTCACAGAGATCCGCCTGCCTCTGCCTTCCGAGTGCTGGGATTAAAGGCATGTGCCACGGACCACCTGGCCGATTTTTTTTTTTTCTAATGAAACATCCTGATAGAAGCAAAACTTTAAAGATGGGGAGGATATCAGTGGTGCCAGGGACTGGTTTGGACATATGACGTGAGTACAGAGATGTCGCAAGGGAGTCAGTGTGGGGTGCTCTGTTTCTTGAGTATGTTTGCTGTTATGTAGCTGTCAAAATTCATAGAGGTGCATATAGAATCATTGGATTTTTATCATCTGTAGTTTTAAAACAGAAAAGTGCCAGCACACCATTTCATGTCTGACAGGGTTATTTTCATGGCAGTGAGAAGGAGGGGAAAGATTTGTGTAATCCCTTATCTATTTTGAAGTCATTTTCCACTTGATTCATATTTAAACTTTCAGGAAGCCAAAAATGGAATAAACAATGAGGCAGTCTCTCCGGCTACATCCAGAAAGCTTTCCAAAACTGAATTTTGTGTCTCACATGCCAGATGGATGTTTTATAGGATCAGCTTGCTGCAGAAGACTCCACTGAGAAGTGAGGTTATCAAAGTCAAGGTCTGTAAAATTAAGAGAGACTCCCTGGCTCCAGAACATACCTGCTGGTGTGTGCACATGCATGTGCATGTGCATTTTATTTGTAAGAAGCCAGGTCACTGTGATAGACCAGCGAAAGCATGAGTGGAGAGCCTGCTACGTCCTGAAAGCTCAGCGTTTTGATAAGTTAGGATGGCGTTCGGAATACCTGTCCAGGGGAGTCCATCTGTTGCCCCTAGATTCAGGGTCGCTCAGTTGCAATGGCACCCATTAGCTGACCGGAACTGTGCTCTCTCTTTCTGAAGCCACACACCACCCTGCTTCCTCCCACACCATCATGGGTCTTACTGGTCTCTGTGCACAAGAGTAGTGTGACAGATACTTGGCTTGAGGAAACCTTTGACCTTTCCCAGGGCACACATTATTTTATGTTTTTCTGAAAGAGTTTCTTGGGGTTTGTTTTACTGATAAGTCTTTAATCCCTCTTTCCTTTTTATTTTATGATCTGTGCCAGTTAGTTGTGCATCAACTTGACCCAAGCTAGGGTCATTTGGAAAGAGGAAACATCAATTGGAAAAATGCCTCCATCGAATTGGCCTATATGAAAGTCTATAGGGTATTTTCTTGATTGATGGATGTGGGAGGGCCCAGCCCACTGGGAGCAGTGCCAACCCTGCACATGTGGTCCTGGGTTGTAGAAGAAGCAGGCTGAGCAAGTTATCGGGGAGCAAGCCAGTAAGCAGCGTTCCTTCATGGTTCTGTCTCAGTTTTTGCGTCCTGGTTCCTGCCTTGAATTTCTGTCCTGATTTCCCCCAGTGATGGATTATGGCATGGAAGTGTAAGCCAAATAACCTTTACCTCCAAGTTGCTTTTATTGGTGTTGTTTTTTTCTTTCTTCAAAGATTTATTTGTTTTTAGTTTATATTATCTGTGTGTATGTATGTGTACCACACACATGCAGTGTGTGGCCAGAAGGGAGCAATGGATTCCCCAGAAACTGTAGTCACAGACAGTTGTGAGCCACCACACTGATGCTGAGAACCTAACCCAAGTCCTCTGGAAGAGTAACAACTGCTCTCCTGTCCCCTGGGCCATCTCTCCAGCTCCCCAGTTGGTGTTTTTTCACAGCAACCGGAACCCAAGTAGGACATCACACAATATTGCTTATCGAGATATAATTCACATACCATAAAATTAAAAAGTATGCGGCTTACTGGTTTTTAGTGTATTCACAAAGCTGTGCATTCGCTATCATTATCCAATTCCAGGACACTTTTATCAGCTCCAACAGAAATCCTGTACCCATTATCAGTTGCTCCCGTTCCTGCCCCTCCCAGTCCTGCAATCACTATCTACTTTTTCTGTCTAGATTTTCCTGTTTTGAACATGGGGCATAAATAAAACCATACAGTATTTGGTCATCTCTGTCTCACTTTCTCTTTAATGTTTTCGAGGTTCATCCGTTTTGTAACATGAATGTGTCCTTTCTTGGATCTTATGGTCCCACAAAGGTAACTGATGTATATGGGACCTCTAGGTTTAACCTCCGGAGGAGCCAGAAAGTGTTGTGTTCCCGGCAGCAGGATAATCGGTTCTAACGGCTTCACGTGGAAGCGGTCAGTTTTTAATTGTAGCTGTCCTCTGGAGAATGAGGTGGTCTCGCCTGTCGTCTTAGTTTGAGCCTACTTAATGAGTAATGAGGCTGAGCATCTTGTTATGTGCTCGTTGGCCACTAATATACTTTCTTTGGAGAAATCTCTCTTTGTATCCTTTGCTCGTATTTTAATTGAGTTCCTTGTCTTTGTGTTGTGGAATTGTAACATCGCTGGCTTGAGGTTTTAAGGTATGCCATGAAGTAGGGGTTGGTCAAGGTTTGTTTTGTTACTGTCTTGGTTTTTAGTTTTGTCTTGTTTTTACACGCCATCGTCTAACTTCATTTGTTGCAAACACTGTTTCCCTCTCTTACCCTTAGCACCTTTACTCAAATTCATGTGATCGGACACGTGCACAGTGACCACAGATTTCAGTGCTCACACTGAGAAATTCAACACGTAACTTCCTTCTTCCTCATCAGTGACTCCAGGGCTGCCTAGGTTCCTGTTCTGCTGTGTGGAGGCAACCCCATGTCAAGGGTCTGCATGGCCCTTCCCAAACTGAAATATAATTGCCACTGTATCTGTATTTGAAAGTCAGGGACTGTAGGAAGTGATGTGGTCACGGATGGATTAAGGCTGCTACTGCATGAGTAGCTTTGTTGTAAAATCTTTCTTCAATCTCTTTGGTCCTTCTGCTTTCTGCCATGGGATGATGCCTCACTGAGGGAGACCCTCACTGGATCCTAGAGCCACAGGCCTGGACATCACTGCCCCCAGAACCCTATGAGTTTAAAAGTCACCCGGCCGGTGAAAGTCTGTGCTAACAAAAAACAGTACCTGTTTCAATCAGCACAGTTCATCTCACTTAATTTACTGTCTCTCTTCCCGGCTCCTCTCCAGGAAGCCAAAGCGCTGGAGCTGGGGTGAGAGGTGGGAGTGAGTGGTCCACAGCTCTCCCTCCTCCACCAGCCTCAGTGGAAGCATCCCTGTCCTGGCCACACCTCCCATTTCACCCATCAAGATCATGCCGGGTCCTCCCTGTCACAGAGAGTCTTGGGACCACCTCCACGTCCATATGTGTTCTTCTCAATGACAGACAGAACATTCATGAGTGGACCTGCGCTTCCCCGTGCTCTGGTGTGGCCTGCCTGCCTTCTCCTTGTGCAGCCGTAGCTATCCGATGCTACAACCCTACACTTGGCACTTGAAAATGCAGAGCCTTGCTGCTCCCTCCAACATCCCCAGTCTCCTCTGGGATACGAGACAGCCCTTTCCACTCTTCAGTCCCCATGACCGTCATTCTACATTGGGATAAGGTTTCCAGGGTGGGGACCAAAGTATCTCTGTAGGGATGCAGCTGCATGCTCTTGCTTTTTTTGCTGTCCTCTTTTCTCCTCTAACAAGCTCTGAATGGCTGCTTCAGCCAGGTGTCATCTGCTCACTCTCCGTCCCCAGAGGACAAGCATTGACTGTGCCCTGAATGCTTCCTGGGTTGAGGTGACAAGAATTACAAGGGACGAGAATAATGTCCGGAAGCATTATTGCAGTGGAGATCAGAGTCCCCAAAGGCACCCTGTTTGGTTTCCGAGTAGCTCGTTTTTGGTATTCAAGCCTAACATGACTTTATTCCAGCATGGATTACATGTGCATATGAAGATGATTCTGGAAGAAACATCTGTGAACGTATACCTTATATTGATAGAATCAATGATGTGACTATGGAATAGAAAGGTTTTGTTCCCCAATTTTAAACTACCCTTCACTGTGCCCCGAGCCTCTCACTATCTAAATGATGAAGGGTCATTGGTCTAACATTTTACTCTAAAATGTTTCATATAGTAGTTTCCTTATACCAGGAAAGTGGATCACTTGACGTTGGAAGAACAGGCACAGTGCACGGCTTATCTTTAATGCTCAGGATTTTCTTCTTCCATTCCTCTGTGGAGACAGCCTCCGACTTCCTGCAGCAGATCCTAGCCTGCTCAGAGGCGGGACGCCACCCCTATCCGTAGATTTGAGTGTGAGACATTTCGGCCCTGTGCTGGCCGATAGGCCCTGTGATAGCCTGGACCTCGTGAGCTTGTTGTGACTACTGAGGGACATTTGTTTTGCTTTGGCTGATTGTTTGGTCTTGGTTTCAGACTGCTTTGGGGCTGTTCGCCTGCTCTTGCTTTCTGCCTTGTTTATCCACTCTCCTCTTGCCCGGCTCCGAGAACAGCCTGCTTCCCACTTCCCTCTCCCAGCCGCCCTCACTACAATGGCTCCTGCACTTGCCTGGGACTCCTATTGTGGACAGAGCTCACGCTCACACCCGCTGCGCTAGTCAGAGGGCTGCTTCTGGCCACAGGAAAGTCTGGTCAGTCCTGGGGACTCTCAGGGTTTCTCCTTTTGGCCTTGGAGTAAGTGTCATCTGCAGGATTTGAAGGATCTTTTTCTTGCCCTCAGTATCTGAAATTTTTAATCGGACTGCTTCCGATATTTGGACTTACTGAGTTGTTTGTGTGTTGACCATTGAGTGTTCCCTCCCTCTGTTCCTCAGAGAGAAGGGCGCCGGCCAGTTCTTACATTTGCCTGCCTCTCCTGACGCTGAACTCCAACCACCCACAAGATCCTTTTGCATTTGGCAAAGCTTCAGAGAAGTGCTCTGGGGAAACGGAACCGCCCGGGCCACTCAATGAGGTTCATTGACCTTTCTAAGTTACCCTGAGAGATTGGGTAAAACGCTGACATTGAGACTGCCATTTTACAAGACCTCTGTAGATTTTGACATGGTCAACTTATATTCCTTATTTGGAAACATCAAAACAAAATAACTGATGCTTGCCTACATGGAATATTCCAGCTTTCTCTGATTTCGCAGTCCCAGAAGCTCGCTGGCCTCAACTTTCGTTTTCTTCGCCATGTATGTAGGTAATAAGTCCATTATTCCGAACCTACAGGTCTCTTTTTTTCCTGTCTGTTCCTAGCATTTTCAGTGCGGTGCTGAGCTTGCCAAACCTTCCAGAACTTCTGCGGTAATCGGTCTGTTGTTTCTCCTTGGCACTACTGAAGGATAAGCAGCAGTCTAGTGGAGAATCACCTGATCATCAGGGGCGGTTTTCAGGCCTGGAAGAAGAGTTAAGTGGTTTATTAGTAAACCCTAGTACTCATCAGGGGCCCCCCAAACTTCTGGGCTCAGGGAATTTGTTATTTTTTTTTAATTTAAAATTGAGTATTTCCTGTACGATCAAACTATAGGAAAGACAAAGAAGATTTTACTTTAAAAAAAAAAAAAAAGACTAGAACAAATATTTGGTACTTTTGCTTACCATAGCAGAAGTGACCCTTCTGTACTGCTTACTGGAGGATATGGAATGTGATGATTGAACCCACATTATCTACGCCTCCTAAGAGTCTTACAGGTTCATCTAGGGAGCTCCCCAATCTGTGGATGCCAATGCTTTAAATTCAGAAAAAGTGTAGTGAATTAGAACACTCTTCCGGTTCCCAGACCCACCATGACTTTCAGAGAACAAATGTTCTCAGTCTTTCGACACTTGTGTGTCTTTGTGCCCTTAGTACATCTCAGAGGAGAGTTAGAATCGCAGTGGTCTCTCATTATTCCAAGCAATGCTATGTCTACGGCAGAATGAGGAAGTGCCTTTACTTGCAGTCTTGCTTTCGAGTCCCACCAGTCCTGATTTGGGCCTTTGCTCACATCCATCTTCCCTTATCTCAGCTCTTTCGGTGGCCAGGTCAGTTACTTGGAGAACAGCAGCCAAATCTCCCACCTTCCCAGAATCCTCCTGGAGCCGCGCAGCAGGACCCTCCCCCAGCTGCTGGCTTATCAAGATGAAGAAGCCTGAGAAGTATGCACTGGGAGCCCAGGGTCACAGCACTTACCTTCCCTGAGTAAAAGAAACCACCACACAGCCTTCCAGATATTCGGATGAACATCTGGATAAATATTCAGTTTCTGGTGCTTCATTTGAATCTCAGGATGTCATTGCTAAACCACAGCTAACTGATGAACTTCGTTTAAACCCGTGGAAACAGAAAGGAGTCATCCTGAGTTTTCCCTAAGAATAACAAAACCCGTCATAATTCATTGCAGTCTCCTGCTCACAGTGTAGTATGTTATCCAGCAGGGCGATAGCACAGAACCTGAGACTGTAACTCCGACACCTGAATTTAAGATGTGTTTAATGTCCGGGTAGTCTGCTCTACGCTGTTTACCAGCTCCGGTGATGTCTGTCAACAAAAACAGTTCATGTTTACCAGGTGGTGCTCAGTGCCAGACACTGTATGAAGGCAGGTTTTGTGATCTTCCCAGACCCAGAGATTAAGTGTCCTGCCCGAGTTCACAGTCCTCTCCCCTGGGTGTGTTTCGGTGAAGTTAGCCAGGTGGCAGTAGGGACAGTGGAAGAAGTGACAGCAGTCATCAAACAGCCAGATGGATTTGTGTTCCGACCTAGTTGTCCTTCGGTTCCTCCATTCTGTATGAATGTGATTGCCCGGGCTGAGGGCACAGTTCAGTTCCAGAACATTTGCCTCACGTGTAGGGAACTCAGTTCGACCCCCAGCACTTCAAAATAAAATCAAATATTTGGCTAATTAGTTTCTAACTAAAAGAGGCCTTGACCTTAATCTCAGGAACCCATGTAATTGAATAAGGCCCTTGCACTGCCCATTCTCTGTGTCTGGGCTGTTCACTTTGTGATGGTCATGTGACTGCCCTTCTGATTTCACCTTTAAAAAAAAAAAAAGATTTATTTTGGTTTGTTTGCAGCTGCATGGCTTGGTACACACGGGAGTCAGAGGGTGTCAGCTCCCTGGAGCTGGGGTTACAGGCAGTTGTGAGCGGCCTTGATTGGATACAGAGAACCAAACCTGGGTCCCCTGCAGAAGTAGCAAGTGCTGTTGACCACCGAGCCGGCTCTCCATCCATCCCATTTCATCTCTTTTGACAGGCCAGGTTACTGCTTACAAAGAAAGAAGGATCTTGTCTCTTTTTCTCACTTACACCATGAGAAGAGCTTGTATGAGCTAGGGTGGCCCTGGCAAACGGCAGAGCTCAAAACAGACTTGCTAAGGTGTGATCTGGAGAGTCCCTTCCAGGCCAGCGCTTTCCAAAGTGCTCTTCAGCAGCCCCCTTAAACCTTAGCGTGACTGACCAGGCGGGGCCAGCAGTTCTTGTATGTGTAGGTTAGATGTTTACATCCTCACTGGGGCCCAGATGGCCCACTGGCTAGTCAGTCATCTCCCGATTGAAGTAGCATCCTCTTCCTAAAGGGGTCAAGGGCAGGCAACAGCCAGACAGGGACTTAGAGAGTTGTGTGGCATCCAAAGCTAATTTGGGGTGTCTTCTCTCCCTATTTGGAGTGGGCGGCCTTCTCCTCCTTTACTTGTCCATTTTTCTCTTAGCTGGTCCTTTTCCAGGTCTTGCAAACACAAACAGCAGAGCTTCCTTCTTAGCCCCAAGGAGAGCTCTAGGGAAGAGAAAGCCACCAAGAGCCAATAAGTTAAGTACCCCAGGAGTGATGGAAACGAATGTGTGGCCTAGGAGAGATAAAGGCTATTTGGGCTACTAAGTAACAGGTTCACCGAAGATCTGACAACTTAACCTCAGGTCTTAACGTTTGAGTCCAGCAGAAATGAAGGAAGATGTGTTTACGTGAGGAAACCAGTTCGTGCAAAGACCAAGTCAGCCTGAAAGGTGATGGCGTCCTCTCACAGTGGAAGAATTTAGTTGTGTGTGATTGACGCATAAGTGACTTGGTGGGCGTGGCACAGAACAGGTTGAGGCCTCGTGTGTAAGGAATTCTGTCAGTGGGGCCAGTGGGCCTGAAGTCTGAACTTTCCTGTGATGGGAAAGCAACCGGGCCTTTAAATGTAGATGTGGCCCCGATAGTTTGGGGGCTTTACAAAAATACCTCTGGTGGCAACTGGGTGTTGTGAAGCCTTCTTACCCCAGGAGCCCAGGTTGGGGGGGGGGTGCCTTACCCAAGGTAGTAGGTGATGAACTGGAGAGCCGATTTGAATTTATCTATGACGGAGTTGAGTGCATGTCCAGTTCAGGCAAAGAAACTTCAGTTTGGTGAGATGAAGGTCAATCTTTGGAGTCTCTGGTTTCATGGTTACTTTTTCAGAATCTTTAAGTACGAGAGTATTGAATTTCCCTAGACCTTTAGATAATACCAAGATATAGACTGATTTTCTACTTTGCATCTGAGTAATGTAGAAAATGAATCCAAAAGAATCAGCTATCAGCTGGGCAGTGGTGGCACATTCCTTTAATCCCAGCACCCGGGAGGCAGAGCCAGGTGGATCTCTGTGAATTGAGGCCAGCCTGGTCTACAGAGTTCCGGGAAATCTGCTATTAACCAGTAGGTCCAGCTTTGGGACAAAGAGGCTTCCCCCTTGTGGAATGGCATCTCTCTGCATGGACCCTTCACATCCACAAGTGTGCCCTATGTAGAGAGAAGGCCAGACCTCCGGGAGGATGAGCAAGATTTCTTTTCTTTTTACATCTGTGGCAAGGGGGAGGCCTTGGGGAAGCCTGAGCCAGAGCGTCCATTGGACAAAATGCAGAGATTCAGGCTGATGGCTCAGGGTAATGTCACACAGCCAAGCCACTAGATTGTCTGGGGCCGGGGGTGGGCCTAAGAATGAGTGTTGATGTCATAGTTCCATTTCAGTTTTTATCGGCTGGATACAGATGAGGTGTCCGTGTCGTAGACTTAAATGTTTTTGCTCAGATCTTTGGCTAAACCGATGCTTTTCCATGATTTCTGACAGTTATTTTTATTTGATAATGAATAATAAAGTGAGATTTACAGTCTATATCTGACAGCATTTGTTTTATTTTGACAGTTCTTTTCTAGACAGCAAAGGTTTTATAATTAGGTTTTATGTCTGCCAAAATGTTGCTGGAAAAAAAAAAAACTTTCTCTGGAAAAAAAAAAGTTTCATAGTTTCCAGCCTGTAAAGCTGGAGTCATCTTATTTTGATTTGGAAGCTTTTGCATAAGGCAGTCAGGAAATGAAACTAAACTTTCTCTGGAAAATGAATTCTTATTTTCAGTTCAGTTTTATCAGAGCATATGCATTCTTGCTGTATAGAGGAGCCACCCCTAGGGGGCGCTGAACTTCCCTCTTCCCTGGCACATCTGCCCTTGGCACTCTGTCTAAAGAAGCAGGTGGAAATCACAGGTGCGTCCATTGACAATACTTTCCTGTTAGAGCAGTCTGGAGAAACCGGTAGAGGAAGCCATGTTGCTAACTGGTGCTCGGCAGGTTTGTCTTTGCTAATGGCAGAAACATCACGGTGAGCTAATCACAAAAACAGTCCCCCTGGCTGCCCTGGCCCCTTGCCGCGGTGATGTGTGGAGGCGCATTCAATTCCCGCAGTAGCAGCAGTGGCCAGATTCGATTTACAGCCCAGAGCATTTTCCTCTCTGACTCACTCTGACAGACTAGGATCAGATTGCAGACACAGCTGCCCTCCGCCCCGCCACCTCTGATCTCCACCACCACCACCATCCAGTATTTTCCACTGAGCACAAACAAGTATGTGGAACTACGGGACACATTAACTAGTATTTCAAAGCGTCTGCTTAAAAAAGAGACAGCGGGCATCGTCCGTGGTCCTGTGCCACGTCGGTTTACAGCAGTGTAGTCGGGAGGGAAACAGGATCCGGGCCGCCCCAGCCATTCATGGCGTTCCCTTCTAGTGCATTTTAAAAAATTATTTCTTGCCGGGCGGTAGTGGCGCACGCCTGTAATCCCAGCACTCGGGAGGCAGAGCCAGGCGGATCTCTGTGAGTTCGAGGCCAGCCTGGGCTACAGAGCTAGTCCAGGACAGGCTCCAAAGCTACACAGAGAAACCCTGTCTCGAAAAACCAAAAAAAAAAAAAATTATTTCTTTTATTTTTTGAGCGTGTAATATAAATATATCATCTTCCCCTTCCCTTTCTTCCCTCCAAACCCTTCCATATATCCCTCCTTGCTCTCTTTCAAATTCACTTTTTTTATTATGTTATATATATATATATGTATATATATTATAGTATATGTATGTATCCCTAAATATATAAATACAACCTGCTCAGGCTGTATAGTGTTACTTGTGTGTGTGTTTTCAGGGCTGATCACTTGATATTGGATAACCAATTGGTGTGCTCTTCCCTGAGGAAGACTGTTTCTCCCACTCAGCCTTCCTCAGCTTCCAGGGCATTTTTGGGCACACGAAGGGTTCCTTCTTTGAAGTTGATCTATTGGCTATAGGGGTCTGATACTCTGTGAGTCCTAAAGGCAATATGACATGGAATGTATATTTCCTAAACTTGTGTGAGGGCTTGGACCTGGAGTCTTGGTTTGGGTGGGGAGAAAATGCAGTATGGGATACAGAGAGAGATGATTCCATAGTTCAGAGCCTTTGCAGATCTTTTAGAGGTCTGGGGTTTAGTTTCAGGAATCCACATAGCAGCTCACAGCTGCTTTTAACTCCAGCCCCAGGAGATCCAGTGCCTTCTTCTGGCACCTGCACACATGTGCACATAAACTCACAGAAGAACACACACACATACACCTTTTTTTAAAATCTTAGGGGAAAAAAGATAGCAATGGAGTTTGGACAAAGGGTCTCATATGTCTTTTGATATCAAATGATGCGATCCGTTGTCGCCCAGGCACATGCTGAAGAGGTGTTTCCTTCATCCAGCCTAAGCCAACACCCTTCTGCACTCTCCTTCGTGAAGCAGGAAAAGGACCTGAGCGTGTATGTGTCAGTGACTCCACGAGAAGCTGCTGTGGCAGCAGAGCCTCGAACATCTGCCCCCAATACCAATCAAAGGAGTCCCCTGAAAGTGACTTTGCTCCTGCTGTCTCATGGGAAGAGTGCGTTCGCTCTCTGCTGGTGCTTGCCTTTTTATAAGCCCACGCTGCACTAGGAACGTACATCAGAGCCTGGCGCTGTAGGGGCAGAGGCCTGGGGACCAGACAGACCTCACTGGAGTCGTAGCCTTTCCATTCTCAACTGTTTTCAGTCCTCCTCCTCTTCAGGTGACAAGACCATTATTATCTAGGCTGCAGGAGCGGCTGTGGGCATGAGGAACCATGACAGTCACTACTATTTATCGAACACTCAGGTGGCATTAGGAGCCCTGACAAGGTTATTTCGTTCTCACCTTTAAACAGGAAAGATGAAAAAACTAAGGTAGAATGTTGTCCCTGGTCACCCCGCGAGTGAGCAGCTGGCGCTAGTTGTTAGTTATGTCTCCATCCCGTCTTAGACCTTAAGATCCTGTGAAATCCAAGTGATGCCTGATGTGGAGTTAACACGTACTAACATTGAGTTCTTGCTTCCTATAGACTCGGTCCGCACTCTGTACTAGAGTCCCCTGTATTTCCTGCTTTAGTGTTCTACTGTTCAAGTCAGCCGTGGCCCACTATGGCCTGCAGATAGTCAATGGAAAATTCCAAAATAAATAAACTCCCAAGTTTTCAATTGCACTCTCTTCTGCATGTTGACGTCTAGTGCAATGAAGTCCACGATTTTGCCAGTCTATGACTTGTTCCTTCCTGTAACATAGAGTGTGGTAACGTAATGCTAGAGACAAACCACAGCCACATGGCTTTTTAATTCTTAGATTGGGTCTTTCTATATTGTTCAGGCTGGTCTCAAACTCCTGGGCTGAAAAACATCGTCCTTAGCTGGGACACCATGCATGTGCCACTGTACCCTGCTTATATAACTTTTGTAACACTGTGTTATAATTTTTCTGTTTTATTATTGTTGTTGTTGATATCTTACTGTGCCTAGCTTATAAATTGTCACTTTATGGAGCAGGAGAGGTGGCTCAGTAGTTAAGAGCACTGGCTGCTCTTCCAGAGGACCTGGGTTTAATTCCCAGCACCCACACGGTGGCTCACAGTTCCACACCAGGCATGCATGTTATACATATATGCAGGCAAAACACCATGCACATAAAAAATAAAAATTAAAAGAAAATAAATTGAACTTTATCATAGGTGTGTGTAGGAAAACCCAGACTGTGATCACCTGGGTTTCAGGTATACGCTGGATGTCTGGGGCATTCCTCCAGGATAAGAGAGGACTGTGGTTCATTTGAACAATAGTGAGTTTTTTAAAGCAATATTTAAGTATCATATGCATGCAAATAAAGGTATTTAAATATGTACACAAAGGCACATTAGCCCCTGGGTACTCTGGAAACTAATATGAGTCTACAAATTTGGTATACAAGAACTACCACGGCTTTTTTCTGTAGTTGAAACTCAGTGTTTAGCTCTGAGCCCTCACCTGGCTCATAAGATACCCAGTGTTTGTCATTCTTAGACTTTCTACCCAGTTTTCACTAATATCCTTCATACCTCTGTCATCTCGGAGCAAAACCTTCTCCTCCTGGTACGGCATGCATTGAAACTTCACCTTGCCATCCTGTCAAGGGGGGAAGTGTTTCACTTTCCCAGCCAACCGTGCTGTTTGCAGGCTGGGAAGAAACCGTGACTTTCCCACACGTAAGAAAGGGTTCACAGGCCACCAGAGAGTGGGTTGGTAATTGAGGTGCCAGCTTCAGTATTAGAAGTTCTCTTGCAAGATGAACCTTTTTTTTTTTCCCTAGACAGGTTTCTCTGTGTAGCCCTGGCTATCCTGGAACTCCCTTTGTGGACCAGGCTGGCCCAGAACTCAGAGAATTCCCCTGCCTCTGCCTCTAGAGTGCTGGGATTAAAGGCGTGTGCCACCATGCCTGGTGCTCCAAGACAAATCTTAAAAAGGTTTTCTGTCCTCCTCTGAGGAAGTGTGGAGTCACCAAGTGAAACTCCCCTGACTTTTCTTTTCATGAAGCCGGTGAACACCAGCTCTCAGGTTCCTGCGCTGTACATTGCTGTCCACTGCCTGTAAAATTCATCCATGGCTTTGCCCAGGCACCTGTCCACACGGTAGAACTCAAAGGATTAAAAGGTTTTTATCAGATAAGTGTCATGGACCCTGGTTATGTCTGGTCCTGGAGGACAGTGTCCTGTGGGAGAGGAATGGAGTTGGGGGGGGGGAGTTTTCACCTCTGTTCTTCAAGAACTATTTAACAAGAGTTAATGTGAACCTCGAGTTCTTGAATGTGCTTTTAAGAGCTGGAAAATAACAGATTCACTTTTTAGTGGTCACTGGGCCACTCCTCCCCATCCTTAGGCAAAGTCCTTGAAACCCTTTCTAGCACTTGGGAAGGTGGGGAGGCAAGACAGGGTGAGGGTAATGAAGAGTTAACATTTGGAGAGACAACTCAGCCCTTAAGAATGCATGCTGTTCTTGCAGAAGACCTAGTTAGGTTTACAGTACCCTCATAAGGTGGATCACAATGCCTGTAAGTCCAGCTCCAGGACATCTGACATCCTCTTCTGGCCTCCACCGGTACCCGAATTTGTATGCGCACGCACGCACGCACATGTGCACACACACACACACACATACACACACACACACACACACACACACACGCACGCACACACGCACATACACACACAACACACTGACACAGAATTCACTTTCTTTTTTAAAGAGAGGTAGCATTGTCCTTTCCCTGTTAACTGCCAAACAGAGAGTCTCAAAGGTACTGAGTTTCTATGAGAGCAGAGAGCTTTGCAATAGGGGCGTGTTTGCTTGCTGACTGTGGGCACTTTTAAAGAGGTTGGCACCTGGGATGTTTTTAAAGGAAAACTGAAGAAGATTGCATAAGTTATTTTGAAGCAACAGTCCTTGGCTACAGAGATGAGGAACAGGAACAGAACTAGTCCAAGGCTGACAGTTACTGGATGGATGTCCTTGCAGGCGTGCTCTTGTAGGAGGTCACGGTAACCTCCTCCCATCCCCAAGATTGTGGTTCTGAGCCTGTTATCATCACGTGGTGTATGTGTATTCGATCCCCCTCCTCCATAACCTCAGCTTCACCAGTTACATTTTTGTCTGTTAGGACTAGACATGTGACTCCATTTTGATGGCTTTCGCCCACTCATGGCCAAGGCCTATCTATCTGTGTTTCAGACAATGGTGGGCAGACTCTGTCTGGGGGCAACAACTGGCCACTTCGAGGACGGAAATGGACCCTGTGGGAAGGCGGCATCCGTGGAGTGAGCTTTGTGGCAAGCCCCTTGCTGAAACAGAAAGGCGTGAAGACCCGGGAGCTCATCCACATCTCGGACTGGCTTCCAACGCTGGTGAACCTGGCCGGGGGAAGCACCAACGGTACCAAGCCTCTGGATGGCTTCGATGTGTGGAGGACCATCAGGTACCTACATGCCTTTCCCCATTCTTTTCCAAGACAGAAACTTGAGCAACTTAACATGGTTGGTAGAGAATAATCACTTCCCTTTGTAAGATGAAGTCCCGATGAGACATACAAGACTTTTTAAAAAAAGAAAAGAAAAGAAATGCCTTTCAAATATTGTTGTTAAGTATTTTTAAATCTTACATTTGGGATTTGGGTTCTGTGTTTTATACAAAGGACAGGCTTCTCCTGTAGAAGGTCTTTAAAGCTGAGCAGTTTTTCTTGGTGTAGGACAGAGTATTGCTGGCTTCTTGCAGGATGCTAGGACATCGGCCCTGTTGCCAGCTCAAAAATTGGAGGACTCACCAGAGAAGGAAGCATGGGATAGGAGCCTGGAGACACTGTGCAATCTGTAGAACTATAAGGTCCCACTCCTTAATAAGTATTTTATGAGTACCAACTATGTGATGCTCTGTCCTGGGTTCTAGAAAATTAGAAATAAATAACTCGGGCAGAACCCTGGCTCTCAAGAAGCTTGTATTGTGGCAGGGGTGAGGGAGTAAGGGCATTAAACCAGGAAAAGAAGCAGGATGACTTGGGGTACTTTGGGTGGAGGTAAAAAGTGTGAAGGCAATAAATGGTGTGCCCTGAGAGTTGGGGACACCACGCAGGAGCAGGGCCTGTGCTCAGCTGTAGAGATGGCAGCTGTCCTGCCCATTTCACTCCCACGGTTGTGGACATGTGACCTGTAAGGAAGGGAAGCACATCCCTGGAGGCTGGAAGATGCTTATAACATACATACCTGTGGTTTAGTTCCCAGATCCAGTTTATACGTAAAATGACATACATTGCAAGCACTGTTTTTCCTGAAGCAACAAAATGGATCGTGCCGGGCCTCTCAACCCCTCTGGCCTGCTGAACTCTGTTTGGGGGTGGCTGTTTGTCCGTCCTCCTTGTGAACTACCCCATACTTTTCTTTCTTCATCTATGGTTTTCCCAGTTCAAAATAGTGAAGTTTCAGGTTTCTCTTCAAAGGAAATGCACAGCAGAGGCCTCAGGAGTGAAGAGCCATGGTGTACGTGGTTCATTAAAAGGTTGTGTGTACGTGTGAGCATCGTGGGGGCGGGAGACTCAGACTCCAATATAAACAATATGAGAAGATTAGTTTTTTTATAACTTTTTATAAATTTGAAATTATTTCCAAATAATTTTTTTTAATATAAAGGTCTGGCAATATGTGGCCTACATTTCCACAGCTTTGCACCAAATGGAATCAGAGAGCAGCAGTCTTCCTTAGATGAGGTGCTGACTCTCCCAAGCCGTCTGTCCCCAGTGCTCCTAGCTGTCCACCGGCCCCTGCACTCACTGGCGACACCTACCTAGTCCCTAGTTGGTAATCCATGTTCATAGAGTTCCAGTGCTAACACTCTGCACATACTCTGAACTGATCCTTCACTGCTGGGCATATAGCTTATTTCATTTTTTGTTTGTTTTTTTGAGACAGTGTTTCTCTCTATAGTCCTGGCCGTCCTGGAACTCGCTCTGTAGACTAGACTGGCCTCAAACTCACAGAGATCCACCTGCCTCTCTGCCTTGTCCTCTCTAGGCTGTCTGGAGAGGGAGCTCCGCAGTATGATGGTCTGTAACCTCCAGCCATGCACAGCCTGTGGCACTGGTCTGCCTGGCTGCGTGGTACCCTGGCTGCCAGTAATCTCCATCACTTTGGCCTGCACAGGAAGGTTGGCACATGAGGTGGCCACCGTAGGGTCTCTGTATATAGTGAGTGGGGACCTTCACCAGCATCGCTGGTCCTAGACTTAGAGAGTGCTCTGTGAGCCCCCCCCCCCCCAATTTCTTTCTGTCATCCGTGCTCACTCTTGGTAATGCTACGAGTATGAAGGACTGTAGATGTTACCTTGAATTGAAGCTCTGTCTCTGCCACTCTTGTCTGCCGCCCCTCCCCCTCCCTCCCCCACTCCCTCCCTCTCCCCCATTCAGCCTGCACAGCCTGTCCATCTCCGGCACTTCACTATTTCCTGGGATGTTCCTTATGTTGGGCTGGAGACTGATCCACTCCTTGGTGCTACGCCTGTTGCTGCAAACATAGTCAGTCCTTATACTGAATAATTGGATGGTTCCCCAACCTTTGTGCTCAACTGTCCCACCATGAAGAATGCCCACGTGAGGCTCCTGCACCCTTGTGTGGTGCACGGCTTGGTGACTGCAGTGCTGAGGGTGGGGGTGACAGACAAGCCTGTCTGCCTCACTGTTCTCAGTTGTGACGAGGGGACTGTCACTCACCTCTACTGCCCGTTACTGTGGTGGCTGTGGAGCCAGGCTGCCGGGTTCTCTGGGTTCTGCTCCGTGTATGTAACTGTCTGCTCCTCCACAACTTTACGAACAGCTTGCTACTGACCAGAGAAGCCTTACCAGTGACTTAGAAATCAGACAGCACATTTTGTGCTATGTGTATTAAATGCCATAAGAAATATGCCAAAGGACCACAGGAGAACACTTTATTGACATTGCCAATTTGTGACAATTTGAAAAAACTTGCAAGTGAACTGAAGAGCCTATAAATATTGAAATTTCTTTTTTAAACCAAATATTTTTCCTTTAAAAAGATTCATTTCAGGGGTAGTGATGTAGTTCAGTGGTAAAGTGATTGTTTAGCATGAACAGGCCCCAGTTTCAACCCTCAGTAACACACATACCACATAACACGCATGCACGCACACACACACACAAATATATTTTCACTATTTTTCCTTATCTTTTTCCTCATTTAACAGGTTTGAAATTAATTGTGCTAAAGAAAAATAATCATTTTATAAACAGTTGCTCTATATAACCAGTTTTTCATTATGTCATTCAGCTGCTGCTAGCAAATACTATTTTGATGAAGGCTCCTTAATATGTTAAACCGTTGCCTTAACTCTCAAAAAAGATTTGTTATTTATTTTTATTTTATGTGTATGAATGTAAATTCACTATGTATGCAGTTGCAGTATCCATGGAGAGCAGAAAAGTGCATCAGATCCTCTGGAATAGGAGTTAGAACTGTGAGCGGCCGTGTGGGTGCTGGGAACTAAACCCAGGTCCTCTGCAAAAGCAGAAAGTGCTCTTAACCACTGAGCTCTTTCTCCAGCCCTAGCCTTCATTTTTTTTAAAACTGATGTTTTTAATCAATAACACTGAAACTAACTATTCCCACATAGAATCTTTGCCTGCATTTAGGACTTTTTCTCTATATATATAAATGATTTTAAGTTAATTGTGCTAAAGAAAAATGACCACTTTATAGACAATGGCTATATATAACTATATTGTTCTCCAAGAAGACTACATTCATACTGCATGATGAATAGAAATACTCATTTTCATCACAGCCTTTCGTATGTAGTCTTTGAAAAAAATCTTAAATGTTTTTTCCATTTGTATTTTCTCTTTTGAAAGTACACATTTTTACTTTTCTAAAAGTATTTTTGCCTTGATGTGTGCATGTATATCATGGACGTGCTTGCTTCACATGGAGGTCAAAAGGGCATCAGATCTCCTGGAACTGGAGTTACAGATGGCTGTGAACCACTACGTGGGTGCTGAGAACTGAACCTGAGAGTCTTCTGCAAGAACTTCAAGTGCACTTTACTGCTGAGCCACTACCTCACAATTCAGGATGTATGTGGAAGAAAATCAAACCACAGCACTCAGAAAATCTAAAGGAATACCAAGCACACATCTGAGAAACAGATTCCTGAACAAAAAAGCAAGAAAAGCTGATCTCACTGAGAGACATAAGCATGTCAGAATCTTCGTACACATAGGAAAATATGAAAAGGAATTCTTGACAAGTCTACGACTCACTTATTTCTTTGATGCAGAAAAAATCAACAACATTTTATGATGAAAAGGAAATAAAAACATTCTAGCACAGCAACATTGACTTCAGTTCGTGTTTACCAGCAACTTTAAATGTGACAGTTACTGAAGGCTGATAAAGAAGGAAGAAAAGCCAGGTGCACAATACTCAGCACCCTGGAGCAGCTGGATGGCAAATTTCAGGCTAGCCTGAGCTACACAGTGAGCTCTTACCTCAAAAAATTAAAAAAAAAAAAAAAAAAAAAAGAGGAGCTGGAGACATGGTTCAGTGAGCAGAGTGCTTGCAGCACAAGCTTGAGGACCCAAGTTCAGATCCTCAGCACTCATGGCGCACCAGGGTACATGGCGGTCTGCCTATAATCCTAGCACGAGGGAGGTGTCGGCACCCTGAATCTCTGGAGCAAACCAGCTAGGGAGAGCAGCTGAGTCAGCAAGCTAAGGGTTCCGTGAGAAACCCTGCTTGAGCGCATAAGCTGGAAAACAAGGGGTCGGTGAGAAACCCTGCTTGAGCACATGAGCTGGAAAACAATGGTTCAGTGAGAAACCCTGCTCCAGCGCATAAGCTGGAGAAGGACAGCAGACCGAAACCTGTGTCCACCTCTGGCTTCCACACACAGATTCGCACACACCCTGCATTCACACACCCGTGCATGACACACACTCGTGCACACCACACCGACATGCAAATTAAAGAAAATATGGACAAGGTAAAGCTGCTTGGTTCTGACGTGGCCCCACTGTGGCGTGCTTGGCGCCGAGTCAGTTTTTATTTTTGTTTTGTTTCATGGCAGAAATGTACACTGTGGTTCTGTGGTGCGTTTTGTTCATTCTGAGAGAATTCCTTTGTTCTTGACCCACTGGGGCTATTATTTTTGGCAGCTCAGTGCACATCGTGGACGTTCATCTGTATTGCCAGATTTTAGGTTGTAAACCCGTATTTCATTCTTAAGATTATCTCAATCAGGAGTGACCTTTAAGAGTCCGGCCTCTCTGTGCTTCTGCCTGCAGAGAAATTGGCACAATATGTGTTCACCCTTAACTCTGAGTTGCTGTCTTTCTCCAGCACTAGAATGTTCTCTCGGTGGTCAACCCTTGAGGGAGCCAGAGCTCTGGGTTCCTCAGGACTGTTACTGGAAGAATATGGCCCACGTATGCTGTATCATAGGAGAGTGGGCTTCCCGTTTGTGTTTGTTTTTTAAGTCAGATTTGTCCCCACAGTTGGATCAAACAATTCCAGGCTTGCTCTGTAGAAAACCCAGCAAATTCCTATTCAGTCGGTGAAGAATGACTCTCGATCGTATCATTTCAGGATACAAAAGGTCCTGGAAAAAAAACCCAAAAAACAAATCTGCTTCTGCCCCTGGCTCCTCTCAAGTCTTTCCACATCAGTGGCTGGGCATCTCGCACTCGGCAGCAGGTACAGAAAGTGGCCAGTCACACTGGTGTCAGAGCCGCCTTCCCAGCTCAGCAAAAGCAAGCGGCCAGCCAAGGGTCAGAGACACTCGATCTGTGTGTGCCCAGAGGACAGGCGCTTTTTTCCTGGCATGGAAAAACTGTTTTTTAAGACGATGGCAGTTTTTTTCATCAGAGGTGCATGAGATGGGCATGACAGTTAATGGATGGCAGTCGGCGCTGGCCAGTGCAGCAGAGGTCTACCTCAGCTCATGGATGTCAATTCTTCTTCGACTTGCTTCAGAATGTTAAGAGGAACAACAGAGTCCTAGGGTTGTCCTGGTTTGCCTTCTGTTGCTGTGATAAAACACTCCGCCCAAAAGCAACTTGGGGGGAGGAAAGGGATGATCTGGCTTACACCTCCAGGTCACAATCCATCGTTGAGGGAAATCCGGGCAGGATTGTGAAGCTGAAACCATGCTTGTTGCTTGCCAGGTACTCTCTGGATCATGCTTCTCAAGCTTTCTTATACATCCCAGCACCACCTTCCTAGGGATGGTGCTGCCCACAGTGGGCCTGGCCCTTCTGCATCAATTATTAATCAAGACAACACTCCAGACCCACCCAGAGGCCAATCGAAGCAATTCTGCAATGGAAACTTTCCTCAGATGGCTCTAGGTTGTGTCAGGTTGACAGTTAAAGCTTAGCAGGGCAGTGATGTTGCTTTCAATAGGGCAGTTTCTCTTTCTTCCAAGAGTACACATGATTTCTAGGGGACCCAGGCTTCTCCAGGTTCTTTCCAGCGTTGTGTGTTTTTCCTGCCTTTACACCAATAAGCAGCTTACAGGCTGTTTCAAGACATTGTATAAGATTGGATGACCAAAAGGGAGACCAAAGGATTCACACTTTATATGCTTTCTTCATGCATTTGCTCTTTATTTAATCTTAAGACAGAATCAGAGCCTGGAGCTTAATGGTAGGAATGTGTTTTTCCTTTCCCATCCAAGGGGAGCGCTTCTGTGTATGGCCTGACTTCAATGACAATTGACTATTAACTGCTCATGTGCAATGTCTTAAAAACTTACTGTGCTGTTCTGAAGACATTTTTACCTACTAGTAGAGGTTCAAGAAGAAAGTTACAGGAAAACAATTGTTTTAACTTTGGCACAGTGCCTGCGCCTCAATCTACTGCTGTCTCAGCCAGCAATTGCAAGTCCGCAGTTAGCAGCCTGCTTCTCTAGCAGAAGCCCAGCTGCTCAGGCCATACATACCCTGGCAGGAATCCTGCTCCCACAGGCATTGGCTCTGTCACTGCCACTGAAGGTAGTTTTAACTAAATCTCTATTGTTCTAGTTATGAATAAGGCTTGAGATTCAAAGGCTGGGGTGGAAACCTGCGAGCTCAGAGAGGCTGAACTGCAAACCCTCTCTCCTTGCTGGCATCCATGGAAGACCTGTGCTTCTGCTTCTTCAAACCAGAAAAACCTGCGCCACTCCAAACCCTCCCTCCTACTTCCTGGGTCTCTCCATCTCTCCCGGATGCCCTCTGAGGCTCTATGATTACTTTCTGTCAACTAGTTGCAAACGCAGCCTCCGGACCCAAGGTTAATTTTATTTAATTAACGCAAATGCAAACTTGGGGTTCATAGTTTGATGGAATATCCCCCAACAAACAATCACTTGTCTCCCCACCCCACCGGCTTCACTGAAACCATGAAGCCCAATAGTCCCTGAGTCAGAGCAAAGATCCTCTGATTCTTATTCTTCTTTCTAAGTAGCATTACAGCCAGATGGAAACGGAATAGTGTTCCCTAGTCATTGTAGTAGTGTTTTACGTTCTCACTGGTACTGGGATCTGTGTCACACAGTGAGGGGCTCACTGTTGTCATCTCTTCCCTCTTTGAGGATGTTGAAATATGCACTAGATTCGTCATTGGCCTCTTCACTGTATTTCTCTTACAAAATTTTCTTGACAAGTCATGCCTTTTCACAAATTAGTTTCCTAAGTTATCAGAAAAGCTCCTTGTGAACTGCACCGAGCAAGACTAGACTTATAAATTGATTCAGGAAGGTTGGACATATTAATTCTCCCCCCCGCCCCCCCCCCCCCCGAGACAGGGTTTCTCTGTGTAGCTTTGCACCTTTCCTGGAACTCACTCTGTAGCCCAGGCTGGCCTCGAACTCACAAAGATCCGCCTGCCTCTGCCTCCCGAGTGCTGGGATTAAAGGCGTGCGCCACCACCGCCCGGATGGACATACTCATTCTTAACAGTTGTCCCCTATCTTACTGGTGCTATCTTCATTTAATTTTTTTTTCCTGTATTTTATTTTGAATAGATTCTCTTGCTAAGCCATTTTGTCAGTCTGCTATCCATCACTACAGTAAAATACATTGACACAAACAACTTAAATAAAGACTTCTCTTGGTTCCTGGTTTCCGAGTGCTCAGTCCATGACCTCTTGGACCTGTCATGTTAGGCTTGAGAGAAAAATGAACACTATGATGGCAGGACTATGAGAAAGAGGCAGCCGTTCACTTCATAGCAGCCAGTAGCAAGAAGGGACAAGACCAAGCCACAGCTTTCAAATGGACTTACTCAGAGACTCATGTCTTCAAATGAGGCCCCACCCTCCAGGCCTCCATCTCTCCCAGGGGTCTCATCAGATTTTGGATCTGTCAATGGATTAAACCATTTGTTTAGGTCAGAACCCTCATGATTTAATATTTCCTGAAAACACCTCAGAAGACACACAGAGAAGTATGTTTTCCTAATCTTCTAGACATTTTTAAGTCCAATCAAGTTCACAATCAGGATTAATAATTACATTCTTCAAGTTTATTATTTTCTCTCCAAGTCCAATCATCAGTTAATTACATCTCTGTTTTCCGTCTCACACTGTGGTGCTTTTGCTCCTAAAAGTTCAATGCAGGCCTTTTAACTCTGTTTCACTCCTAACACATACAGTATCATCATCATGGTGTAGCAACTGTGAATTAGCAAGGATCCTAACTCCCAACATGTGTGTGTAGTTCCGGGTGATTGTGACTAGTTGATCATTCTGTGGGTCACCTTCCCATGCCTGTCGATCTTTGACTCACTGTCAGGCATCATCTTGGTGGCTGCCCAGCCTTTCTGTATTCTTGTGGGTCTTCTTGCTTTGTTCAGAGATACAGTTGATACTACATTGTTTGAGTAATGTTTTTCTGAAAAAATACCTTTAAAATATACTCTTGGAGAATTTCATACATGTACACAATGTATTTTGATCACGTCTACCCCTCACTGCCCCAGACTCCCAGATCCCCACTACCATATCCCATCTTTCAACACTGTATGGCCTCCATGCTTTATATAACCCATTGAGTCCAATAAGTTCTGTCTATATGTTCTTGGGTGTAGGGCCATCCGTTGGAGCACGGCCAGCCTACCAGGGCCACACTGCTGAAGACAGCTGACTCTCTCTCCCCTGGCAGTCATCAGTTGCCAAAAGTTTCTCAGTTAGAGATGGAGCTTCATAAGTTCCTCCCCTACCCATACTGGAGTTTTGACTGGCTTGATCTTGTGCAAGTATTAGGCAGGCAGCCCTACCTGCTGTGAGTTTGTGAGAGCAACAGTAGTTATATCCAGAAAACGCTGTTTCCAGGCAGACTTCCACCCTCTGCTCTTCTAGTCTTTGCCCTCTCTTCTGCAGTGTTCCCTGAGCCTTGAGGGCAGGGGTGAGATATAGACATCACATTGGAGGTAAGCTTATCGTACAATAGCGGCATGAATACTGTAGAGGTAACCAGTTGCTTTCTGATTGGGCTTCCAGCCTACTCCCGAGGTCAGAACTCATACCTGAAACTGTAAACATGGCCAAGAACCCATGGCTGGCAAGGTCATAAGCCCCAGATTAGAATCTACTACTATTATTTTGCTACAAGGACATAGTATCGAATTGCCTTCCAAATACTCAACTCCATGCCCATAGATTACTGCAGCTCTCAGCTCTCATCAGAGAAGCTTCTTTTCCCAGTGATTGGCAGCTAATGCTAAGTAAGACTTTTGTGACTTAATTACTCAGGCTTGGGATAGTATTTATTCTAGGGCCAGTTATCCCCCACTACTGAGTCAAAGCCTTCTGTGCCCATTGCTGGATGAGCTGTAAGTATTTCCAGTTGGGAACACCATGAGCTGTTCTCACCTGGTGTGAATGCTGAACACTGTCCCTGTCAGCCTTTCAGCTGGGTCTCTTCTTGGTGGTAAGTAGTAGTTAGCGATGCTCTAAGGGATCCTCTACAAAGCTCCCGGGTTCTATTTGTGTAGCTTCCTCTTCTCTGGAACTCTCTTTCTTGAACTCCTTGGGTTTTCAGCTCTGTCTCTTCGACTCGGGGAGTCTCCCAGGCCCCCTCCATCGTCCACCAGCACTTGGAAACTCCCTCAGGGCAGTCACGTGGCTTAGCTTTTCCCGCCTGTAAGCATCATTGCCCTTTGACTGACATCTGGTGTTTTGCTTTATACATTCTGGCTGGTTTTTGCTTATTTGTTTTGAGTGGTTTAGGAACCATGGTGAGCAAATCCCAATTGCGAATGTCTCTGTCTTAGCTAAAAACGGAAGTTACTGATAAGAAATTGAGCATGCCTTTGACGTCACTGCTTCCCACCTTCTTTGCCATGTTCAGGTTTAACTTTAGTTAGTTCTGGTCTAACTCTCTCCTGGTCAAAGGAGATGCTTTTGGGGTTCAGTTCTTTAAATTCAAGACTTGGCCCTCAGACCATGCCGTGTGTCCTGGAGAAGATGATGTAGTCTATCACAATTAATTAGAGTTCTTGTTTTGCTTTGTGATAAATCTGAACACGTTTTCCTCTGATGGGTAAGTTTTATTTATATATATTGTTACTACAATTACCATTTTTATTCTTAGCTTTGTCACTTTGTTTAATGTTCTATTTTTACATCTTATTTATTGGAATTTTAACATTTAGAACAATTTCTGTTTTCTTCAATTGCTCACCAATATCCTTTGGTAATTCTTTTATCCATAAGGGACCCGACTAGCTTGGTCAGCCTTACCTTTCTACTTCCTACATCTTTTAGCCTTAAGTATGTTATTTGTACTTTGTCAGAGCATATCACATGGAATACTGTGATCTCCTCTCCACAATTTTGTTCTACAATTAGGTCCTTGATTTTATACTTAATACTAACCATCCATCCATTTCTGGAGCATTCACAGTTGTCTCTTCCTTGGAAGTATTTTTCTTGGATAAATTTCTCAGGATTCTCTAGATTCTTACATGCCTATCAAAACATTTTTTATAACCCCGATAATTGAAAAGTATCTCAAATGATTAAAAAAAACCACCTTTGTCTCATGCTGTCTTTCCTTGGATTTTTTAACTGTTACCCCTGTCTTTGCTTGTTTCATGTGTTGCTGTGGATAGGTCAAATTTCAGCCCAATTTAATGTCCTTTGCGGGTGACAGGCTTTCCTTTGGAGGCCCAGGGGATTGTGACTGTCACTGTTGTTGCTGTGGAGAGTCAGAGACTGTTGCTGGGTGTGTCTCAGAGTTCACCGTTCTGGGTCAGTTTTCTCAGATACAAAATGGATTCTCTCTGTTTGGACACCCAGGGCTTTTGTTCAAGATTTTACCATTAGTTTTAAATACTGTATTCCATTGTTTCATTTTCTTCTTCAGAAACTCCGACTGTAGTAGTTGAAACTTCTGGCAGTTTCTCTCTGATCCTTTTTGCCTCTTTATTTTGAGTTATCTTCTTCATTTCTCTTCAGCCTTTCACACACTTTGTTATCTATTATGTCCCCAGTTTCTGAGAGATTTGGCTTTTTCTCTCCTTTAGATAGGGCATCCACTGTGGTCCAGGCTGGCCTGGGACTCACTGTGTAGTTTATGCTGGGCTCACACAGGCTGTAGTCCTGCATACACTGTGGTCCAGGCTGGCCTGGGACTCACTGTGTAGTTTATGCTGGGCTCACACAGGCTCTAGTCCTGCTACTTCCCCCTTACCTGCTGAGATGGCAGGAATAAGCCGCCATGCTGGGCTTACTTATTTATTTCTTCAGTCCAGTTCTTCCCCTAGGGCAGGACCTGGGATTTTGAGTTTCCAAGTCTTGGTGTGTGTTTTTTTCTTCGCTTAATTCTACCCAAAAGGCTGAGAAGTGGTCCTCTTGCTTTTAAATATTGACAGTTACTGAGTTAATTATAAATTACATTTGCTTCATGCTGAAATATCATATGACAGTTTTCCTCTGCTTGTGACTTTCTTTCCATAGTAGGAAAGTAGTTTTCATTAGCCAAAAGTTTTGGATTCTCATTTGCTGTATTTTTTTTTTCTCTTTCCCTGGAAACTTGGTACTCATGGCAGATTCTTATCTAGTGCCTTGTCCATGTTCAGATGTGTTTGCTTTTTCCTAGGCCTGCAGTAGCAGGCAGTCTGCTAGGGTGGGACTTGAGTAGTTTAATTTCTCTCTCAGTTCCAAAGAAACTTCAGAGCTTGGCGTGGTGGCTCCCACCTGTAACCTCAGCACTTAGGGACAAGAGATCACTGTCTGTTTGAAGGCAAAGTGGGTTACATAGTTTTAGGACAGCCTCAGCTGCAGAATGAGACTAATGAGAATTAGTCAGGGTTCTCTAGAGTCATAGAAGGTAGAGAATGAATTCCCCCCTTTGGGATAACATAGGCTACAGTGCAACAATGGCTAGCTGTGAATGGAAAGTCCAAGAATCTAGTAGTTGTTCAGTCCCACGAGGCTGGGTGTCTCAGCTGGTCTTCTGTATGTGCTGGAATCCCGAAGAAGTAGACTCCAGTGCCAGTGAAGGAATGGATGTGCTGACAAGGTGAGGGCGGACAGGGGATGAATCGACACACCCCGTTCCTTCTTCCGTTGTCCTTATATGGGCTTCCAGCAGGAGGTGGGCTCATTTTAAAGGTGTGCCTTCCAGCCTCAAGATCCAGATCACTTGCCTTCCATTTCTGGATTGTAGTTCATTCTAGATATAGTCAAGTTGACAACCAAGAATAGATATTACAGACCCCATTTGAAACATCAAGGAGGAAAAGGGAAAGAAAACGGCATGACTACAGCAGACCCAGATGGTTTCTGTGATGGCCATGGCCTCCTGGCCGTGGCTTGCTCTCCCCTGGACTGCTGATGGTCTCGGGGGAAGAGAACCTGTTCCTCAGCCACTTCCTGCTTCCCCTTTGCCATATTTTCCAAAAGATACCCATCTTCTCTCTCTCCTCTCAAGGTGGCACTGGTCCATCACTGCCACCTTTTTCTACACATGCCTAGCCACTTTTTTTCAACTACCCAGTATCCAGAGCGCTCTCAGATCTACAAGCTGTTGACTGTGTATTAGCATTTTGTCACGTAAAGTGTGACTTTCTTTTACATCCGAAGTGATTTGGAACCCCTACCTTTTCCTATGCTCTGTCACTCTGTCATCTTCCTGGACTGCCTCTACCCCGAGGGTGGTGGTCCAGGCCTGTCTTCTGGGCCTGGATGGTCTTTCCTTACTTCCGTCTGGGGTCCAAGGGTACCCAGTCTCCGGTGTGCTGTAGGCTGACACTTGGGTACTCTTACTTGCTTTCCTTACCCATGAGGCTTGGAAGGAGTTGTGTGAAATATTTAAATTTAGTTGGTCATCACTGTTCTGTGGGAGTGGAAACTCCTGTGTTCTTGGGTCCTTTCAGCATTTTCACATAAAACAACCAGAAACCTCAGATGGAACATTCCTCACAGGAGTCAACGACTATCAAGTACTGTAACACAAATCTTAAAGGGTTTTATTAATAAAAAACACAGGAGCCAGATATTGGGGAGAAGGCTGAAAGATCAGAGAAACAGAACAAGCCACATCCAACCTCACCTCGCCAATTCCTCAGCTGATCTTGTTTCCTCAAACTGGAAGCCTCTGAGTCCTCATCCAAATGGGTCTCAGCTGAACTGCTGCTAAAAGCCTAAAATGCTTAACAAACTTAGTTCCTGGTCCTCAGGCCTTATATACCTTTCTGCTTCCTGCCATCACTTCCTGGGATTAAAGGTGTGTGTCACCATGCCTGGCTGTTTCCAGTGTGGCTTTGAACTTTGGATCTCTGCCTCCTAAATGCTAGGATTAAAGGCGTGTGCTACTACTGCCTAAACCTATTTTTAATATAGTGGCTGTTCTGTTCTCTGACCCCCAGATAAGTTTATTGGGGTGCACAATATATCAACTACATTGTACAGTTCATGAAAAGAAAATGCTCAAGAAATTATTTGCTATTTTTCCTTTTTAAAATTTTTTTGAGATTAAAATATAATTATTACATCATTCCCTTCCCCCTTTCCTCCCTCCAAACCCCCCTCTCTACCACCTTCCCCTTGCTCTGTTCCAAATTCATAGCCTCTTTTTTCTTTATTGTTACATACACATGTGCGTTTTTATGTTTATTCCTAAATACATAAATAAAACCTTCTCAGTCTGTATAATGTTACTTGTATGTATTGAAAGACCCCCGTAGGTAGTCTTCCCTCTGGAGAGACCCTCGCCCAGAGATCACACCGAGACCACAAGTCAGATGCAAACAACAAGAGGCTTTATTCCGGAACACGGGTACCCGGGGCGACACAGTCCCTCCAGAGGCTGAAGAGACTGGCGCGCCGACGGGCTGGAGTGGAGGGTTTTTATAGGGTTGGGCAGCGGAAGGGCGGGTACAGAAGCAGGAAGCATAGTTTACAGGGTTCTGATTGGACGATTCGTATGAGGCCAGGTTCAAACTCAGGACAGCTCGTGGTTTTTCCCCCGAGCTCGACACGCCTGCTGACTTGGCTCT
The DNA here is from genome assembly GCF_007827085.1 of Peromyscus californicus insignis. Lineage (NCBI taxonomy): Eukaryota > Metazoa > Chordata > Mammalia > Rodentia > Cricetidae > Peromyscus > Peromyscus californicus. Next base: position 59,888,744 of record NW_026294480.1, on the reverse strand, counting down.
CATCCAGGGTACAAGTTGTTTTTCTGAGCTTTAGTACCCTGTTCTGGGGCCAGGTGGCCGGCCGCAGATACCCTGTTTGTTCCTGTGCCTATGAACTTTCCCCGTACTTTTCAGGCCTTGCTCAAGATGGCGTCAGGCCAAGCAAGCATGCTGGGGCCCCTCAGCACCACCCCAGAAGAGTCCCGGGGTCCCGGCCTGCACCTCCCTGCAGGGCTCCCCAGTCCTCAGGCCGCGCCACCCCCACAGGGTCCCCGAGTCCCCAAGCTGCCCCACCCCGGGGGTACCCGGGTCCCAGTTTGCACCGCCCGGAGGGTCCCCGGCCCTTGGCCTGCTCCATCCCGCAGGGCCCCGGGCGCCCGGGTCGCGGCCCGCACCACCCTCGCCGGCGGCGACACCGGGCGCTGGCGCCGGGCAGCGGCGCCAATCGGGCTCGAGGACACGGCGGGCCCGGGCTGGGAGCCTGCGGTCTCTGCCCACCGCGCTACGACGCGGGGCCCAGGCGCGCGGGCCGCTGCGGGGCGCGCATGGCGGGCGCGGGCGGCTGGCGCGGGGACGGAGATGCGGCCCGGCCTGCGCTGCCCGCGGCTCCGCTCCTGGCGGCCTTTCATTATGTGTTTTCAGGGCTGACCATTTGGTATTGGATAACCATTTGGTCGCTCTCCCCTGAGGAAGGCTATTTCTTCTGCTCTCAGCATTCCTTATTTGCCTGTAGGTTTTTTTTGTATAGGGTTGAGGCCTCATGAGACTTTCTCTGTCCATGTTAGCATTGGTGTCGTTCTTATTCAGCTCCTGTGCAGGCGGCCATGTTGGCAAGACTTTTCGGGTGTAGTTTCTGACATCCCTAGGAGAGTCGATCTCATAGCAAACTCTGTTCTTCTGACCCTTACTGTCTTTGCAACCCCTCTGCTCCTCTGACCCTCAGCCTTAGGTGCGGGAATCATGTTGATTGGTGGCTGGTTTTGATTCCCTTCTTTGTTCCTGTGTCTGCTAACAGTGCCTCAGTCTGTGCTCACTGTGCACTGCACGGTACAGCTCTCTCTTTCCCATAGTTTAACCTGCATCACATTCTAGTACGCTACAGAGTATCCTTGTTCTTTTGCCATTTGTTGTCTGTGTGGATACAGACAAGAGAGCACTGTGGATGGACACAGAGAGCCGCCAGCTCTGAGAACAGATCACTGCCCATTTTTGTCTTGTGTGGCCCCTCCGTGGTGAGGTTAGAGGTAGACCAAGTGAGTGTCTTTTTTTTTTTTTTTTTTGCTTTCTTTGGATCAGGTTTTGATCCTTATTGTAAAACCAAAAAGTATGCTGTTAGTCTCCTCGGCGTTGGCATTACTGAAGCCCCTCAGGGCTTGGGCAGCCAGCCTCCTGCTTAGTTGCCAATACGGCTGCCAGTTTTCGTCTTTTCCAGATCCTTCATAGGTATTAAAATGGAAGTTGGAGGAAGGGCATATCATCCCCTATGGCTTGTCCTGCTACTAACCCAAGAGTCTGTGATCAATGGGAAAATATTGCGTTAAGAGTGTGATTCTTTGATAATTACTTTTTTTCTTGAGTAGTCTACTTTTAAAAACTTAACAAGCTCCTTAATAAAAGTAAATAGCAATGCAAAAATAGTTCCCTACCCTCCAGCAAATAAATTCAACTTACATCCTTACCAAATTTTGTCTAAATTTTATAATCCCCATGCCTAACCTCTTTTCTCATGGTAATGTTTGCATGTTACAGGGCTTTCAAGGAGCGTGGGTTTTGTATAGAGCCAGGACCCACACATATACAGTGAGTAATGTAAGTCCTGCTAGTGGTTGCCAAGTGTAATGGTTTCAGTGTGTACTTTGTGGTCGGCTCCGGTTCAAATCCCATCTCCTGCATTTATCATTCATGTGCTTACTGATATCTTCAGGCATTCATCTCATCGTGTGTTAGGCTGTGACACAGGCTGGAAATGAAACCCGGTGGTACAGCGATTGTCTAGCATGTCCGAGAAGGGCTCTGGGTTCAATCCACACCTCTGCAAAGAATAATGAGTTAGATAATATGTGAGCACAGTGATACCTGTCTTGTTAGCGGTTAAGTGAGAATGTAGGAAGAATGCGTGTGAAAACACAGCACAGGGTCTGGATGCAGGAAGAGCCCAGCAGCTGGAAGTGGAGCTACAAGGAAGATGTCCATGCTCACACGTGGGTGGAAATCATCCTGGCAGGTCTCTTCATGTTTTTTAGCAGCCACTGGTTTGGGTTTTATTTGTTTCCTTCCAAATTTCTCCTCTGAAACGTGCTGTTACTATTTCCTTTTCTAAGAGTGTGACAGGGTCTTCTAGGATGTGTCTTTTGTGACAGATGGTCAGCAGCTAGTGGTAATCACGTCTCATTGATCCTTGGGAAGGGGTTCTGCCTCAGCCGTCGACATGGAACACAATGGCAGTCAAAACCTGGGAACTGTAAATGGACAGTGATGCTGCGACCTCGACATCTGGAACTGTAGAGTCCTAGAAAGTATTGAGACACATAGTCACTGGCCAGTGTCTCTTTATCAATATGTCAAATAAAACTCTTATAGAAAATATGAAATTTAAAGGTTAATTTAAATGAAATGTTGAAATGTCACCAGTGACAACAGCGTACCATTTTGCCAGTCATATGGGGAAAGAATGGAGAAAGTGATTGACATGTTTGTTAATAGAGGGATTTGCAGTTAGAGATTGTCTCAGGGTTTCTATTGCTCTGAGAAAACACCATGACCAAAAGCTACCTGGGGAGAAAAGGGTTTATTTTGTCTTCTACTTCTACATCGTAGTCCATTTTTGAAGCGGGTAGGATAGGAAGGCAAGGCAGGAACCTGGAGGCAGGAACTGATGCAGAGGCCACGCAGGAGTGCTGCTTACTGGCTTGTTCTGCATGGCTTGCTCAGCCTGCTTTCTTGGAGCACACGGACCACCTGCCTATGGGTAGCACCACCCACAGTGACCTGGGTCCTCCCACACCAATCATTCATCAAGAAAATGTCCCACAGGCTTTCCACAGACCATCTGATGTGGCATTTTCCCAGTTGAGGTTCCCTCTTCCCAAATGACTCGAGCGTGTACCAAGGTGACATAAAGCCAGCCTGCATAAAGGTATTTGTTTATGGAGTCATAAAAATAAGCTAAATGTATGGTGTAACATCCAAAGAGATGCTAAGCCATGTGTAAACACTTCACTGAGCAGACAGTATAGCATATTGGTTAGGAGTGGAGTTTAGGGAGTACATCAGCCTGAGTTTCAAACCCAGTTCCGTCATCTGCTCAACCAGGGGTCACGTTAGCAACCTAACCAAGTACCTTAGCCAAGGTTGGATCAACCTAATCAATCACCCTAGCCAAGGTTGGACAACCTAATCAATCACTTGTAGCCAAGGTTGGGGTTAACCTAACCAATCACCCTAGCCAAGGTTGGAGTTAACCTAACCAATCACCCTAGCCAAGATTAGATCAGCTTAACTAATCACCTTAGCCACGCTTGGATCAACCTAATCAATCACCCTAGCCAAGGTTGGAACTGTGGTGTTGAGAATTAAATGAGAGTAATACATGTCAAGTATTTTAAAGGTTTATTATTTTGATTGTTATTATTATTATTATTTGTGTGTGTGTGTGTGTGTGTGTGTGTGTGTTTTCACATGTATGTGAAGGCCAGAAGAGGGCATTGGATACCCTGGAGCTGGAATTACAGGTGGTTGAGAGCTACTCAATGTGGGTGCTAGAAACCAACTTGGGTCCTGTGCAAGAGTACCAAGCACTTTTAACTGCTGAGCAGTCTCCCTATGGCAAGTATTTTAAGTTCTGTGTTAGTCTAGTTGCTATTATTCAATTCAGCCTTGCCAAAACAATCAAAAACCCAAACTAGTCCAAGTTTGGTGCTTAATGGCATTGATGAAACACATCCCCTGCACTGCTGAGAGGCAGTCCTGTCTTTAAGTGGTTAGAGGTGAACAAGGTGATTCTGTCCTTTTTCTTTGCATAGTTATTTGTCTACTTCTTGCTTTGGCCCTTCTTACAGGCCGAGCAGGGGGTGAGCACAGTGCAGCTTCTCAGGCTCTGCTGTGATCAAAGCAACCATGATTTGATTTACCTAAGACCAGGTATATGATTATGGAAAAAATATTTCCCACAAACATTAGCAGTCATGATTGAGAGATGGAATTTCCCAGATGAAATTCATCACCTGTTGAAGAGAGTGTTACTTAAGCAGCTAAACTTCCAGTACCTGTTCAAATGCCTCCAAATAAGGAAAATTCATAGATAGCAGATCACATCTCATCTTTTTAAATACATAGTTCATAATGAGTGGGCTGTGTTAACACTGGTGGTTTTCTCTAAAATGGGAGATGCTCTTGTACAAGAGAGAACATTACATTAATTAGAAATTGAAGTTACAGTTGTCTGGTTGTACTTTATAAAGGGAATACAGAAGTCATGGTCCAGTTTATATTGTCTTATATCTACCTCTCAGAGTATGGTCCTGGGTCATTGGTTATTTGCTTTTACAAATATTCTCTCTCTGTTATTTCCCAGGCAAAACTATAAGGCTTGCAGAAGTTTCTGAGATTTCTCAGTTCACCACCCTCCCTTCCCAGGCCGCCACCCCCAGATCCACACACATGCTTATCCTCTAGTCTCTGCTGAGATTAACTGGATGGATTTTGGTTGGGGTTTTAGTTTTTTGAACTGAGGTCTTGCTATGCAGCTCAGGCTAGCCTTAAACTCATGTGTTTCTGTCTCAGCCTCTGAGTTACTGGGATTATAGGCACATTCTCCTGTGCCTGGTTGTGCATTCCTGCACTGACGCTGTTTAAAAAGAGAGAGAATTATTAATGTATCTGTGCTGATAACTTACCTTGTAGCTATGAATGGAAACTTCATGCTCCCCCTACCTTTCCACTCCCCTATGTTTTCGTTCCTCCTCCCTTGGAATTTCCCTCTTCCCTTTTTGCTCCTCTTAACTCCCATCCCCTGTCCTCAGCACTGAGACCCTGAACCCTTTACTAAAGGCAAAAGAAGCGACTTCAGCAATGGAATTGAGAATGTATCACCCTAAAGCTGTTGCTATTTCCAACCGTAAATAAAGACCATCTTGTTCAAAGATCTGCAAGGAAATTGCAAGACTCACGATCAGTTATTATGATAGATTACAAGTAGAGAGAATACAATTAAAATCCAAATATTTATTAACGCATTCTAATACTACCCATACATTGTATTTGTTGAGATGGATAATTGTCCCATCTTTAGCCTCTTAGACTATGTGAGCATCTGAGTTTTGGCCTTGTTATTGTTTGAAGTGTTGTGTTTGTGCCATCCTGGACATTTCCACAGACAATATTTTTGTTGTTGTTGTTGTTGTTTGTTTTATAGCCCAGGCTGACCTCAGACTCACAGTTCTCTTCCCCGAGTGTTCAGTATACCTATTTTTGATTCTGCTTACATTTACTAATGGTTTAAAAGCATGTTAGAAAGTGAAAGTCCTCTTCAGTTTCACTGTACTTATTCCTCATCCCAGCAAACAGTTTGGTGTATATTTTTTTCATATTTCCACAATTACCATCATCCCTTCTTGTGCACGGCAGCATTGCTTTGTGTGGTGCTGGGGACAGAACCCAGGGCCTAGTACATCCTGGGCAACTGCTCCATCATCAAGCTGCATCCCCAGCCCTGTGTGCATCTCTGAAAGCTTCACCTCTCCATGTCTTTGGTCCGCTGTGGCAGTCTCATTTCCTGGCTGTGGAAGAGCATCTTCTTGTTTATTGGCAAGGCCAACACCATGTATCTGGTGTCAGACTCTGACTTGCAGCGTTCTTGTTAAGAAGCCAGGGTGCCGGGGTCTTGGGCATACTTTTCTAGATGATTATTATAATATTTCTAAAAATTTTTAAACAATCATCTGTAGATTTCTAAAATCCATCTCTTTCCAAAGGGTTAGCCCATGTGAATTATTATATGAGATTGTCTTGAGATTTTACATGTTTTTAAGATGAGGCAACACAAGATTTATAGTTTATTCAATTCTCCTAAATGTCGATTTGGTTTTCTTAATAATCTGGAGTCCCTAAGTATGTTTGTCATTGTTTAAACCACTTGTCACGTATTGTATTTTCTCGGCATGTCTTTTAACCACATCCTTACTAAAATACCTTGATTAGCATATTTTGGAAGTAGAATCATAATACACTATGACAGTTGGGGACGTAGAGAGCCTATTGGCATCCTAAGAAGTCTGCCTGTGAAGACTTTCCCAAGGAATAGTCAACAAGGATTGTCCACAACCTCTGGTATTCAGAAAGTCACATCTCTTACTAAGTTTACTTATTTTGAAATACTTGTGGCTCTTAAGAATAGTGAAGTAATGAGAACTAGTAACACACATAAAATTCCAGAATCAGTAGAAAAGTATCCTTTGTTTACTGTGCCTAATTGTCAGGAGCGATTGTCACAAGCTGTTGTGGGCCAGGACGCAAACTCAGCCTACAGCAGTTGATACTTCAGATGTCAACCCACCAGAGGAGTGATTCTCAGATGGTGTACCCTGTCAAGCAGGGCTTGCAGGCCACTGACTCTGAGTTCTGTTGTTTTCATCTGTAATTCACTTGTGCAATAACAGCTATGATATCTCCCCCTTACCGTGCATTTTCATGAAATGCATATTTGTAATCTCATGATTGCATCCCAACTTTATGGGCACACCTATATCCGTGGATGGTCAGGAAGATGACTTTTCATTAGCTGTACAATTTTGGTATATAGAAAATATACTAGGATATGGTTCATAACTAGATCTGTTGTCCCACGAGAACTGTGGACCCTTAAAAGCCTCCTTTATTCCTTTTGCCCAGACTAACTGCACACATTTAGTTCATTTTACCTCAGAGCAAGTTCAAACTAGACTAAAGGCCTTTGTATATAGATCATAAGTTTAAAACTTTACAGTTATGCATAAGGTCAGAGTTGCAGGTGTCCACCCAAGGTTATCCACATAAAGCACCCTCAGAAAAACATGCCAGTTCTTTGCACCCTAAGAAAGCATGCCAGTTCTTTGCACCCTAAGAAAAGCATACCAGTTCTTCACTTGCCAAGTCTGCTATTAAAGAGCTGTGTCTCAGTTTGTCCCACTGGGCACTGCGCTCCCTCCCTCTGGTCCTGAGACCCTGAAACCTTGTGTTGCCGTGGTACATGGCTCTGTCCTTGTCTACCCTAGGAATGTGCTTTTGACCAATGAGAGGTGACTCTTAGTTTTTATTATTGCTTCCAGCCTCCTGTAAAAGAGAATATTATTAGGCTAGATGAGGAGAAGCAGGAGGATTGGAACAGGGAGAGAGCAGAGTAGAGCAATAGAAAGACATGCAGAGAGGAATGGTGTGAGCTGATTCATCCCTTTGCCCTCAGACCCTTAGGTCTCCCTCGCTTGTTAAGTAGCATCTTTTCTGGACCCTGAAAGGGGCCTTAGGGGCTGGCACCCAAAGGACCCCGTTACCTAATATTTTGGGATACTCCGGACAGCTCTGGTTTTAGAGGTGAGTGGTTACATAGGAGTGGAGAACCTGAAGTTTAGAGGGGTTCCTTCCTCACTCTTGCCTTCTTTTGAACTAAATGAACTGTTCACGCATTCTGCAGTCCAGGAAAAATGTTTATCTTCAATTTTCTCCCTAAAAATATAACACATAAATTCTGTTTAGTTACATCTAAATTTAACAAATGGCTTTGTCCTCTTCCCAGACTTACTGCTTTCAGTCTGACTTTCCCCTCCGACTTCCTCGTTATTGTTACTCAGGAGTTTAACTCTGTTTGCTTGTTTTTATGCCCATGACACCACCATCGTCATCGTTCTGTTCACATTTTCTTTTTAAAGAGTTATTTATTTATTATGTTAATTGAATACGTATGTGCACATGAGTGTAGGCATCCACAGGGGCTCTGGCTTGGAGCTAGAGTTCCAGACACCTGACAGGATTGCTGGGAATTGAACGCAGGTCCTCTGGAGGAGCAGTACATGTGCTTAACTGCCGAGCCATCTCTCCAGCCCCCTGTTCTCCAGCCCCCTGCTCACATTTCCTTATAGTTTCTGCTCTCTTTGCACATCTCCCCTTCCTTGCGTTCAGAGCCTCTGCAACCAAACCCAGTTTGGGACGAGCTGTCGGCCTCCAGAATCTGTAGGTAGGCAGTTTGTGTTTTCAGGAGAAAATGGGAAGAGCAGGGTCCTTAGAGATGTGCCTTGCAGTCAACACCAACCCATCTTGCAGTGTTGCCCCTCAGGACTGAGGACTGTGGGACACCCTGTTTGAGCATTGTCCCGGAGACTAGGGCCGTTTCTGAGTTATTCACCTTCAGCTCTCTAGTGGGAGTGTTTCATGGAAATAAGGAAGAGCAGTTTGAACTCTTACAAAATATTCACATTAAATATATCCAGATTGTGTTCTTCTTGCTGTGTGCCTCTGTATGTGTGTTTATGTGTGTGAAATTAACTTAGTTTAAGAAACAGTGTTGATAGTAGTTGAAGTTCTTTTGATTTGGTTTTCAATGTATTAACTGTATTTCAACATTTTCTTGCTTAGGAAACACCAAGTTGTAAATTGATGGATGGCACTTTTTGAAATGTTGCTGTCTTTGAAATCTCAAATCGCTATTATAGACAACTAGCTGTGAATTTGGGTCTGGAAGTCATGTCTTCTTAGTTATGTCAAGAGCTTTCTCATTTACTCATGTGTATGTGTCCTGGGATGGTCACAGTATTTTGCCTCCAGCAATACATAGCAGGGATACTAGATTAGCAAGTGGCCTCAGCTCTCTTCCAGTGGTTTATGTTGGTTCACAGTTTGTACGAGGTCAAGGTGAACAGGGATCTACAGGATGTTAGCATTCTCAGTTTCTAAAGAACCCTGCTTTCAAAGTCACACAACCCAATATTCTTCCAGTAAGACATAATTTCTCTCCTATAACAGGAACAGATCGGACTAAGTGACATCCATTTGTTCTTTGGGCAATATAGGTTAGGTAGTTACATGTCCTCTCAAAAAAAAAAAAAAAAGATTTTAAAGGCATGGATTTAACCTGTATTTCTATTAAATCTGTGATCCAGGTATGATAGTATAAACATACAACCCCAGAAGTTCTGCAGGAAGATTAGGAGTTCAAGGCCAGCCTTTGCTATATAGCAAGTTCCAAGTCAGCCTGGGCCACAGGAGACCTTGACTCAATTAATTAATTAAAAACCAAATCTGTGGCCTCTTTGGCTATCAGAAAGATTTGAAGATTGTATCATAGCTAATGTTGAGGAGGCTGCTGCATCTGCAATCTTGGGGCCACCGTTTTGGAAGATGTTCTTTCTTCATTTCTTCTACATGGTCAGTGTGACATCCCCACAGATGACTTGTGTTTCTTCCATAAAGAATGGTCACATTTAAATATAGCCGTGGTGTGATCCTATGCCCGACACTGACATTTTTATGTGGTGCTTACAGTAATTATTATGATATAGACAAATGACCCCATGCAGATCCACCGGCCACAGCTTTTGGATACATCTGAATTATGATAAGATTGTTCACTGGCAGATTCGTTATTTTCTGTAGGCATCAAGAAAAGAAGTCATAAAACAGTGCATGCCCACTGCAGAAGATATTAACTTTTCCTAAAACTTCTTTTCCAGTGAAGGAAGCCCATCCCCCAGAGTGGAGCTGCTGCATAACATCGATCGGGACTTTTTCGACAGTTCGCCGTGTGAGTACCCAGCCTTTACTGCTGTGTTAAACATTTTGTTGTGTTTTAGGAGACACCAGCATGCTAGCCTAGCACTCTCTGCCCACCAGAGCTGATGTTAGGGTAAACATTTCTTCCCGACACATGCTCTGGGAATCTCACAGTGGCTTCAGTACTCTGTGAAGTTAGTAAATTCTGACTCTGCCATTTGCTGTCCATATGCAGCAGGAGCCCACAGGAGCCCACAGGAGCCCACAGGAGCCCCGAGGCTCCTTTCTACTGCCCGTATCCTGTCACTGCCTGTGTTACCTAAAAGTTCCAGAACCCTTTTCCAGAAAATTCACCATCAAACAAGCCACTGTCGGCTCTGGGGTTGTGCGAGCCTCCACAGCATCTGATTGGGTTGGCCGGGGGCTGCACAGAACCTGCTGAATCTCACAGGTGTCAATTTCCTCACAGTCCTGGGAATCATTCAGCTGCATTGTGCCTGCTGCCTGCTGGAGAACTACCTTGTCAGTTCCTCAGGGGGTGTGGTCACATTCCCTGCACTCTTGTGGGGGGTCATGCCACCTCCTTTCTGGACATTGTACTGCCTCGGTTAACTCTCTTTACTTCTCTGTCCTTTCCAAGTGACCACAAGACCCCACTCCTTAGCTATTTCTGCTCCGAGGGTTGACCTGCCTGTGTCACCAAACACCCAGCACCCTCTCACCTAGCCTTGTCATGTTCTCGCCCAACATTCCCTGTCCTGCTTGCCATTCAAAACACAGAGCTGATTATACCATCCCCAAACTCAGTACCTGTTTCCTGCCTCTCTGCAGTTTCTAGAGCATCCCAGAAGCCCCATGAAAAGCAGTTGTCCCCACTCAGTGTCTCTTCGTGCTCCTGAATAGCATCGGTCACATAGTCTAGTTGGGCCTGGATGCCAGGATCTAGGACTTGTGTGTGTTCTGATCCTCATCAGTTGACACAAATGCCCAGGACTTGATAAGCACTCACTAATCATTACGTGATCACAGAGTGGACAGTTGAGGAGAGATTAGATGCAATGAAAACTATGAAATTTCCAGGAAAATGGATGAATCCGGAAATTATTCTAGTAAGCACAGTAACCCAGAGTTATAAAGATGGCATGTTCTTTTATACGTAGATCTTAGCATGTAATGTTTAGATATATGAATATATGTGAGTGCAGTTATAGTCATGAAGCTGGGAAAAGAGGACCATGAAAGGGGAAAGAGGGTCTCCGAGACAGGGTGAAGGTGATGGGGGAATAGAAGGATGGACAGCAAAAACAAATTACGTTTGAAAATGCCATCTGAAATCTAGTACTCAGTACGTTAATTTTTAAAAGCTAAACACCACTCCCGCCAACCCCAAGTGGATGTATTAAACCTGGAAAGGGAAAGTGTTCTAATAACAGGCAAGCAGTGTCTCTTCTACTGGAGTAAAATTACATGAATGGTAGAGGCCAGAGTGTGGGTTAGATCCTAAGGACTGCTAAGATAGTCCGTAGATTTGTGCCATCCACTGTGGTAGTCACCAGTTCCATGTGGCTGCTGAGCCCTGGAAAGGTAAGGTAGGTAATTATGGGTTGAGATGTCAGCTCTGAGTATAAAGTACATATCGGACTTGGAAGACTAGGTACACATATGGTGCATACATGTTGGAAGGACAGGACTTGACTATGTTAAGTTGAATGTACTATTAGTACGTCATCTGTTTCTTTTTCCTTTCTTAAAATGTGACTGATAGAAACCTTGGAATTACATATGTGATTTGCATTGTATTTCTGTTGGTCTAGAAGAACTATTCTAGAAGGTGCTAGGAAATAAGTTTATCAGGTGCACAGAGGATCGGAGACCTGTTATTAGTTACCTTGAGGCTACATGGTTCTAAACTTTCCCTGCCCTTGCACACCTAAGACACATGGCCTATTCCAGGAATACCAAAATCTCCTGGGGAGGTCAGGAGAGCAGCAGGAATGCAGAAGTAGATTTAAAAACTTCTCATATAACCCTGCTGCAGGGCGTCCAAGATATGCTTCCCACATAATGGCCATGGACTGTCTTCATTTGCTAAATACACACACACACACACACACACACACACACACCAAAAAAAAAAAAAAAAAAAGCCTGTGGCTGCACACCCACTGGGCTATAGTTTAGTTTGGCATTGGAAGTGACAGCCCAGAACCAGATTCTTACGTGACCATCGCAGCCCTGTTTGCAGCAGGGTTCTTATTGTGAGTTGCCGTCACTTTTGGCTGCCCTCCCTAAAATCCTCCTAGCAAAATGATAGCATGGACAAGAGGTTCCTGCAACGTGCAGGTTTGAAGGGGCGCGGAAGTCAGGATGGGGGACTCCACCCCTCAGCTGCTAGGATGTATCTAGTGTGTTATTCTGTGGCTGTGCTAAGTTCCATCATTGTGGTCATTAATTCAGAGGCACTTTTCGGCCTCTGCTGTCTTCTGTGCCTCCTATAAAGAAATGGCTTGATGCTGGCCTTCCTTACCAACTTGGTTCACACAAGTGAGGTGTTCTCCGTCATCGTCTGTGTCTGCAGGGAGCATCGTGCCCGCCTCCTTCTCACACAGAGCCACCCTGCAGGCCTTTTCTGCGATGGCTGAGTCACTTCAGTCTGCCGTGAGGCAAAATCAGAAAAAAAAAGAAAAAGAAAAAAGCTCTCTTTGGGGCCTGCTGCTTTTTACCATGAAGACATGAACCTGTTCTCTTTCCTTTGCAGTTATTTGTAGGGAAAAATTAAATCCAGTTGTAAGAAACTGTTAACTTAGAGGACAATGTCTGGAAAGTCTAAGAAGATATTCTAGAAGCTTTTGTGAAATCAGGAAGCAGCTATCTAGTGTATCCAGAAGGGCTGACATTTGAGCCTGCGTTACCCCAGAGCCACAGCTGGCTCCCGACTCCAGTGCCTCCCAGTCTGATGTTCGGACTCGGGGGAGATTAATGAAGCCTCATTCTGCTAGGAGCACCTGTTAACAGGCAGTAATGAGTGACTAGAAAGGAAAGCCTTAGACGTGTTATAAACAAGAGACTAGTTTGGATGAATATATGGTTTTGTTATGGCTACCTCCTGTTCACCTCTCTGAGCCCTGTCCTCTTTCCTTTTCCAAGGTCTCCTCACCTCATGAACTGTATGTTTCCCAGGGGAGCCCTGCCTTCCACTATTCCCCAGGCTCCCTCAGAAGCCGGTTCTTGGGTTTAGCAGCTACTCCTTCCTACCCCCTCTTTAGAGTAGCGGGAACATCCAGGGAAATTGGGGTTCCCTCCTTAGACTCGTCATCTCATTAATAAAAGAATTTAAAAACAGACTCAGAAGAAAGCTCGGGGACCATTTTATGAGAATTTGAAAGAAAAACAACAGAGTGTTCCAGCTGTAAGGCTTGGCAGCTGCTGAATGGAGGTCGATGGAGGAGAGCGAAGAGAGAACGGCATGCCTTCTGAGTGAGGGGCCGTGAGAGCTGGCCTGCTCGTCGGTGGAGGCTGGCAAGGAGCTGATGGCAGAGGAGTGGGGTGCGGGGCTTCAGAGGATGAGGGGAAAGCATGCTTAGACGGGGAGAGCATGGCTGCACTTTTGAAAAACAGTGCAGAAAGAGAAGGGAAAATTATAACTTTTGAGTTTAGAACTCGAAAGGCAGGCAAGCTTGGCAGTGAAGACAGGCAAGCCACTGCGTCGGGGAGGGGGCCGTGTGGAAGTATAAGTGAGGACATTATCTCATTGCGGGTAGGTATTCCTCCCGTCTCCCGAGCGTGTTATTGGGTGGATCAGCTTTCCTGGGGAGGAGACTCTGGCCGTGTGATTGACAGGTCCAGCTCAAGGGAAGAGACAACATAGTATACAATGTTCTAGTCTTTGGAGGAGATCAGAATGTTACGTCTCCACTCAGGGCCAGAGGGATTCCATTCTTTTGACTAGAAGGCCTAAGGAGAGGCAGTTGTAATGTTTTCCTTTCGAGTGTTAGCAGGAAAAAAGATGGGGTCCAGAGCCAACCATGAGGAAGGAGTCTGTCCTCAGTGCCCTCCGAGGTTACTAATCTTGGCCTGCTTAGCATTTGTGCTCAATCATTATTTTGGAAGTGGGCTGAAGTTGGGAATAGATACAACCACATTTCCACCATGAACACCTAGAGGTCCGATTCCAAAGCTGTCCACCAGAAGGGATTAGTGTCTAGCTGGAACTTCAGCCACTCTCCCATATGGCTTCCAGACAGGGGAGGTGCTCACTGAGGAAAAGAGAGAGACAAATAATTGCACTCCTTCTGCTTTCTGGGCCTCTGCTCAGGACAGGACCAAGGACATTGCCCATGGAGGGTAGACCACACACGGCACCTCGAACCTCATAACTCTATGCCTTTCTTTCTAGAGAGTGGCCCAGACTCAGTGTCTTTCCCTAGGAGTGGGCAGAAGAAGTACCCAGTGAGGACTTGGGGAAAGGGATGGCACTGTTCACAATGAGTTATGGGAAAGCCTGGAGGTGTCTGGAGCATTGGGGGTAGCAGCTGTGATGCTGGGTCTGATACCTTGCATAGATCCCAGGACTCTCCAGTGCCCGACTCTGTGTTTCCCGGCACCATTCAGATCATGGGGAGTTGCCAGATTGGTCTTGGCTCTTCTGGGGTGATGGTCCTCTCAAGCTGAGACCACAGCTCACCTCGGATGTCAGATATGATCACCAGAACTCCAGAATAATCCAGTTGTGTGATATATGCATATGTAATTCACACACACACACATACACACACACACACACACACACACACACACACACACACACACACACACACACAGTTATGCTGGCAGGAGCCCAACTATTAGTGAAGGGTACTAATGGAAGTTAGCACAGTCCCTGCCACCAAGGACCTGCTCTGTAAAGTGGCTCTGTGCAGTGCTGTTACGACCTCAGATGGAAGGCCTGGAGAAGAGAAGCTGTGGATGTCACTATGAGATGTTACTTCTGCTAGTGATGATAGAGAAAATGGCACTTAGCTCCCTTTCTTCCTCGTGGTGTTTGAGTAGGAATGGGCCCCATAGATTCATGTGTTTGAATGCTTGGCCTTTAGAGAGTGATACTATTAGGAGGTGTGTCCTTGTTGGAGGAGATGTGTCACTGTGGGGGTGGGCTTTGAGGTCTCAGATGCCCAAGCTATGCCCAGTGTGGTACACAGTCTCTTCTGTTGCCTGCAGATCAAGATGTAGAACTCAGCTCCTTTGCTGAGACTGCCAGCACACCACCATGTCCCGCCATGGTGATAATGGACTAAACCTCTGAACCTGTAAGCCACTCAATTAAATATTTTCCATTATAAGAGTTGCCATGGTCATGGTGTCTCTTCCCAGCAGTATAAACCCTAAGACACACCCTCACATAGGCATTTTCTCAGTACAGTTGCCACATCTGCTTGAGGTGTAAGACTCATCCAGTTTCAAATATGTCGTAATTTGAATATAAAATGACCTGGCTGGCAGTAGGTTACTATGGCCATGCCTTTGAAGGTTATAAACCGACCCATGGCTCCAGCCTCTCTCTCAGCTGCCTTTCTGCCCTTGTCTAAACAGCTCTCCTCCTCATCCACTCCTGAGATCATGAGGCCAGACTCCTGGAGGCAAGCAGCTGTGGACCAAACCAAGATCTTTAATCTGTGAGCCGAAACAAGCTTTTCTCTTGTGTTGTTCCTGTCAGGTGTTGTCAAAGCAACAGTCCCGCTTCATTCTCCGATGCCAGTTTTCTGTGCTGGTTATCTCTGTGTTGCTGTGACTGTATCATCTGATGGAAGAAACTCAAGGGAGGGAGGCTGTATTTCAGACAGGTGTCCGTCAGGGAAGGGACAGGGGGATAGATTGAGGAGCAGCTGGTGGCTGGAACAAGCATTTAAATAAGAGTCTGTAGAGGACATTTCAGATTCAAAGTGCCATACTGATGGCTCCAGACTTCAGTCCCTTTCGTTCGTGTGGGGCTTCCGAAGACCCCGTGCTTCTGTTCTTTTTAATGCATCGTGTCATGCTCCCGTTTCCCACCAGAGATACGTGCTCCAAGTAGATCAGACACCATCTGTATAGCTTGCTCAGTGCCTGCATTCTATGAAACAATGCATGCTGATCAGTGAGTCTGTTACCATCGGTTCCCTTTGCTCAGAACAATCCAGCAAGAGTGGTGATGGTCTCACCTGTTCTCAGATTAGCTTTCCTTCTGTGTGCAGAACATGGTGAGTGTGGTGGACTGCACCAGCTCAGTACTGTGCATTACTACAGAACGTGGTGAGTGTAGTGGGCTGCAGCAGCTCAGTACTGTGCATTACTGCAGAACATGGTGAATGTGGTGGGCTGCAGCAGCTCAGTACTGTGCATTACTGCAGAACGTGGTGAGTGTGGTGGGCTGCAGCAGCTCAGTACTGTGCATTACTGCAGAATGTGTTGAGTGTGGTGGGCTGCAGCAGCTCAGTACTGTGCATTACTGCAGAACGTGGTGAGTGTGGTGGGCTGCAGCAGCTCAGTACTGTGCATTACTGAAGAACGTGGTGAGTGTGGTGGGCTGCAGCAGCTCAGTACTGTGCATTACTGCACAACGTGGTGAGTGTGGTGGACTGCACCAGCTCAGTCCTGTGCATTACTGCAGAATGTGTTGAGTGTGGTGGGCTGCAGCAGCTCAGTACTGTGCATTACTGCATAAGATAGCGAAGTTCTAGAGGCTCCTGGGTAGTCAGGCTTTCCCCTCTTTTCCTAACCCAGATGGAGAAATCAAGGTTTTAGGTCCTTCATAACTGTTAAACAATGGAGCTTGAACTTAGGGCTCCTCCCTTCAGACATTTCCAACCATACTGATTCTAGGCCTCTCTCAATTCCTGTCCTTCACTGATTTGATGGGAAAAGGTTGACTGTAGTGACAATCACCTCACCACAATGATGGCATGTGGGGGTGTGCTGTGTTTAAGTGAGGCTGAGAGACCAGCCTTGCTGGCTTGGCATGTAGTCTCACTCTGGATGGTGGGTGACTGCTTCTGACTGTAGAGCTGGCCCTGCACACCCTGCTCATGCCCTGTGCTAATCACACTGAAGGCAGAAAGAGAAGAATGTGGGGATGGGAGGTATCACCATCGTGCAGTGTGTAGACGTTTGGAGTGTGTCGGACTTGGGTTTGAATGGCAGTTTGACTCATTTCTTGAGAGCTTGGGATGAGTTCTTCCAGTCGTCTGTTCTGTGACCAAGAAATTGAGGACGCTCACAGCACCGTCCTGTAAATAGACCCCTCTGCCATGAACACCAGTTATATCTGGCTGTTGGGGTAGGGAGGGTGCTGCAGTTTCTGCTTTATGGATGTCTACAGTTTTAAGCTCCAGTGATGAGTACATGTCACCGTCCATAGTCAAAAATAACGTGTTGGATCGAGTTTAGAAAGTTACTCGAGGCTCTGTGGAGATCATGCTGTCTGCAGAGCTGTGACACAGAGTCGGGCAGAGAAGCCAGTGTGTAACTAGACTTCTCTGCTGTCAGCCCCAGACCCCCAGACCCACAGACCCACAGACCCTGCCTTCTCTGCTGAGTCCTTTCTTTCAGCAAGCAGCTTATTCGTAGCTCATCTTCGTGCTCGCAGGATGCATGCTGAGCTGCCACTATTTGTCATCTGCAGTTTGTCACAGTTCTCAGGCCGCTGGTCACTCTGTGCCCTCCCTCACGGAGCCCCAGCACATGTAATTTTTCTCTTTTTGAACTTTCAGAGGAATCTAGGCCTCCTCCCCCATTCTGGAAGCTCCGCTGCTTCTTCCCCGTATGGCTTCCTTATGCCTTGAGCAGCCAGCCCCAAGCCGCATGCCCTGTCTCACCCACCCACTCCACACGGCACATCTCAAGTGACGACATCCGTCAAACCTCTGCTGCTCACTCTCCACCTAGACCTTTCTTTCCTCCTGAGGAAATACAGGAACCAAACCCAAACCACAGCACTTTAAAAATGCTAATTAATCCTCACCATGGATGTTGGCCACACCACACTAGCAAATCCCACGACCCCAGTTTTTATGTTTGGAGAAATCAGGGTAACTGGCGTCACAGGACAGAGGCTGACTGAAGGGTTTGGCTTGGCCCTGTTTCTGGGAGTGAGGCCATCTGATGGGGGACCCGCTGCCTCACCAAATTCCTGCCTGCACATACATCACTATGGGATTACTTTTTCTATAACCCCATTGCATTCCATTGCAATAGGAAAATACCTGCGGCCAAGTAATTTGTAAGTAAAGAAGTGCGTTCAGCTTACAGTTCTGGAGATTGAAGCTGGCACTGACATCTGCTCGGCTCTGGTGAGATCCCCATTGGCTGTGTCACTTTGTGGTGGGTGGCATCTAGAAGGAGTGCATGTGAGAGGGAGTGACCAGGTGGTGACCCTGGGAGCCAGAGGAAGGAGGAGAGGGCCCACCTCATCTTTCCTTACAGTCAAGGACATCAGTTCCTGAAGGGGGCAGCATTGCCCCTCCATGGCCTGATGACCATGCACTAAGCCCCGCCTCTTAATGGTTGCCTCGCCTCCCAGCATGGTCTCACTGAGAATGAAGCTTTCAGCATGCAAACCCTTGGGGACACACTCAAAACACAGCACTCATTTACATGTGTGCTGCCCCCACCCCAGCCCAGCATCATGAACGAGGCAAACTCATCTCCAACTAATTCGATTCCTCTTCTTTCATTTTGGTATAACAAGACATTTAAACTATGGCTTTAAACGTTTCCGTGACTGAGCTAAAACACTCCGATGTAAAGCAAGTTGGGGAAGACAAGGTTCATGTTGGTGTACAGTTCCAGAGGTGATACAGCCCATCATGGCTGGGAAGGCAGGGCAACCAGAGGATGAGGTTGGCCAGGCAGTCAGGAAGCAGATTGGACACATTTCATCGGAACACGTCTGATGAGACACTTACAATGGCTTCTCAACAGAAACAGTGGTTGAATAGAATTTAACTGTGCTCTGACAGTGCTTAACCTCTGCCCCAGTGGTCCAAGGAAAGGTGTGTGAACGGTTTCTGTACCCCATATGAAGTCTCTATGCTGATGCATCAATCTAAATCAGGCCGAATTAAGAAAAAGCCCAGGTTTAATGGGTAAAGTGATCCCAGATGATATTGTGCACCCCACCCCCACCCCACACCCCCCCACCCCTCCCCACCCTACCCCACCCATGCCAAGGGAGACAAGGAAGAGAAACTGAAAAACTATGTGTCTGTGGGGGGGGGCAGTTTAAATACCCTGTGGGAGTGGTCTTGAGCATCTCTGGGAGAGGAGCTGTGTTTGGTGGGCTTTCTAAGATGAGGCAGTGTTTGGGGAGAGAGAGATGGGGGGGGGGGGATTGAGGAAGAGCTTCCACCCGAGCATTCCAGACTCTCTGGGTATATGGATGCCTGAGGCTGAGGTGGAGCTTCCTCCAGAACAGTGAGTCCTTCTCATCTGTCTCTGGGATTGAGTTCTTCTGGTGCTGCAGGCCTCCAACCCTGCTTCCCTTCTCACAGGGTCTCCTGTCCCGTCCATCTTGTTATGATTCTCAGGATGACATGAGGCCCACTCTGCCTCCCTGTTTGGGGGCTAGCTGCTCAGCAGTCTCCTCCATCTGCACTTTGAATTCCCTTTTGCCCTGTAGCCCAACACCTTCACAGGTGCAGGAAGAATCAGGAGAAGGAAGTCACTGGTGCCTGGAGGTGGAAGGCATTATTCTGTCTACCACGAACACTCCGTTACCCTGGATTTTATGAAAACCGTGGAGAAGCCTAGAAGATAACTGGAGGAAAGAATAACATACAAGTTTAAATAAATTCAAATAACAGATGAAGGCGACAGTGGTAGAAATAGTATGAGCTATACTTGGCTAATTGCCAGCTGTTTCCATGGAGTCTGGCAGAGTTTCTGTGAATGCAGGAGGGCCCTGCTCCCTCCCAAAGACTGCCTGCTGAGAGGACAGCCTGCCTCTTCACCACAGGAAGTGGCAGGCTGTGTGCATAGGCACACTCAAGCCTGCTCAGGGTCAGAGAGAAAGCATCTGAGTAAGGGTTGGCCAGCCTCGGACTGGGATGTGATCCTGCAGGCAGTGGGAGCCACCTGATTGTTCTTGCGAAAGTAATGCATTGAAAGCGGGAGCATTGAAACACGGGAAATTTTGAAGATAGCGGTACCAATCGTATTACAGCACTCTCTGGCCACCCTAAAATAAGCCTTGCAGATGTTTTAGTGTGTCTTTTACAGTTGCTGTGGGATGTTCCGTATGGCAAATGTGTTGCTGATTAGTCAATAAATAAAACACTGATTGGCCATTGGCTAGGCAGGAAGTGTAGGCGGGACAAGGAGGAGAATAAAGCTGGGAAGTGGAAGGCTGAGGCAGAGAGACACTGCCAGCCGCCACGATGAGAAACAGCATGTGAAGATGCCGGTAAGCCACAAGCCATGTGGCAAGGTATAGATTAATGGAAATGGATTAATTTAAGCTGTAAGAACAGTTAGCAAGAAGCCTGCCACGGCCATACAGTTTGTAACCAATATAAGTCTCTGTGTTTACTTGATCGGGTCTGAGTGGCTGTGGGACTGGCAGGTGAGAGAGATTTGTCCTGACTGTGGGCCAGGCAGGAAAACTCTAGCTACATACAGTTCTCGCTTTCTCTTGATTTTATTCATTAATAGACACATATAAACACATTCTTACAGGATTTGAATCATAAATTTGAAGTTAATTTAACATAAGCTTATGTAGACACTGTAGATGGAAATTTCTCCACTCCTGCCTTGCTCAGCAGTCCTGATGAATCTCTCCAACCTGCGGTCTAACAGCTGCTTATAAAATAATTACTCAGAGGCTTATATTAATTGCAAACTGTGTGGCCTATGGCTTCAACTTCTTGCTAGCTAGCTCTTTCATCTTAGATTAACGCATCTCTATAAATCTATATGTTGCTACACAGCCACGGCATTACTGGTCTGCTGACATTGCTCCTCTGGTGGTGGGCTCACATCTCTCCACCCTTCTTTGCCTCATCTTCAGTTTGAATGTACCGCCTAACCTTATCCTGCCCTGCCATAGGCCAATGCAGCTTTATTTGTTATCCAGTGGGAGCCACACATTTTCACAGCATACAGAAAGACATCCCCCAGCACTTCCCCTTTTCTGTCTAATTGAAAGGGAAGGTTTTAACTTTAACATAGTAAAATTATATATAACAAAACAGTCATCAAGCAAGAATTGCAGTTACACTATCTAGTCTAATTGTATTTGGCAAAATTTTAAAAAATATTCTATCGTCTATCCTATTTTTGTGAGTCTAAAGTTTTATAACTAATTTATCTTTTATCATGACTAAGGAAAACTGTAATTATAGCTATCTAGTCCTCAACTCCATCAAAGACCCCAGAAGGTTATAATATTACCTGAGTAAACAGGAAATGCATTGCAAGCAACTTTCATAATTTTAGAAATGACAGGCATCTGGCTGACTGGACAGTCATCCAAAGTTCCTCTGTAACGTTAGGGCATCTGTCTTCAGCCAACAGGCCTAGAGTCTCTGGCATGCCTTTCAGTGAAGTAGGAAATTTTAAGGACTGTTCTGCCCATTCTGGCAAAGTTTGTCAGTCACTTCTCCCTGTGTCCTGTAGAATGTCTGGCAGTTTATTTTTGTGAAGCAGGAACCTGAAGGACCATCTCATCTTGCAAAGTTCAAAGGTCATCTTCCTATGGGTCATGCATGTCCAGTTTATACAGCATTCTGTCAAGCAGTCGAGGCAAGAGCATTTTTTTCTTGCCCAGTGGCTAACTTTTGCCACAAAGAAAGCAAACTCCATAATGAGTTTCTTTGATGCCCATCATCTTTTCTGAAGTAGATCGGTGCTGCCAGGAGCAGACATGTCTCAATGTCCAGAAAGGTCTAAGTTCTTAAAACATTTAAAATGCCATATCATGTAGGTCTTTGAAGTGTTTAAAGATTACCTACCTAATTGGAATATACCTTTGTATGCCTAAAAAACTTAACTATAAGTTTGATTATCATAGATGACTATTAATCTGTATTTTGTGTTATATTTTACAATTTTAAATGAATTGCATAAACATAATACCTTAAACAAGAGTAGAAATATACATATAGTATAACAAAATTAAATTTGTATCAATAAAGTAAAATCTATAGCAATGTAAAATATTTCAAACAAGTTGTTGCTCTTTAAAAGTAGATTCAATAATCTACTCTTCCATCCTATCATATATATACCCCCTTTTCTTCTTTAGAAAGAGATTGCATTTATAATCAACCTGCTTTAAGTAAAAATAAACATTCATAAACAATATTTTGGGAATTTGGGCGTAGCTTCCCATACTACTTCCTACTGATTAGGGGCGCTGGCAATCTTATGGGGATCCTGAGAAAATTAAGAATTATAGTTAAATCTTGGCTGTAGTAGTCTGTGAGGCTAGATCATAGCTATTTGCTTTGAAGCTGTTTTGGATGTTGAATCATCTGGGCCATGGTGTCATCAGAGACCTTTCAGGGGGTCTTGGTTGATCAAACCATATTAGCCTGGAAGCAATCCACAGGGTCTCATCTTCTGTGGAAATAAAAGTAGAACCTCCTTTCCAAAGCAACATATCCTTAGACATAAATTTTGAAGTCAAAATACCTTTAAAATATACATATTGGTTTAACTTGGTAGCCCCTACAATAGAATGTCTCTGCAGTTAAAAATTCTAAAAACAATATAATAATATGCATCCTTTAGATTCTTTGTGTAATTTTCATCCTTACATGGCTTAACTTTTATGTTTCTTTTACTGTCTTTTTAAAGACTTTATTTCTTTAAACTATTTATTTCTTTATATAACTGTCTAAATTCATTTTCCTCTCTCTTCCAAGCCTATGTACATTTTTACATACACTGTAAACCATTTAGAAGTTTTTTTCCATCTGAATCTGTCCTATTGTGAATCTGTAATCATTTTTTTGACCACTGATTTAAACTGCAGTGTGGCTAGGACCAAAGCGGCAGCCCTGGCTGCCGGCTCCGCCCACCTCTGCTTCCCAACATGGCGGAAGTACATTTACCGCCAGCTCTGGGAGCCATGCTCGCCACCAACTCTGGGAAGCAGTGGGTCTATGCCTCCATCAAGCAGTGTGTAGCCCAGAAACCTTGTTGCTGTTGTTGTTGTTGTTCGTGTTTCTGTACTAGCAAAAGCTAAGTCCACCACGCAGCACACTGCTGGCTTGGAGACACCACTGTGTACTGTGGCAGGAATCCGCCATGCTGCTTAGCTCATAGCAGCCGGCAGCCAGCTCCACCTCACAGGCAGCTGTCAGGAGACGAGTCTACACATTGCATCTGACATGAGACTGTGAGACTAGGAAGCCTAGTGGGGCTCCGTTTCTGCGCCTTTAGAATCTTTAAGCTTTGTTAGGTCTATGTGGATCAATGCCCATTGGTGAGCGCCAAATGTAGAGGGAAGTTTCTCTGGGTCCTGCCTGGCCCATGGTCAGGACACATCTCTCCCACCTTATAAAATAATTACTCAGAGGCTTACATTAATTACAAACTGTGTGGCCTATGGCTTCAACTTCTTGCTAGCTAGCTCTTTCGTCTTAAATTAACCCATTTCTATAAATCTATGTATTGGCACGTGGCCTTGGCATTGCCGGTCTGCTGACATCTTGTTTCTCCCTCAGCTATGGGCTGGTGTCTCTCTCTCAGCTCCGCCCTTCGCCTCATCTCCAGTTTGAATGTACCACCTAACCTCACCTGCCCTGCCATAGGCCAACGCAGCTTTATTATCCAATGAGAGCTACACATATTCACAGCATATAGAAAGACATCCCACAGCAAGACACTAATTCTTTAAATTTAAATAAAAATTTAAAACTTGTATAGTAGTTTTATGAATGGTTGCATAGGTTGGGATTATATGGAATGAACCTGCCACTTCAGCACAATAGAATGCTTTGCTTCGCCGTTGCCCTAATCCTGCATTGTAAGGGTATTTTCAATGTTTCACTCACACAAAAAAATGTTCATGGATGCCCTGATGATTAGCACTGTTTTGTCAACTTGACAGGTTCTAGGAGCACTGAAGAGACATGCCTCTTCCCATGTCTGGAAGAAGGCCCACCCTAATGTGGGGAGCACAATTTTATGATCTGGGGTCCTGATCTGAAGAAAAGTGAGACAGTATACTGAGTATAAGTTTGCTTTATGCATCAATCTGTGCATCCAGTCCCTGACATCCACACAGTAGAGGGAGAGCACTGACTCCCTCAGGGTATTGACTACCCACTTGCCCACCCACTGTGGCACATGCCCACACCTATGCATGCACACAGAAAATAAGTAAATACAATACTTTTAAAAGGTGCGTTTTAAATGTAAAAATTTTCATTTTCGTTTTGCAGAATCTTTCACTTTACATTCAAGTATTTACCAGTATTCTGGTTTGCCAAAGTTTTAATCATCTGTACTTGGCTGTTTATAAATGTTTAATCATTTACTGTTGGCTCTTAGATATACCGGAATGACAGCAGGTAGATTTACAGAGAGAAAATAGCCATCGTGAGACTGGGGATTTGTAGCAGGGATAGACTGGCCTCTTCACGAACAAAGTGTTTTTCCATGGATTCCACCTTTTGGGGGGACTGCCTGCAAGCGTGGCCATTTCACATGGTTAATCATTTTTTTAGGCGCCTTGTGTTTTATTACCGATGCCAGAGGTCCTTCTATTACTGAATTCTGTTAGCTAACAGGAGGTACACAGCAGGTTTGTTTTGTTTTGTTTTGTTTTGTTTTTTGTAGAGGTGGGGGTTGCTAAGAACAGAGTTCAGGATACTACTGACCTGTGACCCCAGCCCTGCTGTTGAAGTTCAGACATTTAGCAGACGCTTCCTTTTATCAGTGTCATCGTCATCGTCAAACTCAGGTCTAGTGGTCTCATCAGTTTGACCCCAGCAAGAGAATGACCTGTGGCGACAGTGACTTGTTTCTCCCTTTTCGTCCCTTTGCCTTTCACGGTAGCGTCTGTTTCATCTCATTGTACAGGAAGTATGGCTAGCGGCGATGTCACGTGCGCTTGTCCCTGTCCTAGGCTCAGAGAGAAAGCTTCCAAAGTTCACACCATTAAGTGTGAAGCTTCTTGTGGCTTTTTGTCATTTTCCAGACAAGTTTTTCTCTGTGAAGTCCTGGATTTGAATCCCAGCACCATATACACCAGGCTTGGTGAGACATATCTGTCATCCCAGCATTCAGGAAGCAGAAGCAAATGGAGTGCCACAACTTTGAGACTAGCCTGGTCTACAAAGGGGCTCCAGGCAATCCTGGGCTACATAGTAAAGACCCTGTCTTTACACAAACAAACAAACATTTTTTAAAGCTAATATTTTTTTTTTCAAATTGTTGGGCTGTGCATGCAGCTTAGTTGGTAAAGATTTGTCCAGCATGCGTGAGGCTCCGAGTTGGCTCTCGGGCGCTACATAAACCTGGTGTGAAAGGCTACACCTCTCGTCACAGGAGACTGGAGACAGGAGGACCAGAAGTTCAGTGTCTTTCCTCAGCTGCAGAGCAGGTTGGAGGACTGCCGGAGATACAATAAGAAATTTTCTCAAAATTAAATAAATTTAAAGCACTGGGCTGTGAGAGGCTACGAGCTCCTGTTGCTGCTCACCTGCATCATTTGACCTTTACTAACCTTCAGATACAGTGATTTCACACAGTTAATCCCCACACATCCCACAGCTCTGCTGTCACCGTCGCCGCCTGTTTTTGTAATATTACGTGTTTGTGCTTTTGTTTTCCATGAGTAATGCTTCAAGACTGGTCTGTTTTATTAGTTTGTTCAGAGGAAATTCTCTAAGCTCTGCTGGGCCTCTGCACTGTCTGGATTTTCTATTAACTTCTGCTCTTCATTATTGGCTCCCCCCCCCCCCCCCCCCCCCGAGCGTTTTTCAGTTATAGCAAGAACACTTAACTCAAAGGCTGCTCCTTGGACAAATGTGTAAGCACCCAATGCAGCATCGTGAACCTCGGGCATGGCACGGCAAGGCACTGTGGCTCTCCAGGGCCCCTTCACCCTGTGTGACCTGCCACGCTGCGGCCGCATGCTTCCCCTCTGCTAGCCCACAGATACCACCGTTCTTTTCAAGTCTTGCACCAACTTTTTAATGGAGTTAATTATGGTTTTTCTGATGAGTTATATGGATTTTTAAATGATTTATTCCTTTTAATTTTGTGTGCATTGATGTTTTACCTACATGTATGTCTGTGTGAGAGTGTCAGGTCCCCTGGAATGGAGTTACAGATAGTTTTGAGCCGCCATGTGGGTGCTGGGAGTTGAACTGGGTCCTCTAGAAGAGCCAGTACTCTTTTTTTTTAAAAAAAAAGATTTATTTATTTATTTATTTATTTATTTATTTATTTATTTATTTATTTATTATGTATACAGCATGTATGACTGCAGGCCAGAAGAGGGCATCAGATCCCATTATAGATGGTTGTGAGCCACCATGTGGATGCTGGGAATTGAACTCAGGACCTCTGGAAGAGCAGTCAGTGCTCTCAACCTCTGAGCCATCCCTCCAGCCCCTTATATAGATTTCTAACTCTATAGTTGTTGGAGTTCCTTAACTGTTAACTATTTACCACCTGCATGATTTGCTAAGAGTTTTCCCATTCTGTAAATTGCATTCCCCATCTTGTTGTGTCATTTACACACACACACACACACACACACACACACACACACACACACACACACACCACTTTATTCCCACAGTGACTACATTAAGGCAAGTTTACTAGGATTGAGGTCCTTTTTTTATAATATGGCTTCCTTGTGCAGATGCTTTAGGGAAACTCAGTTGGCTGGTGGGTGACAAGAGACTACTGTTTTCTCACTGCTGTGGCACAAAGAACCTGCTCATCTGGAAGCAGGGTTGACTTGAGCATTCAGTGCCAAGCAGAGAGATAGAGCATCAGACTGATCCACAATCCCGTCCCCTAGAGGCGTAAGTATGGGCATACCCAGCTAGAACGTGAGTGCCGGAAGTACCCCACCCCACCTCAGACACACACATACACCTCACCCCAGACTCAGAGGCCCATCCTCCTGGGATGATTTCATCTGTTTAGTAGTCCTTGAAGACCAGGGACAGAAGAAGCGAGATTACCCCGAGGGTCCTGTTGCTGTCGTCCGTAGAAAAGAGCCTTAATACCTGAATTGCTTCAGGTGCAGATTGAAATCTGCTGAGTGCCCAGTGCGTGAGGAAGCGGCTGTTTCAGCACTTCCTACTTGACTGAAAATTCAGTGATGTAGAAAAATGGAGAGATCGCGGTCTCCATCATTGGAGGTAGACTAACTTGTTCTGCAGTCGGTGCCCTGGGGTCCACAGTCCTTTCAGACCCCTGGACTGGTTGGAGTCAGGCACCCCTTAGCCATTGAACCAGTCCAACGCCAGTTCCTGGGTTTCAGAAGCACACAGAAAGTTCTTCAGTTCCTCCACAGGAAAGATGGGCCCCCACTCAATCAGAAGGAGCAGAGGCGTGGGCCAGAGACTCCAGGCCATGCTAGAGCCCACAACGCCAACTGCAAGACAAACTACCAGTTCCTTTCCTTTGCAGAGGAAAGTATCAGGACCCAGAGAAAGTCAACATGTGCCTACAGTCACAGAGCCAGGGATGTGTCGAGACCATCTCCTTGGACACTAGGGTCACTACTCCCAGCACATGACACTGGTCCTTGATCTGTGCTGACCATCCCCTTGGCCTGCACTGTCCCATCAGGCTGGCTCCACGGCCGCCCTGGGACAGTGGCCACATCAGAAGGACAAAGTAGACATCACGCAGGCTGAGCACGGCCACTGCTAAGTACAGGAGCGGTTGTCTCACGAATAAGCATTTCCTACTCACCCTTTGCCCTCTCTGCCAAAGTGGTACCCACTCGAGGAGGGGTGGAAGGAGAGAGGGAGGGACTGCTCGCATTCTGGAAGAGGCCTGGAAACTGTTGCTTCCGCTAGGTAGGCCCAGCCCTGCCATCCTGCCTGGGACCCCAGAGCTACAGAGGAGGGGAAGGCCCAGAGTTGCAGAGGGATGGGAGCTCCCTTGGCCATAGGTTCTGGCTATGGAGCCTGCCCAAGTGAAGGGGAGATGTGAGGACACTGTTTAGGTGCCCTGTAGACCTGGCAGCCAGCTGACCCAGCACCTCCCTGATTTGTATTTACACAGCTACACGTTGGAGATTAAACATTGAAAATGTTGTAAATAGATATTTTCCAATCAAGTATTAGGTGCCCTGTAGACCTGACAGGCAGCTGACCCAGCACCTCCTCCCTGATTTGTGTTTACACAGCTACAACTTGGATATTAAACATTGAAAATGTAAATAAATATTTGCCAATCAAGTATCTGGGATAAGTTACTCTCCAAAATTCACAGGAACACCTATACCTCCATAGCAAGAAATCAGCCCATGTTTTAAAAAATGAGCAGAAGGCCTGAATAGAAGTTGTTCCTTGAAGATGTACAAATGACCAAAGTCTAGGAAGAACCACTTGGCATCTCTAATCCTGAGGGAAGTGCAAATCAGAACCACAATAAGCTATCGCCTCTCCGCTTTAGGACAGCCCCTGTTGAAAGGGTATTAATGTATTTTTGTAATTTGATCATCAGCATTTTATTATCCTTGTATTTTTTTTTATTTCTTGTCGGACCTGTGAGTTCTTTTCAAATGCGTTTTAAAACTTGCAGATGCAGCCAGGTGTGGTGGTGCACACCTGGTATCCTAGCAATAAGCTGAGGCTGTGTGGTGGTACACATCTGGTACCCCAGCGGGAAGCTGAGGCTGGGTTGTGGAGAATTTGAGGTCAGACTAGAGTACAAAGCAAGAGCCCAGCCAGCCAAGGCTGCGAAGGAAGAGGAGTACAGAGTTGATGCTGGCGGGGTACGCTCCTCTGCAGTGAATAGCTCTTGGCTGTGCTCTTCCTTTACCTCTAAATCACATGTTCACTTTCTCCAGCTAGGAGTGTCTTCATACTTTGGCCCACTTGTGTATGCTTCGTACTATTCTTATCTAATCAGTGAGTATAATTGAATGGTTTTTACTTAAAAATAGTATGGATAGCTTATCTCGGCAAACTGTTAGAAAACTCTTGAGGGCTAGTTTATCAGTCAGCTTTTTGGTCACTGTGACAGAGGACTTGCCAGAAACAACTTCAAGAGAGAAATAGGTTTAGCTCACAGAGGCTTCATTCCATGGTTCCCCGTGCACTTGGGCAGACCCTTTTGTGGTGGAAGCGTATGGCAGAGGGGCTTACCTCCTTTTCCTCACTGCAGGCAGGGAGCAGGGTGGGGATGTGTGCAAGGGTCCAGGGCAAGATGATATCCCCAAGGATTCACCTAGCTGCCTCATCTTCCAACTAGGCCTCACCTCCTGCCCCTTGCCATCTCCCAATAATACCATCAGAGTATGAGCCCATCAGAGGATGAGTCCACTGATCCGATAAGTACTCTCAGAATCCAGTCACTTTACTGAAAGTCATACCAACTGATAACACCGCCCACCCGCCTTCAATGCATGAGACTGTGAGGGTGCACTTCATATTGAAACTATCAATAAAAGATACATAGAACTCATTCAGCGATTGCCACGGGTGAGAAATGGATATGGTGGACTATCTGAGTGAGAGATAATCTCTGGGTCTCTGTGTTAGATGGAGCAATTGATGGAGTCAGCTTTCTTGTATTCTCATCAGCCCGGACTGTGTTCCAGACATGCAGGT
This sequence comes from Peromyscus californicus insignis, assembly GCF_007827085.1. Classification (NCBI taxonomy): domain Eukaryota; kingdom Metazoa; phylum Chordata; class Mammalia; order Rodentia; family Cricetidae; genus Peromyscus; species Peromyscus californicus. The sequence goes on along the minus strand of NW_026294480.1, from coordinate 59,859,234 downwards.
GACTGACTACCCAGTGCCTTTCCTGCTGTTTCTGACCCTCCCCTAGGATGAGCCTTGAGCATATACCCCTCAGTCTGCTGTGCTGAAGATGCTCCTGGGCTCTGTGAAGTAAGTGATCCTAATACTCGTGATCCATGGTAACAAAAGAGGCTTCAGTTGGGAGTTACTCTTCTGTCATGAAACCTGCCCTTATTTCTAAGTTAGGAATATTATTTTAAAAAATCATGTATCTCACATTAACTTTTGTTTTGTTTTTTTGAGACAAAAGTCTCACTATGTAACTCTGGGTAGCCTAGAACTCAGCTGGCCGTGAACTCACAGAGATCTGTCTGCCTCCTGAGTGCTGAGATTAGAGGCACATACCTGGCTTTCTCACTTCCTTCTTACGCACGATCCTGTTTTCTCAGGAGAGAAGCATTGGCCCAATGCTGTCTTCCCCTTAGTATGTAGCAGGTGTTAGGTGCCCATGCTGTCTGCCCTCTCTCCTTGGTTCTCCTGTCCAAACATGGCGCATGTAGGACGAACAAGGAGGGTAGAAAGAAATAATGAAGAGAAACTGCTCATTGCTGTCGATGCTGTGTGCTGGGAATTGTGCCCCCCTCCTCCGCCACGTGTCCCAGACCTGCCTCTTCTTTAGAGGACATATCACAGCCGCTCATCATAGTTTTAAAAAATTGTTCATCATTTTCTCCTCCTGTTTAAAGCATGTCTCCTGAGAACAGACTTTTTTTTGTCTCTCATACTCATATATATACCCAAGCATCTTAATGGCAGCCCAGCAAAAAGCATTTGTAGAATAAATATTCTGTTGTAATTAAAGTCAATTAAGAAAGATTCTAAGAGACCTTAAAATACGTTGAGAGATGATAGATAGATAGATAGATAGATAGATAGATAGATAGATAGATAGATATAGACAGACAGACAGACAGACAGACATATACCCAAGCATCTAGACGGCAGCCCAGCAAAAAGCATTTGTAGAATAAATATTTTGTTGTAACTAAAGTCAATTAAGAAAGATTCTAAGAGACCTTAAAATATGTTGAGAGATGATAGATAGATAGATAGATAGATAGATAGACACAGACAGACAGACAGACAGACGGATGGATTTGGACTAGAGAGATGGCCCAGTACTTAGGAGCGCATACAGCTCCTGCAGAAGACCCGGTTATGTTCCCAGGGCCCACACGGCAGCAGCTCACAACCATCTGTAATTCCAACCCTGACACCCTGTTCTGGTCTCTTTGGGCACCTGTGTTCATATGTACATATTCCATACACAGACACAGACATACACACAACTTAAAAATAAAAACAAAATCTTTTTTTTTTTTTTTTTTTTTTTTTGGTTTTTCGAGACAGGGTTTCTCTGTGTAGCTTTGCGCCTTTCCTGGAACTCACTTGGTAGCCCAGGCTGGCCTCGAACTCACAGAGATCCGCCTGGCTCTGCCTCCCGAGTGCTGGGATTAAAGGCGTGCGCCACCACCGCCCGGCAACAAAATCTTTTTAAGAAAGAGATTAGCCACCTGTCAGATACATCATTGAAAGAGCTAAGGCCTGCTGGTCGAGTGAGACATGAGAAAGCTTGGATTTGACTCTGCTGATTGTAAGTTGAAGAAACATTGACTTGAGACCAACACTTATCTACATTCAGAGTGATTTAACCAGGCGATCAAAGCTACTTGGACTACTTAAATTCTCCTCAAGTCTTTTGATCTTACATTGTTTTATCAAAACTTACGAAAATAACTTAGTACATCAAATATGGCACCACACTCAAAAGAAAAATGCATAATAAGAGAGGAAAGTCAGCTTAAGTACCACCTTCCTTTATGATCTTCTGACTGAAATAAAGAATTATTTATGCTATTAATACTTCATTTTTAGAAGTTGAGGAAGACATCTGAGTTGCTTCTTGAACGAGTTAGAATGTGGTACTGACTTCTGTGAATAACTAATGTTTTAAAATGATGGAGATTAAAAGTGAATCGAGACTCTTCCCTTTATCTAATGTCAGCCATCTTCAAATTTATGAGGTGATTTTTACCACATATCTCCACAAATAATAAAAAGCAGCATTTGCCCTGTATTTGAGCTCAAATAAATGCAAATTCTTTTAAAATGAAAATATTGAGAGTGAGCACCAAATTAAAAAAGAAAGAAAAGTGATGTATATGGTGTCTATAAATCACCAGGCTCTTGGGAGAGAACGCAAGTAAATCTAAGAACTGTACTTTTTCTTGGTTGTACATTTTCCCTTGAAAACAAATCATTTCCCGGCTGTGGCTGGCTCGACAGTTCCAAGGATGACATCAGCTCTCTGACTATGTACTATCTGCTTTCCTTCAGATAACTCAGTGGCACTTCATCAAGTTTAATGATTGAGATGAATTAGAAACCAATGGGGTTGAGTTTAAATTCCCTTAACTGCTGTGAATAATGTATTCTTGACCTTAGACCTACTTTGGAACACTCCTGAGAATTTTTAATGCCCATGGGTTTCTCTGTTTCTAGAAATTGAAGTCAGCAAGTAAAGGAACATGCACTCCTTAGAGTTCTAATAGTATCTGTCAAAATGTACTAAATTACAGTGCAGTGCATCATCAATCCACACCAACCATCCTCTTTCCTGTCTGTCTTAGCCTGACTCAAAACCAAAAGGATAACAACCTTGGCATTGTCATTCCACTTCGGGAAAATCATATGCAGTTTCTTCGCTGTAGTGCCTTTCAGTAGTGGGCAACTCTGATGATCAGTAAGGTGAAGGTCCAGAGGTCATATTAGAAATTAAGCTGTTGCTCAGAAAGAAAAGAGCAAGCTGTGAACAGAACTAACCACTCTTGCAGCTCCTAGGAACTTACCTGTGACTGTCAGGTGATAATACTTGCATTCCAGACATCTGGTCTACCACTCTGCTCTTATACCAATGCTGCTCTCTTTTAAATTAATTATGTACATGCAGATTTCCTGCTTTGATTAACATTGGGCCAGAATTCAGCATTTCTTTTTCTTTTCTTTAAAGATTGTGTTTGTGGTGGGAGTTGGGGTGGAGTATGTGTGAGGAGTCCAGAGGTGCCAGATCCCTAGGAAGCTGGAGTTTACAGGTGTGTGTGAACAACCTGATGTGGGTGCTGGGAACAGAACTTGGGCTCTCTGGAAGGTATAGGTCCTCAAGACAAGTAGTGCAGGCTCTTAACCTGTGAACCATCTCTCCAGCCCAGAATTCAACATTTCTGATGAATATCTTAAGTAGTACCCACCTGAGTGGCTAGTTCTCTGACTGCAGTGTGAGTAGAGAGCCATAACCCAGATGATTTTCACCTAATTTGAAGCCCAAGCCTTATAATTTAATGTATTTATATAAATATTTATTTAAGATGCAAGACTTTCTAAATTTTAGGGCTGGCTGAGGACCTGGCTCAGTAGTAGAGCACTTGCCTAGCATGTACAAGACCCCTAAATTCAACCCTTAGCACCACACATACAAGACCGTAAATCTCATAACTGGTCTTTTTTTTTTTTTTTTTTTTTGAGAGTTTATAAATCATCTCCCCAAATTCTTATTTAAGTTGGCTCTGTAGCAATGTACATTGTCTTTCTGATTAGCCAAATCCCAGAATGTTTTCCAATATTAGTGTAATTGAGTGTGTCTGGCCAAAACACAATTCAAGTCAGCAGGCATGATAATTTTGAAGCTTGACTCACTCATGGTTCCTTGTCCTATTTTCTTGTTATCTGTGCTGGCTAGTCTTATGTCAGCTTGACACACAAACTAGAGTTACCTGAAAGGAGGGAGCCTCAACTGAGAAGATCCTGCCACAAGATCTGGCTGTAAGGCATTTTCTTAATTAAGATTGATGGAGAAGGGCCTAGCCCACTGTGGGTGGTTTCACCCCTCGGCTGGTGGTCCTGGGCTCTATAAGAAAGCAAGCTGAGCAAGCCAGGGAAGCAAGCCAGTAAGCAGCACCCCTCCCTGGCCCCTGCATCAGCTCCTGCCTCCAGGTTCCTGCCCTGTTTGAGTTCCTGTCCTGATTTCTTTTGATGATGAACAGCAATATAGAAGTGTAAGCCAAATAAACTCTTTCCTCCCCAACTTGCTTTTTGGTCACAGTGTTTTATCACAGCAATAGAAACCCTAACTAAGACAATTTCCTATGATGCCGACACTCAGAAAGAAAACTTAGGCTCCCAATAAATGGCAGTGATCTGAACATCGACCTGGAAGGGGTTCCCAGATTGAGAGTGAGGGAGTAGTAGTAAGCTCTCTGAGTCCTTGTTTGGACTGTGGGTCTGATAGTCACAGAACCTCCTGTGGTCTTGTAGAAGTACTGAGGTTGGGTGCAGACAAAGTTACCATCTTCCAGAAAGATTGCATAGAAAAAGCAGGTGCTACCTGTATGCTGAGGAGGCTGTCCCCAGTCTGTAAAGAGCCGACAGGTCCCTCTGGCCCATCCTTGGACATCTGTGCACTTGTTGGGCTGTAAGCACAGTATCTGAGACGCCTGTTGGTCTGCCACTGTGTCTCAAAAGACAGAGTGTGCGCTCAGCCAACACCATCATACAAGCCCATCTTGTGCTCTGGGCCCAGGGTTTCTGTACCTCCATGTCTGGAATGTGAGAAGCAGGTCTCACAATTTAACCACAGTCGGAGGGGGAAATGGGAGAATTTATTGTTCCTGTGTCTTCTTCTCAAAGTGTTTAAAGATTAGCAGCAAACACTCTGTCCAATAAAAAGAAAAAGTATTTTATATTCAGTGTCGGTTTTATACAAAATAATGGAGGCATCAAATGGGATTAGAGATAATATACAGAAGCGTTACAATAGCTTCCTCAGGGGAAGTGCAGTTGTAGATAATTTTCATTATCCTTTTGATCTGATTCACTGTATGTATTTCTTTTACAATTGAAAGTTTTTTGTTTTGTTTTTTAAATAAAAAGAACAAAGGAGAAGGGAAACAAAGCAATACTGTGTGCAGGCTGGACACCCCCTCCCAGAGCCTTGGGGCCGGAGTTAATCGTTTGATGTCTCTACATGCTATATAGATCTGTATACTGCCTCCGTGACAGTAATAAATTAGAATGTCTCGGTAAAGACCAAACTCATCAATTTTTCCAAAATCTGTATTTGATTAATTCTACAAAGGTCTGGGTCAAAGTTATTCCTCAAAGCTTATTATTTTAACAAAGAAACTCAAGGTTTCTAGGTTTGTCAGAAAATTCATTATCAGCGCACAATGGCAAAAGGTCACCAAATGCCTCCTTCCACAGCAAAATGGCATCTAAGAAAAATCTCTTTTGCTCAACAACCCATTACCCTAGCGGAACCAAGAAAAACCTCTGGCATTTCAGATCCTATTGCTTCGGGGGAAATAAATGTTCCCTAGATCACGGAGAAAAACGGCAAACAAATGAATGAAAAACAAATAGATTCCTGCAGCGTCCCAGGCTGTGCCTGACCAAACAAACTCCAAGTCAGCTTTCATTCCCAGGGTTCGCCAAATCTGCAGAGTGACACTTTTCACGACGGCATGCATCTGCGCTGTAGTTAGAGAAAGCTGCACACACACCCAAGCACTGCAAATTAAAGGAACATGCAGAGGAAAACAGAAAGAGAAGCTCCAGTGTTCCGTGTATCTTTAACTGTGGTGGGAAAGCCATCGCTGGCGAAGCGTTGTTGCAACCTTGATCTAGTAAGTGGAAGCGTTTTAGAAGTGACTCATCCCCTTCTCGCGATGCATAAGCGGGACTGTAACTCGACTGAATTTAGCAGTGCTAAGTTCTACCGCGTCCTAAACGTTCCTCCCATTAATTCTGCCTCATGCGCGCCACTGAACACATGCTTCTCTGTATCTTCCATTTCCATTGGTTAATTTCAACCTCGAGTACATTTCCATCACTTTTTCCCTTTTTCTTTTGTTGTTTTCTATTGAAACCAGCAGTTGTGGATAAAGCCAGAGTTCACCATGACCCCAGCCCCAGCTTGGTGCCGCTGCTGACACGTTTGGTTTCCTCTCTCAGGGTCCCTCAGTTACTCATTTAAACAATATAGACATGTGGAATTGCATACATGTGTGTGATGCTTTTTTCCCCATGTACTTGGTTTCATATAATTTTTTTTTGTCTGTTTTATCTTGTTTGCCGTATGCTTTAGTCCTCACCAACGTGGAGGTTTTTTCCCACGTTAGTAAGTATGGATCAGTGCCTTTCAATGGGGGTTGTTTTGCCTTAGGGGAGCTTTGGTGACTTCTAGGCAGTAGTCTCACTAATGGGTAGAGACCAAGGATGCTGACACACACAGTGTACACATCAGCCCTCACAGAGAATTATCCACACAAGGGGTCAAGAATGTCAAGAGAGCCCCTGACAGGCTCTTTCTTCCTCTGAAATGCTGCGTAGCCAATGGTTCATTCAGCCAGCCACACCACAGTGTACATTCAGCTGAGTCTTTAAACACGTCTTCTATTCCATTTCAACACAGTCCGCTCTCTTCCCTGCATGCCCCCGTCTTAACCCATTCCTGCTGCTATAACAAAATACCACAGGTCACACACCTCATAAATATCAGAAATTCATGTTCACACAGTTCTGGAGGCCAAGGAGCCCAGGATCAAGGTGTCCACAGATGTGGTGTCTATAAAGGGCTTAGTCTCCAAGGCCTAGATGGCGCCCCATTGCGTGACCGCTCAAGGCAAAGGGGACAGAAGATCAAAGGTGATAAAGGGATGCATCTCTCTCTTCCTCAAGTTCTTTTGTAAGTGCACCAACCAACCCCATCCATCCTGTTCATGGTGCAGCAGCCACCAGGCCAGACCGCTCTGCCTTATGACCCCACCTCTCCCTGCCGTGGGGTCATTTCAGGGGGCCATGCCTTCTAACCACAGCAACCCCTCCAGGCTACCAGGAGTCTCTAAATCCCCTGGCTCCTTCTCAGTTGACCTTCCTGCACATTTCCCAAAGCTCGTTCCCCTGACTGTCCACTCCCGCCCTCCTCTGTGGTACCACGCCGGCTTCCTGGAACAATGTTAGGCTCAGGGAATGTGGAGATGAACTTGAGGTGGGTCCTGCTTTGCAGACTCTCTGGTCCTTCATCAGGGATTCTGCCAAGTTTGCTGAGTGACTGACTGACCGACTGGCTGATTAGATACAGTGTTACAGATCGTAAAGGCCAGTGAGAAATGCTTTCTCTTCATGGGTCAGAATTTATCACACATTTTAATCTTTGCGACTGTTTTTCCTTAAACATGCATTTCAAACAGTAAGTCAAGAAGAAAGCTTTCCTCGCGTTTGCCCACCCCACCCGCTTTGCCCTGCTTACAGCACCTGCATTGTGGCACACATTGGCTGTGCAGAGAACACACTTGGCCTCTGCCAAGGCTGAGAGCTCCCCTTAAAGAAGCAGTCCCGCGCCGGGCGGTGGTGGCACACGCCTTTAATCCCAGCACTCGGGAGGCAGAGGCAGGCGGATCTGTGTGAGTTCGAGGCCAGCCTGGTCTACAAAGTGAGTTCCAGGAAAGGCGCAAAACTACAGAGAAACCCTGTCTCGAAGAAAAAAAAAAAAAAAAAGAAAAAAGAAGCAGTCCCGCTTGTGGCCAGCTGAGGGGGGAGAAGGGTGGTCACCTCACAGCCCCTTTCCCCGCCCTGCCTCTCAGCCTCTTCTGGATGATGGGGCCTTCAGCACCTGCAGCCTCTCACTCCTTCAAGGAGACTCCAGGAGTGGACTGAGCGGAAGGTGCCTCCTGGCCCTCCTCTCCCTGGATCAAGGAACCTTAAGCACCTACCTAAACCCCGACAGCAAAGGAAACCTCAGCCGTAAATCCAATCCAGTGTTGAAGCTAGACTCTTCAGTACTTAGTGTTCCCTGTGCAGGGCTGTTGGGAGATAGAGTAAATGGGATGTGACCCACATCCCCGAGAAGCCAGAGCCCGCCAGCATGGGAGCATATATAAACAGTCACGTAGAATGCAAAACAGGATGCAGTTAACACTCAAAAGAAGGTTGAACAACATGGTTCAAGGAGGAGGCAGCTTAGTTACGAAGTGGGACTAAGCAACTCACTTGTGAGAACAGTGTCCCACCTAAGAACAAGAGGCGCTTTATTCGGTAGATTTTCTTCGGGTCAAACACAAGGAAAGTGGGGTTTCTGAAAGGAGAAAGGCAACAGGAATTTTTAGAAGCCGCTCTACAGAGCTGCTCGTAGTTGGCGAGGTCCGAATAGAAATGGGGGCTAGCTGTCTCAGTTCTCATCCCACAGGTGGGATATTCACTTCAGATCTTAGGAAGGCCCCCAGTGTTGACCGCCTCAGTCTCCACTGTGGAAGACAAGCAGCCCTGGTTGTCTATCAAAGATTTAAAAAATTGACTCATTTCTGTTTAAGTGTGTGATGGAATTCTTAAAGACACAGCCCTTGACCACTTCAGGTCTACCTGGAACGTTCTTCAGGGTCTCCATCTATATCTGTCCACATTTATATTTCTCATGGGGTCCTGGGATCAGGAAGGATGTAGCTCAGTGCAGAGGCCTTTACCAGAAAGTACCAAAGCTCCCTTGGATAAGGAAGCAGATTGGAGAGGAAGACATGGATATGGGCAGGAAAGAGGTGTTGGAAATAGGTGAGTGAGCAAGTACAATAACCATCAGCTGTCTTTCCTTGTTCACTCTTGCTCTATTTATGACCTTACCCCACCCCCACATCTCTCTCTCTCCCCCTCTACCCCTCCCCCCTCTCTCTCTCAGTCTCTGTCTCTCTTTTTCTGTCTCTGCTGTGCTAGGGGCAGAAGCTAGGACTCTATACATATTAGACAAAGGCTCTACCTCTGAATACCCCCCCACACACACACATACACAAACATACACACAAACACCGCCAAATGATTGTGTTTCATTCCTCTGGGTAGAGTCCTAATTGGCTGATTAAAGGAGAGTCTGGAAGGCAAGGAGAACATGGTTCTAGAAGTTTCAGGGAGACCCTGCACTCATGTCATACTTCTATGTAGCAAATTTCCAGGAATTCATCTTCAAATGATGTCCGCTGCCTATTTCGTGGTCTCTAGGGCAACAGGCCAGGCAAGTTCAGGGTCTCCTATGGCTACAGTCAAGATGCTCATGGAGGCTCTGGGAAGGCCTGCTTCTGACGCCATACAGGTCACTGGCAGAAGGCAGTGACTGCGGCTGGAGGACCTGAAGCCCCGCTCTCTGCTCAGGGACAATCCTCTGCTTCTCAAGCCCTGGCTCACTGGCCTCTTCAGCTCCAAGTCTGCAGTGAGAACCTCTGCTGTGGAATCTCTCATAGATAGGTTTTCTCACCCACTTGCCTGCTGCCAGCCAAAGAAAACACTGCTCTCAAAGGCTCACGTGATTAGGCGTGGCCCTCCAGGTGATCTCCCTACTAACATCATGGACTAGTCACTTTATTATAGAACTTCCTTTGCCCCTAAAGTAACACATCACCAGAGGGACACTCCGGGCCAAACGCTGTGTGACCCATCTTTGAATCTGACCACCCACTGTCCAGGATGTGACTGTGTCTGACCTTGAAATGATACCTGGAGATCGAAGGCCAGACTGCAGATGGGATGGGAGTGACACCAGAGACGCCTCAGGGGACCAGAGCAAAGCTCTTGCTAGCAGAATCAGATTGCTGAGCTGAGAATGAAAAGCCTTTCATTAGGGAGCATTGTGGTTGAGCAGAATATCGAAGCAGTCAGGGGTCCTTGACTCTTTAGCTGTTCCTTGTAGAGATGCTAAGGCATCTGGTTTGGAAATGCTATTCTGATACAGTTTTGCCCTGAGAAATGTCCCTACCTCTAGGAAATAACTTCACATGTTTTAAATCCTGGCCCGATTGCCTGAAGCAGGGGCCTCAGACCCACAGTGAACCACTGAGAAGGCCTCAGTGTGAAGGCAAGGACCAGGGACTTGGTTATCAGAAGAGCCGCCTCAAGGAGAAGGGCTCAAAGGCCGTGTGGCTCAGATCTCAGGCCTCATGGCGCTTCAGAAGTTCTCCAGAGATAAGAGCCCCTCAACTGCCTCCCTTTCTTAGGACACAGGTCTATCTCCCTGCTTCCCCAAATGTCTTTTTGCCCTTATTGACTCCTCCATGGAAATCAAAGTCATTTCTTTCACAACACAGTGTCATATGCTCACACTTCTGATGTTGGGGACCTTTCTTATTCCCCAGCAGCATCTGGACCTGAGCTGGGGGTGGGGAGTGAAATCAGATAAAAACAGGTCTGGAAGAGCTATCTTTGGGAAAGTATGAGGAAAGGTCAGTAGACTCAGATGCCTTCCTCCAGCTTCTCCACAGGCTGCCACAGGTTGCTAATGTGGAAGAGCATTGCCTGGCCTCCGTCTCGCTGGCACAGAAGACAGTGTCTGGTTCTGTTTTAAACGAGATACTGAAAACGTGTGTATCCCTGCTCCTCCTGATCCATTTCTTGTCTTGAACCCCAGAGTCCCCATGAGGAGAGTAAAAAAGAGTCTCCTTGACAAAAAGCAGGGCTGGAATAAAATGTGAGAAGGAGGGAATGCTGGGAAGGCAAGAGAGGCGCTTAGGGAGGGCCTTAGGGCTTTGTTCAGTAGTAAGGCACTTCCTAACACCTCCAAATCCAGCACTCAGAAAGGAGGAAGAGAGAAAGGTTGGGGGAGATATTTTACCTTTTCAGCCGTCATGGGACTAGGAAAGAAAGTCACTCTAACTCTTAATTTTGATTGATTTTGTTGTTATTGTTTGCTTGGGTGTGGGTTTTGTTTATTTGATTGTACGCCTTTGTATATTCAGCAAATACTTCTTGCTCCTTTGTGTCTATAACACTGTGGTCCTTACATACTGCATACTGTGGTACTCAGTCTTTACCATACACAAAAATCCCCACGGCAACACGTTTAAAATGCAGCTTCCTTAAAGCCTCCCTCCAAATAGCTCAAGATCTCTGAGTTTGTTGATCACCGCTTACACACACACACATACACACACACACACACACACACACACACACACACACACACACACACACACCCTGAAGTCTAGGTGACTGGGGGTCTTTCCTTTGAGGAAGGTTGTCATAGAAAGAGTACAAGCTGTAGTTTCTTGTCCAAAGGACACATCACTGCACTAGGGCTTAGAATGTTAGCATATGTCAAGGTAAGTTATAAACCTCCATGGTGGATGCCGAGCAGAGAACCCAAAAGCTGGAGAGATGGTAGATGGGAAGTGGGGTCCTCAGAGATTAAAACAGGATGGGGTTCTAACTGGGCCTTTAAGAATGAAGGAAAGAGTGGATGTGGGAGGAGTTAGGGGGATGAGTGAAGGAGGTAAGTTTGAGCAAAGGCATATATTTTAAAAGAATGCAGAGAGGCCACTGGGTGGGAATGTATGCATAGAGGCAGGTGGCCTCAAAGCAGCTCAGACGGACTGAATGAGATGGCTCCATCACTCTGGTGATCCTTGAAACATAGCCTCGTTCTTCTTCCTTATTAGGTTGCTTTCCAGAACATTTCATAAGGTATTACCCATGGGCATGTAAAAAAAAAGAACAGTCACCTTTGAAATACATGCACCGTGTTATGTATCGTTTCAGCCTGATTTGTTTGTCTACACTGTTGAAAAATTCTGTAGACTCCAGTGGCATCTGATTACTGAGTTCAAATGCCAAAGGCTTGCATTCAAAGCATGGTCCTTGGCCCTGCATGTTTTCCTTCAGAGGTGGCAGCCGTGACGGCGGGGACTGCACCACAGGTCAGTGAGACAAAGCAAGGGAAACAGTCTAGAATACAATGTGGGAATACTCTGTCACCTTTCCCAATGTAGGGCCCCCATCTATTTGCATACTCCACGTCACAGCTCATTCTTCCTATAAGTGTCTTTATTAATTACTAAATTAATAAAGGGGTGCTTGATGGATGCCGCACCTCTGTTCATAACTGTTTTTACTCATTCAGACAAATTTGAATATTCGAATAAGTTTTCAGAAAACGTTTTATGCCTTATTAAAATCGTAAGAAGTTGAGAGACCCCTTTCCTGCTAGTATTCATCATAAAAACAGACAAGGAAAGGGAAAGTTTGTCATGCCACAGGACTCTATTGTGTAGAGATGGATCACTGCTGTGGGTTTTTACTTGGTGACTTTTGTGTGAATTCAGGTAAAGAAAGCCCAGGGTTTAATTTGCATCACCGTGAAATTAGAAAAACCATTAGTGAAAAATACCTGTATTTATTCTGTCTATGCTTAATCAGTCTGTATACATTTTATCACCAATGATTATTATTTTACTCGTGTGTGCCCAGACAGTTCTAAGCACTACACTCTCCCAGCTGCATTTAATGCATCCAATACTGTGTGTTTTGAATAGAATGTTCCTGTGACTTTCTGTAATGGGGCCAGCATTTGAGGTGATTTGAATCATCTGAGCTTTTCTTTCTACCACACCCATCTGAATTGCTGTGTGGCTCTCTCTGATCCACTCCATATTCATTTCACATACTAATAGGTTTGAGATCATCCCCAGCCTGATTTCAGATGGTCACTCACTGAGGAGCTCATCCTCTCTCCTGCCTGCCCACCTCACTATAAATGTTCTTCCGGCAGGTGGCTCGGGCCTGCCTTTCTTCCTGTTTAGTGCTGGTGGCCAGCATGCATTGTCGTCCCTTCTCAGGACCTTGCAGACCACCGGGCACCTGCCTGTTGTTGAACTCTGACCCACACCTCAAGTGAGATTGCCTGGATTCATGTTCCTGTTTCCGTATTGACTTGCCTATGGATCCCGTGTGCAGATGACCCTGGCGTAGTCTCCCCTCATAGTAAGCTCGTACAAGGATGTGCCACGTAATAATTGTTTAAACAGTCAAGTGGACCTGAATATACATCTTTGATGCAGCACGTAGCAAGAACTTGGAATAGTGAAAGCAATATGGGGTCAGTTCATTTGGCAGGGAGCCCTTGACACTGTGGATGGATGATGGATTTTCATCTGCACTAATAATTTGCCTTTTTCCAATATTAAGTTTCTGCTTTCAATGTTTTCAGGGATAAAATGTGGTCAGAATTCTATGCTCATTGCTTCACAGAATATATAGTTCCTGAGGTCGCTCTGTAATTCTGATGTTGATACACCCCTTAGAGAATTGGCATGTCCCACTCACACATCTGTTTTGCTTTAGGCAAGGGAACTTTCTTATGCCAGAATGGCTTTGGTGGATATAGGAAATCTGCTTTATGTTGAGCCTCTGCAACTCACAGATGCAAATGTTTAAAAACATGGCCATTTCTTCATCTGAAATGTCCCCAGTCACTACTTTCATCCAAAAAAAAAAACCCCTACTGTGTTATAAATCCATTGTGTGCAATCCTTACCCACCCGTCTCATGGCTCATATCAGAACTGAGTTAACTGTTTGGTGACCCCCCTATGGTAACTGCCCGTGTCCTGGTCTGCTCTACTAGTTTATGTCCTCTTGATGGAATTCAGGAGAAAATGAGGAGAGCAGCTTCACTGCCAAGAGCAGAAACCCCTGTCCAGGACAGCACCTCCCCAGGCAAGCCCCAGCCTCCGACTGTGCCTACAAGCGTGAGTGCCCATGATTCTCCTCCATGGAGCAGGACCTCAGACACATCACCATCTGCTTGGAAAGATGAAGGGACTTCAGCAACCATGAGGTGGTGATGTGTGTCACACACAGGCCTCCGTCCTGGACTCTTGCTGCCTCCCAAAGCAAGAAGAGAGAGGCTCCAGCCCGGCATGCTCACAGCTTTAAGCATTTTTTTTTCCCTCCAAATTTGAAATTTAACCTAACACTTGAGGGCCTGTGTGTTCTATGAGAAACACAACTTTTCTTGTATTGCTAATTGCTCTATAATGTTGGGTTATAAAACAAACAATCTTTCTGTGTAGGAAAAAGTTGAAGTGTGTTAACAGCACTAGGTTAAAGATTCAAGGCCTTTGAGAACTTAGGTGCAGTCCAACCCCAGTGTGTTGTAGTACATCTGAACCCAGGCCTGGAGTCCCTGAAACCCCCCAGGCACAGGAAGGCTGACTGGAGTTTCCATCAAAGATGTTTAACTCACATCTTCCCTGGTGGCTCTGTTTGCACAGGGAAGGCCTGGCATTATGTTTTCCTAAAATGCACCCTAAATAAAAACTCCAAAGGCATTCAGTGAGAATTAAAGCTTCGCGGTGGAAGGTACAGCCCCGATAGCATCTTGAACGAGAACTGGGTCCCCAGAAAATGAGCTCACATGGCAAAAACAGACAAAATCTACCCGCTGCCAAACTCCCTGTCAGCAGAAATCTGGTCTGCTTTCCCCAGTGGAATGTGGATTTCCAAACTCGAGACAATCTCTTTCCAAAGCAAATGAGAAACAAATAAGTCCCAGGCACCGACTCCAGTTTCCATTCAATGCACAGATTTCCCGCTGTGCTGTTCCTACCTGCTGCTTCCCAGGCCCCTTCTCTCAGAAGCACGGGAACCAGTGAGGGGTCCAGGGATTTAACAGGGTCAGAAAGCCAGTGCCTCCTTGTGACGCGCTGTGTAGCAGGCTCAATGGCTGTCCTCTAGAAACAAATGACCCAGGTTTTGTGGAATAGACTAGAGCTGCGGCCTGCTTACATAGCCTCAGGCATAGACTCTCACTTCCTCTGCCCATACCAGCAGCCACCGATTCCTGTCAAAGGCCAGCCAAGAGGGCATGGAACTTGAAAAGTAGGACAGGCCAGGGAACATGCCAGGCCCGAAGGCCTGCCTTGGAGAGAGCAACGGAAAGCCCTATCTGCTAGGCTTATGGCCGGGACCCTGGAGTGAGGTGGCAGGTCTGACCAGGTGTCCCCCCCCCACACACACAGCTGCAGCTCCATTCCAGCGTCGTGCCAGGCCCTGGAGTCTCTCAGCCTCGGCCTAATGGGCAGTTTTCCAAGCTCCTGGTGAAGGTGGGAACTGGTCGAAAGGTCATCACCCTATACCTCCCCCTCCCACCAGGTCTGGCCCTTCTTCCATGATTGCCACGCTGCCTGTGGAAACCCCTCCGCGATCCACGATGCCTGATCCAAGGCAGAGCTGACAGCAGGTCCTGCCGCAGAGCCTCTCTGCAGTGTGGGCTCTGCTGAGCACTGTCCCCTCGCTCTCCCGGAGCCATGTGCCCCCTCTTCAGCTAGCCTTCACACTGATCATTGCCCCCCCCCCTATTTTCCTGCATCTCTGTATAGTAAAACTGCACCCACTCTTTGAGCTCCATTTCAAATGGACCCCGCCCCACACACACACGTTGGGCCTTCCTGCCCACCGCCACACTAACTCTCTTGGTAGAAGTAGATACTGATTGCTTTCTCTTTGGCATTTTCTATGCACTTAGCTCATCACAATAGGATTATTCATTCCTGGGGGCCTGGAGGCCAGTTCATCCCTCTTGGTGTTTCCCACAGCCCAGTCCTGGGCTTGTAGCTTCTCTCTCGCAAGCCGTCTGTTTTGCTGGTCCATACCAACCAAGATGGAAGCCTTTAGGATTCATTAACATCTTCGCTCTGATTAATTGAGGGAATAAAAGCAGGGCCTGTGGGTCAGTGGACGTTTATTGGTGACTCCCCCACCTACTACAGGTCCAGCGAACAATCATCCTGGATGTCTTTAGCCCTAGCCGAAGAGACCCGGGAGTCACTCTGGTTCCCTGCAGTACAGCACAGAGCCCCTGCTAAGGCAGGAGAATCCATTGAACTGAGGGCTAGGACTGAGATTGGTCCCCTGAGGCCTTCAAAAGCCTTTGGCTCTGGAGAAGTGCCTTTGGCTCCGGAAGTCAGGGAAATGCCTTGATGGGAGTGCTGCTCTGCTCAAAGGTATAAATGCAACATAAATTGAATCTCACCCCGCCCAGGACAGGATGCCCCTGCCAGCAGGCTAAGTTCTGCCTGGTACTTGCCTCTGGACAGTATCCTACCAGTCACTTATGCAGTCAGAGACTTCATCAGAAAAGTGACTGGGGACCCGAGGAGATGGCTCGGTCTGTGTTTGCCACACAGGCATGAAGGCGTGGGTTCAGGTCTCAAACACACATGTAAAAGCTGGGAATTGCAACATGTGTCTGTGGGCACGCACTGGAAAAGTAGAAGTGGGTGGATCCCTGGACTCCCTGGCCAGTCGGCCTAGGTGAGCTACAGGTTCAGTGAGAGACGGGATTGAAACAAACAAACAAACTAAACCAACCACAAACAAAACTAAAGTGGAAATCCACCAAATTAAAAAAAAAAAAACCACAATATTGACCTCTGCCCTCTGTGCATAGACGTACAAGCACACACACCCACACAAACGTGTATCACACACACACACACACACACACACACACACACACACACGCACACATGCACGCACACACGCACGCGCACACAGAGTGACTGAAAAGAGCTAGACATTAAAATACCAACTGAATATGAGAGAGACCCTAGAGATCTGTCCTTAATATTCTAGGAAGGATGTTCATCTCCCCATATTGACTCAGTTTTAATGTGGTAGTCTTACTGGGATTATAAGTGTGTCTGTTTTAAAGTGCTTGTTTTTAGAGACACACTGAAAGAGTTACAGATGAAATGATACTGACGTGAGATGTGAAGATAGAGAAGCCTGGCCGTAGGATGGTGTTTGTTGGGGCCGGGTTTGGACTTGCGGCATTTATTATGATGTTAATAGTTTTTTTCCAGATGTCTGGTATTTTTCATAACAAGGTGCCTGCTTTAGTAGGGGAAAGGTTGTTTTGTTCTTGGGTCCGCCTTCGTTAGACTGCCTCTTATTGTGTCTCTTTGCCTTTCGAGGTCACTTGAGGATTCCTAGTTAGAAGAGGCCAGCACTGGCTCCCACTGAAGGCCTTGCCTTGTCTTTAGTTCAATAGTTCTCGAAGTCTTTGAAAACTCAGTTCCTTCCTCCCTGTGGACTGTGCTCTGGCTGTGGGCTGAGGTACCCGTGGAGGCTCATCACTTGCCCTTCTCCAGTGAGGAATCATAGCCCCCTAACTCCAGATGTTAGGAGAGAAAGAAGAGTGCCATTTGCAGTGTGCACATGTCCTAAGGGAACTGGTAAGGGAGCGTCTGAAAAGAGAGACACTTCACTAGAGCTGAAGCTATTTAGAAGCTCCCTTATGAAGATAGGCTTTCTGATAGAGCCTGGAGACCTCTGGCCAGCCGGGAACATAAAACGTAGAAGGCAGGCTCCATGCTAAATTATTTAACCTCCCAAATGTTTCTGCAGTGTCTCCCTCTAGACCAGAGAAGCTCTCTGGTCCCTCAGCATAGCATTTTCCAGAGAGGGTTTTCCGCCAGCCCTCTTACTGACAGGCCGTGCCCTCTGCCACCACACCCTGCCAGGCTATGGAATGCTCTGTGCGTGTCCTGCTGTCTCCGGCCACTCTCGCCTTCCCGGGTATGGTTGGGTATGGTTGTGGAAGAGCAAAGAGAGACTGGGGTGAAAGAATAAGCAGGGTGACAGTGTCCCAGCTGGGGAGGACAGTGGGAGGGGGGTAGTGTTCTCAGGGGTACCTACCTACTGCAGTTAGCCAGCTTGGCTAACTTCCTGTAGACGCCGCTGTGACTGCCACGTTAGACACATCACATTCCAGATGTCACCAGGGCTGTTGGCAATGATGAATACAGAGATCAGTCCGTCAGGATACCAGAGAGACAGAGAACTGAGCGTTCTAGCAGGCTGGGTTGGATGCACTGGGGCAGGTGGATGACAACAGAACAGGGTAGGGAGAGTGGCTGGCTGGGGACATGGTAGCCGGCTTTAGTGTGACGTGGCTACAGGTTTTGGAAGTCTGGTTGCATGTGTAAAAGAGGCTGAAAGTGTCACTGCCGTAATGGGTCCAGCAGGAGACCCAATCCGGACACTGCGTTCTGTGCCTGGTAAGCTTTTGAAGATGCTGTGCCAATCAGCTCTGGCTGTTGGTGTGAACATGAGGTTCAGTGTCTCAGTCAGCACTAGATATTGATGTGAACATGAGGTTCAGTGTCTCTGTGTTGGCTGTTGGTGTGAACATGAGGTTCATTGTCTCAGTCAGCACTGGCTGTTGGTGTGAACATGAGGTTCATTGTCTCAGTCAGCACTGGCTGTTGGTGTGAACATGAGGTTCATTGTCTCAGTCAGCACTGGCTGTTGGTGTGAACATGAGGTTCATTGTCTCAGTCAGCACTGGCTGTTGGTGTGAACATGAGGTTCAGTGTCTCAGTCAGCACTGGCTGTTGGTGTGAACATGAGGTTCAGTGTCTCAGTGTTGGCTGTTTGTTGGTGTGAACATGAGGTTCAGTACAGTGGCTTATACTGTAATCCCAGTACTTGGGAAGTCAAAGCAGAAGGGTCGCTATAAGATTGAGGCCAACCTGAGCTGCCCACTGAGTCAGAGGTCAGCTCTTCTACAATAGAGAATAACCCTGTTTAAAAAAAACCACAAAGCAGCTGGGCGGTGGTGGCGCACGCCTTAAATCCCAGCACTCTGGAGGCAGAGGCAGGTGGATCTCTGTGAGTTCAAGGCCAACCTGGTCTACAGAGTGAGTTCCAGGACAGCCACAGCCAAGGCTACATAGAAAGAAACCCTGTCTTGAAACCCCTAAAAAACAAAAAAAAAAAAAAAAAAAAAAAAAAAAACACCAACAAAACCCCACAAAATCAAACCACACCAGATGTAAGATTGTTATGCCCATCAGGGGACCCTGGACACTGATCCTTTTGTCCCTTATTTCCTCTAGTTTTATTTCTGTCTACTTAATACTGCCAAACAACACTAGGTAAGAGGGCAGAGAGGAGGGTAACCCAGAGAAGATATTTTTGACAATAATGGCAAAACTTCATCATCCTTTCTCTCTACTTTATATCAACCACGTGTTTCCTTACCCCTTGATCACCATTAGCCCATTCAGTGCTCGCAGCAACCATGAAAATAGGTGTTGGTATTCCCATTTTTCAGATGAGTTAAGTGAGTCATAGACAAGTTAAGTTGTTTATGCTCCCAGGCTACCCAGCTGGAAAGTAGCAGGGTTGGGGCTCTGTGAGTCCAGGCTCGCAGGGCCCACCACAGTGTCGCTGTCTTGGAGTGTTAAAGAACTGCTGTCTTGGGGCTGGGGAGAAGGTGACTCAGTATGTAGGATCACTTGTTGCTTTTGCAGAGGACCCAAGTTCAATTCCCAGCACCCAAATGGTGGTTCTTTCTAGGCCCTCTTCTGACCTCGGTGTGTAGCAGGCATGCATGTGGTACACATTCATACATGCAGGCAAAACACTCATACACATAAAATTAAAAAATCTAAAACAAAAATAAACTGCAGTCTTGGGGTGTTCCATACCTGGAAGTACTTCTGCATCCTCTCTCCGGGTACTGTGTCTAAGTTCAAACAAGCGCCAGGGCCTGCAGAGCCCATGGAGGTCAGTTAGTGAACCACAGAGTTCTAATCTGTGGACATTCCAGCTCAGCCAGGCAATTCCCTCATCAAAGGACAGGCTTGCTGACCATAAGTGTGTCCCCACACCGTTGCCCTCTTTCTGACTTCTTTTTCTAGTCTGCCAGAGGGAACCAGAAAAATCCAGCTCTGAGAAGAAGCTCTCTCAGCAGCAGCTCCCTCTGCCACGGGAGGCGGGTGGTTCGAGGCCGAGGGTGGGTGGAAGGAAAGAACAGAACGAGGCTAAGAGGAGAAGTGGATGTTTGGTTCTCTGTGTGCGCTTATCCAACCTTTATCACACGCCTGCTGTCAAATCACAGCGCGCGCATCCCGAGATGTAACAGGAGCTGCCCGTGGGCTCCACTGGCATGCCGATTCTCGCCACAGATAAGTGCTCAATGGGAAAGTAAGTCGGTATCAGATAAACCTGATGTGATTATAGGATTAGGTCTGTTGCTTGTTATGCCATTCAGCAATTATTTGGAAAAGACCTTGGTGTGTGCTTTCTGAAATTATACCATGGCTGTGGGGCTCTGCCAGCCCGTGTTCGACGTATCCTTCCATCCTTCCTTCCTTCCTTCCTTCCTTTCTTCCTTCCTTCCTTCCCTCCCTCCTTCCCTCCCTCCCTCCCTCCCTCCCTCCTTCCCCCTCTCCCTCCCTCCCTCTTCATTCCTGCATATAAAATATGTGTTATTGTTCTTTAAAAGGGTTCAGGGTTCAGTTTTAAATCATGCTGCATACCTTCCATCAGCCTGACATCTCTCACCATGTCAACTAGCTTCATCTAGCAACACTTCATTAAATCCAAAAGAAAAAAAGTTTTTTTTTTGGGGGGGGGGGGGGGAGAGGGAGTCCAGTTCTGAGGCCAGTTAACATCAATCTTATTTAAAATAAAATGAAGACTGGGGGGCTGGAGAGATGGCTCAGAGGTTAAGAGCATTGACTGCTCTTCCAGAGGTCCTGAGTTCAATTCCCAGCAGCCACATGGTGGCTCACGGCCATCTGAAATGAGATCTGGCGCCCTCTTCTGTGTACATAATAAATAAATAAATCTTTAAAAAAAAAAAAAAAAAAAATGAAGGCTGGCCGGGCGGTGGTGGCGCACGCCTTTAATCCCAGCACTCAGGAGGCAGAGCCAGGCGGATCTCTGTGAGTTCGAGGCCAGCCTGGGCTACCAAGTGAGTTCCAGGAAAGGCGCAAAGCTACACAGAGAAACCCTGTCTCGAAAAACCAAAAAAAAAAAAAAAAACAAAAAAACAAAAATGAAGGCTGTTCCCTGTTGCTTTATGCACCCCTCTCCTCACACAGAAGCAGGGATGTAATTCCGTCTCGGGCAGGCACCGATATTGACGGACACCAGCATGCACATACCCTCACGGGAGCAGGCAACACATATTCTTTTGAGGAAACCTGTGAGGATCTTCCTGCTTCTAGGAAGCCCTGGGTGAGTTCTCACAGAACCCTCCAAGCCAGTGCTAAACACCTCTGGTTGGCAGGTATTTACAAGGCTCAGCAAGGAGCCCAAGACAGCTGCTGTCCTCAGCTGGCCCTGACCATAGACTCATCAGCGGACCCCAGAAGACAGACGTGGGACCCCGGCAACATCCCCTCATTCCCTCGGAGGGCGCCGCTAAGAGGATTTCTGCTCTTAGAGACAGTTGTGGGTGAGCTGGGAGGACAGAAGAGGCAGAAGGGCCACCTTAGCCGCCATCAGCCACCAAAGTAAGAGCCGCCCATTTCTGTCTCCTCTCCAGGACCCACTCTTCGAAAGCATTTGGATAATTACAGCCTCCATTGCTGCCTTTGGCTGTTAGTTTTAGTGGATTAATTATCTGCCATGTCGAGAGATTTCCCCCTGATCCCTTCAAGGTGCTAAGGCTGTTTTCGAGTGTCACAGGTTGGACTAGCTCCCTGGTTTCCATTTCTTTCTGTGTCACATGAAACTGAGCCATTCTCGGCCTCCCTTGCTGCTCTAGCTCATCCGTTACTTACTTTCTCAAGAAAAGCTCGTGTGTTCGCCCTGACAAACCTCAACGGCAGGCTGGGCAGTGAGGAGAGGAAGGAGGGATCGCATGGGTGCTCTGTTTTGGCTCCATCTGCGGTGAGCAATGCTGGTCCTCAGAGCCGCCCTTGCCCTGGCATTCCTGGTTTAATTTGCAAGAGCCTGACTGAGCTCTGTGAAGAAATAACTTGCGTGAGACCCAGTTCCTCGCCCAGCACCAGGCACAGGGCAGGTTGTTTGGAATAACAAACAAAGCCCTGTGTTCCGTGGGAGAAAGAGTTCCCGTCTAGAGAGTGCTCTGGATAAACTCTGAAAGCAGTCACAGGCTGGCAACCAAGCCTTAGTGATCTTGCGGTTTCTGCCTCCTGCAGGGCTTGGTTTACAGGTGCAGGTGCTCCCTTGCCTTGGAGCCGGACATTCACACTCAGGTCCCCATGACTGCATGGAGATTCGATCCCCAGGATGGCATGGGATCACTCAGCCCTTGGGCTATCTCCACGGCCTGAGTTTGTTTTCTTTAAATCTTACTGACTCCGGATGCAGTGGCCTACTTCTCTGCCGTCTCCACTCAGCATCAGGCTCTGTGCACATTCACTGTCAAACCCAGATTTCCCAGGCACTCTTTTATCTAGTGGTAGTTATCAAACTGATAATGACTGGTGAAGGGACTTGGTGGCACCTCTAGAGCTGTTTTATATTCTTGTGTCCTGGAGCGAAGAACTAGATGCGTGGATAGCAGTAAATATGGTGAGAGAATGTATTAATAAAGACACTTAAGGGAGAAGGGAGGCCATGGCAGTTCAGCCACTCAGAGAGCCCTGCCCTACAAAGACACAGAGCATCTGGCCTTTCCTTACCTTAGCATGGGCTTTGGGGACTCATTTACAGATCGCAGGCTTTTCTTCACATGCTTTGTTACATGTAGTTCTTCATACAGCTTCATGCGTTGTGTGTCTCCATTTAAATCTCCACCCCTCAGGTATGTGTTTTGGTATCACAAAGATACTATCACAGTCACACTTGGACCCTGGAGTTATCTCTGGGCCTGGCTGACGAGTTGGCCTCATTGGGTGGGGAGGGAATAGCTTCCAGCCTTCCTCTTTGCCAACTTGTTTTTTTCCTGTGTGGATATTCTAAAGCTTTGTGTAAGGCCTTCTAGAACTCTCTCTCTCCCCCTCCTCAGTGCTAGGTGCGGAATGTATAGTACATGACTGAGCAAAAAAGTCATGAACCCAGCTGTGCTCGGGTCTTCCAGGGAAAGACACATACATGGAGTTAAAGTATAATGTTTGTCGTAAAAGATTAACAGGGCTAGGTTAACTTGGGAGGCCAGAAATGCCCCTATGCCAGTCTGATCTGATCAGAGGCCTGAAGAGGGAGTTATCCAGGCAGAGCATTGTGTAGTAAGTTGCCTAGGTGGAGGGAAGGACAGACGCAAAGACACCAGCAGTGGAGAAAGCCCGGGCTGGGCCAGCAGAGCTCAGAACATCCGGAGTATCCCAAGCACTAAAAGAAACCTGTGCAGTTTGTCAGAACACACTCCAGGAATGACATCATGAGAGAATTCTGAGTGCTCCTGAGAAAACCCCAAGAAAACAATACGAGAGTCATGTGACCTCAGTTTCTTCAAAACAGAGAATTGTTCTCGGAATGTGTTTCTCTGCTCCTTCCTGCTGTAGTGGATAGGAGCGAGTTTACTTCAGCTGTTATTTTTTTTAAATAATTTATTTAACTTTATTTTTCTGTGCATTGGTGTGAAGGTGTCAGATCCCCTGGAACTAGAGTTATAGACAGTTATGAGCTGCCATATGGGTGCTGGGAATTGAACCTGGGTCCTCTGGAAGAACAGCCAGTACTCTTAACTGTTGAACCATCTCTCCAGCCCCTCAGCTGTTATTACTCATATGCCTCTGTGGAAAAACATATTTTTGCCACATTTGGCTCGTCCTTGTGGTTATACACCTTACACATGTGACTCTTCTTAACCCTCAGAGTATAAATTGTCTGATGCTCTGAATAAAGTTGACTATTGCATGAGACTTTAGTCCGCCTCACTTTTAGGCCCCACTCTCCCAGGTTCACACCAACTAGAGTGGTAGATACAATTGGAGCATTCCAAGCAAAGGCAGGCGTATGAGATGAGCCCCCGGACAAGTGGACTGGTTAAGGTGCTGCTGCTGACTGAACAGACCCAATGTGTGTGAGCTAAGAGAGGATAGACACTTGTTTCTCATTTCTAGGCAGTGTGAGATGGAGCCTCTTCCAAGCAGTGTTTTGGAGACCACAGCTCCTTCCTTCTTGTATCTCTGCCAGTTCAGTGAGCTGCCAAGGCCACATGTTTGTCTATGAGGAGGGTACAGGAGTGTATTCCCATCCAGGCCTGGACAGGGTGCTCTTATACTCCATCAGAATTGGAAGAAAAACGGAAGTGTCATCAGCGTGATCCTTTGGAGGAAATGGAGCAGGCGACACAGGTCCTGTGGGCCGTGTTGCGGTTCTGGCTTTATTTATAGTAGACCAAGGGAAGCTGCATCTGTGGTAACCACGATATTGGTGAGCCCACCTGGAAACATTGCCCCCCTCACAAGGTTCCTAAACCAAGACCGTCATCCCTTAGAAACAGCATCTCTGAATGGTGTTTCTTCTTGTTCCCACACCACCTCATCACACCTCGAAGTTCCTGCTCTGGCTCTGTTGGCCATCTGGACTGTCCTCCTGTTAGAACAGAAAAGGCTCTGGTCACCTGCATAGAATCTCTGGCCTGGGCAGAGAACCAGCACTTCAGCTGGGCTGTGTGGTGGGCATGAGAATGCCCCCCATAGCCTTGTATATTTGCATGCTTAGTCCCTAGCTGATGGACTCTTTGAAAGGATTAGGAGGCATTTGTAGCGTCATTGGAGGGCTGGACTCTGAGGTTTCAAAATCCCACCCAGGCCCTGCTGTCTGCAGATCAGGATGTAAAGCCCTTCACTCTGCCCCAGCACCATGCCTGCCTGCATGCCGCTGTACTTCCCCGCCATGATGGTCATGGACTCACCATCTGAAGCTGTAGGCGAGCTCCCAATCAAATGCTTTCTTTTGTAAGAGTTGCCTTGGTCATGGTGTCTCCTCCCAGCAACAGGACAAGTGACTAAAGACAGGCTAAGGACCACCTCCTGGGAGGGGGAGCCTTGCTAAAGAGACTGGCAGGGTAGTCTGCTCTTTATGCGGCTTTACCCTTCTTCTTCTGTCTCTTTCCTAGGCATCCGCTCCTGATCCCTGGTGCTCCCGTCCTCCCAGTATTTAGGGCGGCTTGCTCTTCCTCTAAGCCTCTCTTCCCACTATGTGTCTACCTCCATGCCAGCTCCAGCGGCTTTTCTCCTTCTTCCCTTCATTGGCTTCCTCCAGGCAGCTGCAGAGGTTCACAGCTTGCCTGCCCTGGGGTCTGTCTGTTGTCTTCCTCCTCCTCCTCCTCCTCCTCCTCCTCCTCCTCCTCCTCCTCCTCCGTTGTTTTTCGAAACAGCGTTTCTCTGTGTCGCTTTGGAGCCTGTCCTAGAACTCACTTTGTAGACCAGGCTGGCCTCAAACTCACAGAGATCCACCTGCCTCCCAAGTGCTGGGATTAAAGGCGTACACCACCACCACCCAGCTGGGTTGTTTTTTTTTTTGGGGGGGGGCATTGTTTGTTTGGTTGGTTGGTTGATTGGTTGGTTTTTTGAGATAGGGTTTCCCTGTGTGGTTTTGCTGCCTATCCTGGAACTTGCTTTGTAGACCAGGCTGGCCTCAAACTCATAGAGATCTGCCTGGCTCTGCCTCCCTAGTGCTGGGATTAAAGGCGTGCGCCACCACTGCCTGGCCTTTATTTTTATTAATTTTTTTTGGGGGGGGTCCTTTTAATCTCTAATAAAATTGTCCTTGTGCCTCAATTTGAGTCCGTTTATTTGTGAGGCTAAGAACCCCATGGGGGACCTGGATTTCCCCAGAATCACTCCTACACCCAGGCTGGAGCCATCTCAACCCTTGTCTAACAAGGCTCTGAGCTGGTAGAGAATGGCCATTTATACAGCTGTGATATAGACCATCCCTTCTGGGGCACTTAATCCTGGCTGCCATCTGTGGCCACATTTTCACAGCATTAAGTCAACTCTGCAGCTTAGTCAACAAATGGGACATGGAGATGAATCTTTGAATGTGCCTTTTATCCCTGCTCAGAAAAAAAAAAAAAATGTTACAGACTTCCAGTTACTGCAGAAATTTCTCTTTCTCTAATTAGGGGAATTGACACTGACCCAACCCATCTGTTTCCTTTTTCTTTTCTTCTGAGACACCCAGGTTAGCCTCCTGCCTCAGCCTCCTGAATACTGAGGTTAGTCATGCATCATCATGCCTAGCAACCTGTTCTTCCCAGGCTGTTCTTATTCTGTCCCCCTCCAGCCAGCCAGGGTGCCCAACCATCTTCCCATCCAGACTTAACTTCCTGCCACACACAATCGCCCCTGCCCAGGATCACCTGCGTCTATCCACTGTTCAGATCTTCCTGGCCCCTCAGTGGGAGCCCTCACCCGAGTCTTACCTTCTCCGGGAATCCTTGCCTTCCCCACAGCTAGAAATAAGCCTTCTGTCTCAGGGGTTCAGGGACGCTCATTATCCAAAGGCTCAGTTAATGCGAACATCATAAATCATGCCAATCTAAAAAACCCCTTTCTCTAATTAAGAAATAAACAATAACAGTTGCACCTCGCCGCTCCTTTGACATCTGTTCTTCATTTCACTCTAAGGTTTTTGAATAGCTATGGCCTTCTAGTACCTAAAAATCATACCTAGCACACCGTCAGACAAAGAAAAAGAAGGAATGGTCCTCTGTCATTCCCAGAACACTGTGTACTGCCCTTGAACAATAGAGAGACTCAACATTTTTTTTTATATTTACCATACAATCCCTTTTAAAATGCACAGCCTTAGGCAGTTCAGGAAGGCACGCCTTTTCAACCCCAAAGGGAGGCTTTGAGCATGTTGGGAGGGAAGCAGAGACCTCTGCACAGCTTCCTGCCTGCCTGTGCGCTTTCGCCAATTCAGGAAGTGGCTTTGGGGGTTTCATGGAGTGTTCAGTCATAAATATTCTGATCTTCCTATTCACAACCCTTTTCTCTCCCAAGAAAGAAGTTGCAAGATCTCAGTGCCTCCCACACACTCTAGCTTTTGGATTTTCCATCTTATCAAGATTGATTTTGCTTTGTTTGGGGTTTAGTTGTTGTTACTGTTGTTTTGAGATAAGGTCTTTCATGGATGTTCAGGCCAACCTGGGACCCACAGCAGTTCTTCTGTCTCCGTCTCCAAACATTGAGATTACAGGCACAAGCCACAATGCCCAGCTTAAAATTTGTTTGTTAGTTGGTTGGTTGGCTGGTTGGTTGCTTTGGAGACAGTATCAATATGTAGCTCTGGCTGTCTTGAATTCACTACGTAGACCAAGCCAGCCTCCAACTCACAGAGAGATCCACTTGCCTCTGTCTCCCGAGTGCTGAGATTAAAGCTGTGTACCACCATGCCTGGTTCAAGATTTCTTTAATTGACATAATTAGGCTATTACAATTTGATACATGTATATACTACATCATGGTAAAATCAGGGCAATTAGCATGTCTGTATCCTTGAACATTATCATTTCTCTGGGTTGGGAACCCTCAGACTCGTCTCTGGCTGTTAGAATTGTAGAACGAATTGCTAAAGACCATAGTTGATCTCCATGGCATCTTCCTTCATATCACTGTGTCTTGGTACCCAGTAGCCACCAGCCCATGGTTTGTCATGTGACACACTTTACCAAAGCCAAGAGAGGGCATCAGACCAACAGCCTGTATTTCAGAGTCTGCAGGGCACCATCCTCTGGCAAAAAGGAGCCTCCCGTGTGGCATCCCCCCACCACCAATGCTTTCTGTAAATCTGCCTGACTCTGTCAGATGGAAAGTTCGGTTCCATTTAGTTTTTTTCCCTCTCTTGCTTGCTTTTCCAGCTGCAGGTTCAGAAGTGGGAGATTTGCTGAGCAGATTCTCCCTGAATGCAAGTAATTCCCCGCTGGTATAAGGGGAAGGGGAAGGGAAAGGTGGTGGGGGTGGGTAGTCCCTCCTGCCTGCTTTATAAAGTGATTATTCCAGAGAGGGAGGGGGAAGAACAGGACACACACACACACACACACACACACACACACACACACACACACGTCCCCTCTCTGCAGTGTAGCCGTCTAGCACAGACTCAGTCTTCCCTCTGGTGAGTATTGTCACAGTATGTGTGAGGTGTCTCAAGACAGGCCTAGTTTAGGACACTGAGGATTGGGAATGTGGAAAGAAATCCGCTCAGGCTGTTGGGGAAGGACCAAGTCTTTGGAAACCTTGGGAGAACTATCTGTTGATAGTTCCTTAATAGTCAAGCTTCATAATTCCAAGCAGATCCACATTTCAGGGACCTTCCGGGCAGGCGTTCCCTGAAACCGAAGCTTTCCAAAGCAGATCCGAAGAGTTTGTGGCAATTCTTTAATATTCCGTTCTAAATCAGCTGTAGAGCAGTGTAGCCATCTTTGCCTACTCTCTCCAACAGGCTTCCAGTTTTCCTTGGAAAGAGATTATGTCCTGGATCTCTGTTCACGTGAGACCCCGATAGCCTCTCAGAATATAAAGCTTCCTCCGTTTCCACTGGACCACCGCCAGGAACCAGGGGAGGCGAGGAAGAGCTGCCTCGCTGTTGCCTCCTGTACCTTCGGCAAGAGCAGCACCTCATGGCCCTCACTGCAGTGATTATAGGGCTTGGGTTACACTGGATCTGGGCTGTGGATAGCAGAACTGTGGGCACTGTGCTGGGGAGGTGCCATCCAGCTTCACTTCTCTGCACTGAGGTTGCCACTGCCGCAGCTGGAGTGTGGGCCCCTGGGATTGAGACAGATGCCATCCCCAGGCAGCACAGAGAGGCCAGGCCCGCCTGACAGCCATCATGGCTGAACCACAGGCAAGCTCCCCCCTTTCCAAATGAACTATTAACATCATTTCATCCTTGTCCAAAAATGTGCTCAGAGCCTAGACGTGTCTTTCCTGCGTGCTGGAATATGAACCGTGCCACGCAGGAAGAGCTCGGTCTTCAGCGAGGCGTTTGGATCCTCTGTGAGGATTTGTGGTTGGGATTTCACTAAATGCCGTGCTGGGGGTGGGGAAGTCCGTTCTTCTTTCATCCCAAGCCAGAAAATAGACGACCCAGCCTGCTCCGTGCTCGTCATCTTAATCATAGGCTGAGGATGAATATTTTTGGTTAGTTTCCCTCTTTTTATACACACAATGCCTATTTATAGCCGTCTGTTGTTGGACTCTACCAATTACTTGAAAAACGTGTATTTAGAGAGAGACAGGCTGAGAATGTGAATTGGATGAGTAGCCATCACCCTGTGTTAGATTGGCCCGTGTGTGGCAGGATCAGAGTAGAGGCGTGGTTGGCACGCGGATGCTGGGCCGGGACAGTCCTTCTGTCAGCACGTTAACGAGATGGTGACAAGAGAGAATACATGCTCTCTTTTCTGTCTGCCTTATCTTTGTTTCTAAGCTCATTGCCCGCGCCTCTACCCCCCACCCCAAGTTCATGTTCCTAGGGCATTCTGTGCAAAGATCCTGTGCAGACTTGGACTAGGGAAGCAGATCACTTCCTTGTTCAGTCATCCTCAGAGAACCTTCCTCTGCAGCAGATGGGAACACATGCAGAGACCCACAGACTGACAACGTGCAGAGAGTGAGAGACCTTGGAACACTCAGCCTTAAGTAGGATATCTCCAACAAATCCCTCCCCTCAGGGCTCAGGGAACCCTGTGGGAGAGGATGCAGAAGGAGTAGAAGAACCAGAGGGGTTGGAGGACACCAAGGAAAGAAGGCCCTCTAAATCAGCAGAATCAATGCACATACGAACTCACAGAGACGGAGGTATGCACACGGCCTACGTGGGTCTGTACCAGTTTGGGTCCTAGAGCTGAAAGAAGTAGACCCCCTCCCATCCCTAACCCAGAAGCAAGCTCCAGTTGGTAATAACTTGCAAATGTTATTTTCTCCATGGGAGAAATTTTCTCCATGGGAGTCTCACTGGGCAAACAAGCTCCTCTTCATGGTGGGCTGCATGCCCAGCGGTAGACGGCCAATAGAAAACAAATTCAGTTGCACCTTTGGAGGCTCCTTGTCTCATAATGTCAGGGATTTCCCTTTTTTTTAATCCCCTTTTATTTTATTTTATCTATATATTTTTAATTTTTTCTTCTCTCTTTTTACTCTACAAGTCCTTTGCATATATATTATGGCTTCCAGTGTAGTGTGTTTTTTTTTTTTTTTTTTGGTTTTTCGAGACAGGGTTTCTCTGTGTAGCTTTGCGCCTTTCCTGGAACTCGCTTTGGAGACCAGGCTGGCCTCGAACTCACAGAGATCCGCCTGGCTCTGCCTCCCGAGTGCTGGGATTAAAGGCGTGCGCCACCACCGCCCGGCCAGTGTAGTGTTTTTATGGGGTTCCTGGGTGTGTGAACAAGTGGATCTCTGCATCTCTATCTGTGTCTTGTGCCTTCTCTCGGGCTCTTTTCTGTTTGTTGGTTTTGTCCTGTTCCAAGGTGCTAGCTTTTGCTTTATCGAACTATATTATGGTTTATTATTATTTCTCACAAATTGCTTGTTTTCTAATGAGAGACAAAAAGGGGGATGGATCTAGATGGGAGGGGGGTGGGGAGAAACTGGGAGTAGAGGGAGGGGAAACTGTAAATGGGGAATATTATGTGAGGAAAAAAAATCTATTTTCAATTATAGGGAGAAAAAAAAGAAGCAGCTGCCCAGTGCGGCTGCTGTCTCCATGTTGTCCTGCTAGCCAAGCCCAGAGTCTCCTTTCCTGCCTCCTCACGGCAGTCCTTTCCCGTGGCCACTTTGCCGTGCACTAGTCCGGTTTCATGGGTCTCTTTTCTTTGTCTCTCAGCACCTGGTTCTCTGCGGCATCCTGTCCTTGGCCCCCTTCCCTGCCCAGGTCTGTCTGTTTCTTCCACTTTCATTACAGCAGGTAGCAGTTGGGATAAGGCACCTGGATGAGGAGTCCGGGACATCGGAGAGGAGTTGCTCATGGAAGCGTCCTGACGCACTGTCCAGTACAAGAGATTTTTCTGACTTTTCCATTTCACTTGGGCCACAAGCCTAACAATAGGCCTGCGGCGTGTGGGCACAAAATAAAGGCTAGGCAGAGAGCAGAGCAGAGGGACAGGCTGAGGAGGTGGAGCCTGTCTTCATGGCCAAGGCCAAAAACAAGAGATCAACGGTGAATTCCTCTCCTGAAAATGCGAGGTTGGGCTGAAGGGGCAGTGTGTGAGTGAGGCAAGAGGGCTGGATGCTGGCCACTTGGTACCTGGGTTGGCCTTGGAGTGAGAGGCACTAAGGGTTCCACAGACAGAGAAATGTGGGTAGGTGGTAGGTGGTGAGACCTCAAATTCTAAAATACCCAGTGGAATGTTGAGTCCTGATCTGGAGGAGTGAAAACATTTAGAAGATGAAGAGAGAAGGCTGAAGAGGCAGAAGAGGGGTCTGGGAGATAGCTCTCGCTGCACCGAGTGAGGAGAGTCGAGATCTTCAGCACCCATGTTAAAACTGGGCAGACATGCCGACCGCCCTCAATAGTAGGGATACATGGGGGGAGGGAGGAGGGAGGGCAGGGGAATCTGTGGTTGGTATGTAAAATGAATAGAAAGTCTCTTAATTAAAAAAAGGGAAAAAAATAGTAGGGACACAGGACTCCTAGGACAGTCTGGCTGGTTACCGCTGACTGAGCAGAAGGGTGCGCTCCAGGTTTAGAGAGAGACCCTGCCTCAGGAAATAAGGAATAGTGAAAGAAGATACTTGATATCAACTTCAGGCTTGTACGTGTGCACCCCCACATACAAACACACATACCTAAATACACATATACAGAAAAAAGAAAGAAGTACAGGAGGCCGCAGAGGAACGTCAGAATGAGCACAGTTTGACAGAACCTTTTTTTCCCCTGAGCCAGGCACTGCTTGGCTGGCTTTGTGTGCATTTGCCTCCTTTGGACATGGAAGAGGAGACTCCATAGGGAGAAGACTTTTGAAAAAAGAGAGACATTCTAATTTATTTATTGGGTCACCCCCCCCCCCCCCCCAAGACAGGGTTTCTCTGTGTAACAGCACTGGCTGTCCTAGAACTCACTCTGTAGACCAGGCCTTCCTCTGCCTCCCGAGTGCTGGGATTCAGGCATGTGCCACCACCACCCAGCCAAGTGAAACATTCTTCTGGGATCCCAGCCTGCCTTTCCCCCATCCACAGCGTCTTGCTCTGTAGCTCAGGGTAGCCTTAAACTCTGACCTCCTGCTTCAGCATCCCAGGCACTGAGATTATAGGTGTGTGCCATCTATCATGCCTGATCTCCTCAAGCCTTCATTACTTGTCATATCCATCTTGTCCAGAGCCCCACCCCACCCCATGAGCCCCTCCCAGGGAGGTGACATCTCCTTTAGACTCTCCCAACACTCCTGTGTGTTTATTCTTCCTGGCAGCAAATGTGTATTGCATATTTTACAATGTGAGGTATTTGAACAAAATCATCTATCTCTTCATTACTAATTAGACTTTGGCATTTTTTTTTATTCTGAGGATTTGATATCTAGCATATACAGTGATCAAGGTGGGTATTTGTTTTATAGATAAATAAATGTGATCAAATAAATTATTCAAGATTTCGTATAAACTCAACATGAGAAGGTCTCTACCAATCTACTTCATATACCGATGGAGATGGTTTCATTTATCAGAACAGTCCTGGGCTGACAGGCCCTCGGGGAGTGGTTGCTTTCTGTGTCTTGGCTGACATTACTCAGTTCACACTCCTGGCTAGTGTCAGACATGAACCAACTGTTGAAGTTCCCCATAACCCGTCTCCTTTCTGAGTACTCACTATGCACAACTCAACAGTGATTAACGCCGGACTCTGTCTAAGCCGAGCAAGCCACATCAAAGCTGTTTTTTCATGAGGACGTTTAACATATCAAATATGGACGGAGTGAGTAGGTGTCAGAGAAATTGACTTTGTAAACTGAAAATCATGGACTTAGATTCATTTGAAACCCATCATGTGGAGTGCATATATAAAAATAATGGGCATTTTGATTTTCCCCCATAGGTAATAAATAACATCTGTAATATTCTTCCTCACCTTTTTCTGATTAGCTTCATGTCTGGCGTATTTTTCCCAACACTCCTGTTTCAAGTTGTAAGGATTTTGCCAAGGACAGACAGAATTCTCAATAAGTAGTGTGGGTGTTAGAAAAAAACTTGCACTAGCCGGGTGAAAGTCCAGGAAGGAACAGGCTGTTTCATGGCAGGCAGGCAGGCAGGCCGCCCTGCTAGGTCTTTTTACAGTTGAGCACTAAGTGATGCTTGAGCCCTCGGCTCTGGGGGACGCTCTATCCTGCGTCCTCACCTGTGGGGGAAATGACAAGGAAAGACAGGGAAGTGAAAGGCAAAGCTGCTTGCTAAACCCCCCTGAGTGCACTGGGACCCAGCCTTCTTCCCACCTCCCCCCGCCCCCAGCGCCCTCCTCTGTCTCCCAGCCCTGCCGCCTCTCGCCTCTCCCTTTCTGTTTTCTCCAAGCCTCCCTCCTCGTCTCTCTCCTATTCCACTCTTTGGGTTGCCAGCATAACCCTGGACAGGCCGTCTTCACCCGTGTCCTGTGCATGTCGGGCTCTCATTGTTAGGCATTGGCTGTGTTGTAACTGTTGCGGCAGAAGTAATATTCTAAAGACTATTGAAAGAGTGGACCCCCAGGAAATGGCAGTTTTCCTAGGAATGCTGGGAGAAGGAAAGGGTGCCGACAAAGGAGGAGCTTGTCTCTCTGAAAGAGATTTCACACAGTTCAGAACACATCAGACCACCTTCTAGGAGGAGACTAAAACCCAGATAATGATGGGCCGTGGTGGGTGGGACCACACCTTGATCGGGACTGCTTAGATGTGTAAAGCCTCGGCCTGTAGTTGAACTCCGATCTCCTTCAGAGCCCCGAAGAAGAACTTGAGGACTTGCTTCATCTCTTGTCCCTCTTCCTAATGTGCCCACGTTGAATGATTCTCCTTTTTCCAATTCCTGCTGTTGATCGGGTTCTTTTAATTGACTTATTGAGGATAAGTGCCTAGGTCTGGCTTAGTTCACAGGTTGTGACTCCCTAGTTCCAAAACAATGTGGCTTCACTGAGCATTTGGCCTTTTCATTTGACGTCAGGCAAGTGCAAATGAAGACTCTTGAATCCACTCTACTTTTCCTCCCAAGTTTATATATGAATTAGAATGGCCCTTCTGAGGCGGTCCCTGGTGGTGTAACAGGCTGTGAGACTAAGCTTGAGAAACTAGTACTCGCCGGGCGGTGGTGGCGCACGCCTTTAATCCCAGCACTCAGGAGGCAGAGCCAGGCGGATCTCTGTGAGTTTGAGGCCAGCCTGGGCTACCAAGTGAGTTCCAGGAAAGGCGCAAAGCTACACAGAGAAACCCTGTCTCGAAAAACCAAAAAAAAAACTAGTACTCGAGACAACTGCAAGCAGGTAGAAAATGCACAGCTCCCACAGTGAGGCTGTGACCGAGGCTCCTGGGGGGCCTGGGCAGTGAGCTCCCACAGTGAGGCAGATTCCAGTCTTGTGTTAGGAATTTCAAACAACCTCAAGAACATTTTGATGAAGACATTGAAATTTCAGCAGAAACTGTAACATGACAGCCTGCGTGTCCAGCTGTGACAGGGTCTGCCACAGCTCAGTGCACACATCACATTCCTACCTCACACCTCAGCCCACAAAAGAAGTAATAAAATGAAAACCTTTGCATCGCCTGCCAGCCTCTCAGCTTCGTGCTAACCATCATTTCTCTGGAAAGGCCTTCTCTCCCCACATACACTCATCAAGATTCCCCACTTGGGGTTCCTAGAGTCCCTGTGTCCCCCCCCACACACACACACATACACACTCCTGGTATCACTCTCCATTGTTGCTTACCTGTTTACTTGTCTTTCTGTTCCTGGCTGTGCCCAGCTGCCAGCACCAGCCCAGGACGTTATGTGTTAGGGCTGCAGGTACAGTTCTGCGGTAGAGCACTTAGCATGTGTGAGGCCCTGGGCACCATCCCTAGTCCCTCTGTCTCTATCTCTCTGTTTCTCTCTCTCTCTCTCTCTCTCTCTCTCTCTCTCTCTCTCTCTCTCTCTCTGCCCCCCCCCTCTCTCTCTCTCACACACACACACACACACACACACACACACGTCAATTTAATAAGTAAGCCTCTGTTTCTGAGCGGACGATGGCAATGTCTAGTTCTATGCTCCCTCCTTTCTTTTCCCTTCCTTTCGGGCTGACTCCTAAGCAATCAGGAAGACGTTTCTCCAGGAGGGTGTGTGACTAGTTAACAAGCCCAGCTGGGACGATGCTTTTGTAAGAGGGTACCGATGGACTCCCCAAGATGGTGACTGCTTGGCTCGGAGGACAGTCACCCACAACAGTGATAAGCGCAGATATCATGAAATGAGCTGTGTATTTGAGGGATGAAGGGTAAGTGTCCCCTGGGTGCCCACAGAAGGCACAGCGGAAGCAGTGGGTTGGGTAAGTAGAGGAGGCACATGTTGGAACTTTACAGTTGCTGCACCTGGACATCCAAGGCATGGGCGGGTTAAACACAAAGTCCTCCGTGGGACTGCCCCAGGGCAGTCACTATGCAAACACCAACATAAGTACAGCTAATGCTGACAGAGATGGCACCACCAGATCTCTGAAGGGGACAGAGGGCCAGGATGACAGGCCTCGGCCGCATGACAGGACATGGCTGAGGTAGCGGGACTCAGAGAACCAGAGTTGGGTGTTAGGGTAACTAAAGGCCCCAGCTGGTCCCCCAGTCTAGATGAGAAATGAATAATTCTGTTTCACTGTATTTTCATGTGGGGCTTGGCCTGTGATACAGTATATACAATGTTGGTCATGTGCCTGTAACTCTAATAATTTTCTAACCATACCCAGTTCCCACGGTAGCTAGTTCGGTACATGGCAGCACACAGTCGGTACAGTCTCGGCAGCTCGGAACACCTTGACTTTAAAGGTTGCCAATCACAGGCCATAGGTTCAACTGGGAGGAAGATGATGTCATTTAGTGTATTGGTTCTGTCTATGCACCTAGTCCAGTGGCAGCTGCAGTGGGGATTCAGGAGCCCTGCAGCCTGGATCGTCACACTCACGATGCCCAAGGCCCACCACCCATAAGCTTTGTGCCCGACTCACATTCACCCTGTTGGCTGGGCAGACTTTTTATACTTGTTTTACATAGAATGAAACAGAGACAGAGCCGTTCAGTGCCTCTTATTAAGGTGACAAAAAGCTATTGTTCTAAAGGCCTCTAAAACCCACCTCGGGGTCTGGGCTCTCTTTTAGAAATACAGGGTGGTGGTGTGGGGTCTGCTTCCACTAAAGTCTTCACAGCTCTCCATATCCTTGGAGCTAGTGAAGAGGCCACTGTGGCTTTTTCCAACCTTGAAAGTTAACCGGGGCACGCCAGCAAAGCATCAGAGTAGGCCAGCAAAGGATCAGCTAGGGGAGGGTGTTCTAGCCAGTGTAATATTTAAGAAACTATTTTTAGGGGAAAAACTTCTATGTTTAGATCCATAATGATTGTAAAAATAAGAAACAAGACAACAGTGTACGCACTCACATCTGGATATGTAAAGCTTTGCCACACAGCAAGATGAGAGAGAGAGCACAGCCTTGGCCCGAGCCCACGGTGACTGGGACATGAAACCCTGAGCGCCCTGAAGATTTGATCCACATGTGCAGCGCAGTCTCCATCCAGCTGCAGCCTACATGGGTTTAAGTCTGGTGGAAGAGGATGCAGACTTCCAGCAGGAGGCCTTTCACCGGTGGGCACGAGAAGTACCTGTGTCTTGGACTTCAGCTAGAGTTTGGGTCTTGTAAACTATTTCTATTAATTTGACTAGGAAGAAATGATCAGCCAATTTAATGTTTAAGTTAAACTTCAGTGTAAACTTTAAGAGATATTTGAAGGGTTGGAGAGGGAGCTCAGAGGTTAAGAACACTGGCTGCTCTTACAGAGGACCTGGATTTAATTCCCCGCACCTACATAACCCACGTGACACCCACATACATACAGGCAACACACTCACATACATAAAATAAAATAAAAATAATTTGTAAAAAGAGATGTTTGATCTACATCATAAGTAAACAGCCCATTCCTAAAAGCAAACAATTTTTTTTCAACTTGAGTGTATAAAAATTGAGAGTATTTGCAGCTAACTAAGCCAAAATCTTTCCTGTTTGTGAAAAACATACCTGACAGAATTCTGAATTAGAAAACGCTTGGGCAACCAAATTTCTGGAAGGGCTAAAGTTTGCTAAACATAGCCCAGGAACAAATTACACTGTCAGTAAATAAGCATAGGTCGTTTGGGTGGAGAATGGTGCCCAGAGCTTGGAAGGCAGAGGCAAACGATCTCGATGAGTTTGAGGCTTGGTCTACAAAGCAAGTTCCAGGACAGCCAGGGCTGCATAGTAGTGAGACTCCATCTCGAGAGGAGTGTGGAGGGGAGGGGAGGGGTAGAGGAGAGGAGAGACTTAAAAATGGTGTATTGTGTTCCCCAATACATAGTGAGTACATGTATCAGCTGTTTTTAGTGTCTTTAGTGTTGATAATGGTCTGGGAGTATACACATGTGCTAAGCACAGTTTATGTCTTAGCTCACTTGTAGTTAAATGAATTTTACCGATAGCAAACTGAAGTGTAGGGAGTTCAGAAAGTTGCCCAAGATTGGACAACTGGTAATAATAGCGTTTATTATATACCTCCTACAGAATGGACTTACTGTCAAGCTATTTGAATATATCATCACATACTTAGGCAACACAATCAATTGCAAAGTAGATATTGGCACCTGCGTTTTACAAATGAGGAAACTGAGGCTAGGAAGGTCAGTCAAAACCAAGATCACACACAGTGAGCAGAGGAGTTGATACTTGAACCCAGCAGCCAGCCTCCGGAT
This sequence comes from Peromyscus californicus insignis, assembly GCF_007827085.1. NCBI lineage: Eukaryota > Metazoa > Chordata > Mammalia > Rodentia > Cricetidae > Peromyscus > Peromyscus californicus. The sequence continues at coordinate 59,821,760 of NW_026294480.1, read as the reverse complement.
GTGCCTATGTGGGGGGCTGCCCCCACCTTTTACCCAGGGTACTCTTGAGGAGAGAGGGATAAGAGATTTAGATAGAAATATAGAGGTGGGAGAGAGAGAGATAGAAGCACAGGATAGCCTCGGGAGGGCCTGGATCCTAATCCACCGGCCCCTTCTGTCTCTTCTAAAGGTCTCTTTAAAGGAATGCCAAGGGGTGGAGCAAAAGACCTCCCCCTAGCACAGCCAAGTGCAGACCCTTCCAAACACCTGGTGACCACACACGTGGTCAGTCCATCTCCCCTTATGCAGCCCTGCTGGGTAAAGCAAGCTCAGATCTCACTCGGAAACCTCTGTGGGCTCCCACATGCCTGCTGTGTGCCGTGGGGGTGGAGAGACTCCGCAGCAATGGCTCTTTCCTGCATCTTCGTTAGCATCAACCCTGACAGATAACCCTGATGTTTGCTTGTCTATGAAATCTGTCCTCCTGTCTTTCAGCCCAACACTCTGTCCCATCTACGTCAGCTTATCAAAACACCAATTTAATAATTCATTATTTCCTATGTATCTGAACACAAAAATCCTCAGTAAAATACTGACAGAATCCAGAAATGTATAAAGAAGATTATATGTTGTGACCATGTAGGGTGAAGATCAGCCTAACATCTGAAAATCAATTAGTGAAAAATAAAGATTTTTCAATGAAAAAAAAATCACTTCATTATGATCTTTCCTTCATTGAAAAATCAATTAATGAGAGTCAATAGATTAAAAGACAAAAGATGATAATCAAATAGATCCAGAAAAGCTTTTAGACAAAATGTAATACTCCTTTACTGATAGAATCACTCAAGCTTGCTTAGAGGTCTCAAAGTCCTCCAGGGGTCGTCAAAGGTCAGGAACGGTAAGGACTGTGTTCTGCTCTCTCTGTGTGTGTCAGAATTATATGGAGAATTAGGCAAAGCAGTGACGAACGAAAGAAAGTGAAAAGAATAGACAGCCAGCTGGTCAAGGAAGTAAGTAGGGCATGACCTTACAAGAACCTTGTCCCCATCCTGGAGCCTTGTCCCTGGTCCTGATGGCCTGAATTCATCCCCAGGACCTACATGTTGGAAGTCTCCAGAGAACCAACTCCCCCAAAATTGCCCTGCTATTCACCTACATGTCCTGGCATGCACACACACACACACACACACACACACACACACACACACACACACACACACACACCACAAAATAAATTATTAAATAAATAAATAGAGGTAATTTTAAAAGTCATGCATCAAAATTTAAAAGCTGTGAGAACTAATAAAAACAACTTCAACCAAGTTTTGCAATATGAGAGGGACATAGAGTCATCATTTGTACCTCAGACAGTAGACACTAACCAAACAAACATGGAACTTCAGAAGGACATTTTAATAGCATCCAAAAAGAGTAAAATACTTAAATTTATATGGCTGAGGGTAAAGCTCTGTGGTAGAACATGTATTAGGTTAATAGCTGGGTGTGGTGGTGCACGCCTTTAATCCCAGCACTCAAGGAGGCAAAGGCAGGTGGATCTCTGTGAGTTCAAGACTAGCCTGGTCAACATAGCGGGTTTCAAACCAGCCAGGGCTACAAAATGAGACCCTGTCTCAAAAATAAAAAATTGGTTCTTTAGTTGTACCAGCCACATTTCATATGCTCCACAGCCACATGTGGTGAGTGCCCAAAGCATGGCTTGACACAGACACCATTCCATAGCCACATGTGACTAGTGCCCAAAGCACAGCCTGGCACAGACACCATTCCACAGTCACATGTGGCTAGTGCTCAGAGCACAGCTTGGCACAGACACTGAACATTCCACAGCCACATATGGCTAGTGCCCAAAGCACGGCCTGGCATGGATACCATTCCCAGCATCATGGAGAGTCCCACTAGATTCTGAAGCTTTAGGGACAGACTCACCCCATGTTGGCAAGGGTGTCACTGTGGATAAATGGGAGAGGATGGCCTTTGCACTGAATGCGTTCTTGATTCCTACCTCTCTTCATAGACAAAAATCAGTCCCACATGGGCTTCAAAATCAAATATGAGAGAAGGGTGTTGGATTTTCACCCATGGAGGACTCTCCAATGACTGAAGTGGAGGAGGTACCGGAAACAGGCTGATTCCCATGGCTACGTAGAACCTCAGGGTCACTTTTTGTGAACTTATTTTATGAGACTAGACATTTTCGAATTAAAAGGAGCCAGAAGTGAGAGTAACATACAGTATACTCTGTGTTCACATTGCGTTTAAAAGCAGACAGAAGAGTCTTCGAGGTGCAGAGTTAAGTCAGCGGGTACCTTGGAGCAAGGAGGGAGCATTTGGAGGCCCTGCCATGAGCCCTGAAGCCCTGGTCACGTTCAGCCTCTTGGGCATCAAGCTGTGCACCTGTGAGCTGTGTGGTTTTCTCTAGAGGGATGTAAAAAGGTGTCTGTAAGAACCGCTTTCTTTGACACAGAAAATAATGGTTCTTGATGATTACATCCTTCATGAAGATAAAAGTTTGTTTTTTTTTTTTCCAAGAACTTTTTGGGTGGTATAGGATTCAGGAATGGGGATATTACAGACAGGAGGGCCAGTTGGTATGATGGAAAAGCATGGACCTTTCAAGTGGTCAGTTCTAGACACAGACTCCAAAGCAACTTCATCCCTTGTGCATAAGAAGTAGACATCAGTACTCACTGTGGGATAACCAATAACAGACACTAAATCAAACAGCTTGGGAATGGGGACGGAGAAATTGATTAACAAGATGCAGTATTTTGTATAGTGAAGTTAAACATTGAAGGGGAATATATGCAGATATATAATTACAAAACTCTAAAGAGGGAATGATACTTACAGGATATGTATAACACATGTGTACAATGTGAATATGTATAATAGCACGTGTGTAGGATGTGAAACAATGCTGTGTATACTCTTTAGTACATCCACATGGCCCTGCACTATGAAATGGATGAAGATGCCTAGAAACCATAGCAGCAGCAGCAGCAGCACATGGAACAGTGGATGAGAGAGCTGAACGAGGGGCAGAGGAAACCTCAACTTGATCTTGTTGTCAGTTCCTTTCATCAGAAAAGCAGATATGAGGCTGGTGATGATTCGGTGGGTAAAGGCGCCTGCCGCCAAGACTGCCGGCCTGAGTTCAATCCCCTGTATCCATCCACATGACGGAAGGAGAGAAACGACTTTCAGGTTGTTCTCTGACTTCCACATAGCATAGTGACACATTTGTGCACATGCATGCACACACTCACACCCACACCCACATATACACGAGTGCACACGAATGTGCACAAAATAAATAAAATGTAATAAGTTTTTTAAGCAGATGTGGCAAAATGTTAACAGATATCTGTTCACTGGTGGCGACTCTAGGGTATTACTCTTCTCTGATCTCTTCAGTCACTCAAAATGAGAAAAATAAAGTTGAGATAATAATATCCTTCATCACTTAGCCTTAGACTTGTTGTTTGGGTATTTTCTGTTCCTGTTTGTTTTAAGGAAACAATGTATATAAATATAAGTAGGGCTGAGGTAGCTGTTTCCTTTCTTTTGTTTATGTTCACCAAAGCATGCTTGTTTTATTTAACATCCGAAATGTTTGCTATTGCAGTGTGGCCTTTAGACAGACTGGTGAGGGGTGAGATGAGAGGATCACAGTTGTCGCACAGCCTGTGTGTCGTGGACCCGCTTCCTGTGATCCTCATCCCCACCCACCTCCATCACAAGAAGCATCCGTTTGTGTTGCAGCCAAAATATTTGCAAGCAAAGAAGCAAGAAGTCAGAAAGGTTTTCCTCGTGGGTGCTTACGACTGAAACCACTGATGTGTACTGGATCAGTGCCCAGACTCTGAGTGTCTCACAAGGGTTAGGACTCACCTTTTCTGTGGCCGGTGGAACCTGTGCCAACCCCAGCATTGAATCCAGGGAGCCCTGAAGCTCTGCAGGGATGGAGGGGACGGCACAGCCCACAAAGTCTGCTTTTATTTTTGATTGATTGATTGATTGTCATTTGCCCAGCCTGGTCTTGAACTTCCACCTCCCTCTCAATCACCTCGGTGGAGTGTACTCTTGGTTGTTTTGGTTTGGGTCGGCAATGCTAGAGCCTTGAACATGCTAGGCAGGTGCTCTGCAGCTGAGCTACAGCCCCCGCCCCATTCAGTTCAGTTGTTCTGAGCGTGCACTTTTACAGACATAACCACACACTCCACCGAGGTGATTGAGAGGGAGGTGGAAGTTCAAGACCAGCCTGGGCAATGACAATCAATCAATCAATCAAAAATAAAAGCAGACTTTGTGGGCTGTGCCGTCCCCTCCATCCCTGCAGAGCTTCAGGGCTCCCTGGATTCAATGCTGGGGTTGGCACAGGTTCCACCGGCCACAGAAAAGGTGAGTCCTAACCCTTGTGAGACACTCAGAGTCTGGGCACTGATCCAGTACACATCAGTGGTTTCAGTCGTAAGCACCCACGAGGAAAATTACTCACTGGGCTGGCCACCTATTCAGTGGCCTTCTGCAGCGTCCCCCAGACAATTGCCTTGACCATATTTGAAAAGTTAACAAAGAAATGTAAACTTAAAACAGACTAAATATGGTACAGTGAGGTCCAACGTAGAAGCTTATAAATATGTAAATATGAACTCCCAGTCATGAGTACACCCATCCCTTGCCCTCATGGGTCAACCAATGTTCTCAGCTAAAGTTGAACTTGACTTTACGTAGTGCGTTTCTCTCTGCTGAAGAAGAGAGAGAAAGTTGCTAAGAAGAAGAGACTGGGTATGCTCAGCTTGAGACTCTTTCTGGGTCTAAGTTCAGAGCCAGCTCGTACCCTGGATGTATGTAAGCAATCTGTCATCACTGTGTGCTGTAAGAGAACCCTGGGACTGTCCAGTGAGCTCAGTGGTGGTGGCTGAGTAAGTCCAGGGTCAATTATTAGCAATTCTTTCCACTGTGACCTGAAGCCATGTAATCTGTAGGTGATTTATCAGTACGAAAGGTGATAGTTTAGGTCAGTCTGCTTAGCCTGTCTCCTAACTGGTTCTAAACTTGAGGTGGGGTGAGCGTTAATGACTGTTCCCTCAGAAACTTGTTCAATTGCTAAAAGACCTTAAAATGATAAATTAAAATAACCCATGCTATCTCCTAATAGTTTATATACCCATAGTTATTCTGTTGAATAGTTAAAAGCGTTGCTCACTAACTTTTAAATTTCATGACGGGTTTGAAAATAAATGTATCCTCAGATTTTTGTGGTGTGCTGAACCTCTCCTAGCTTGAGACAGACTTCAATAAAATGTTCATTTATAATTTAATATGCTATCTGCAAAGGTACAAGCATTCACAGAAAATGTATTTCACTTAAACATTTAAGAGTAAAAGCACGCACGCACACACACGCATGCACACACATGCATGCGCACACACACACACATGCATGCACGCACACGCACACACACGCACACGCACACAATGCCCAGCTCAGTTGCTGTAACAGACACTGTTCTGCACATGGCCTCTGTCTGTGTCTTGGCGGGAGGCAGTGATTTTAAGGATGGATTAGTCTTCTAATCTCTTTGGGGTTTCCTTTATATTTGTGGTGGTTTATGACTGACATCTAATGTAACTATACTTTCTGCTTACATTTAATAAAAGATTCGTTTCTGTGGCAGGACAGACATTTGCACTCTGGGGTGGAACAAGAGCTACTGCTCTGCAAGAAGGGTATAAAATGTTGATTTATAACGACACAGGCCAATAACAGCAATCTAATTCTTTCAAACTATTTCTTCCCAGGTCCTGGCAAGAGCATGGCTGCCGCAAAGAATGATTCTGTTCCTTTAGAATACTCTGCCTTTAACACATCTATCCACGCTGGGATTAGATACAAAAACTGGAAACTCCTCACGGGCTACCCAGGTAGACTGCTCAGCTCTCTCCCGGAGCTGCCAGAGCAGGGGCCGTGTCCCCAACCTTCCTTTCCTCTCGGGACTTCATTCCCCGGGCCATTCCCATAGAGAGGGAGGTCGGTTGTTACCACTGTGCCCAGGCCCTTCCCCTCCTCTCCTAGCTCCTCGAGGCTCCTTGCCAAACCTCCTCAGTTTGCTCAGACATCTGAGAGGCTAGCTAGTCCTTCAGATCTTTTATGGTCCCTGCGGATCTTAAGAAAGCAGCTCTCTACTCGAGGTTTCATGGCCTCTGTCTGGTCCGTATCACCCAACTTCTGCTGTTGTGGTGGCCTAAGTAGACTCCCCACCAAAAAGAACAGCAAAAGCTCACCAAAATGATGGCTGCCTTTAAAAAAAATAAAGAAATAAAACATTCTCTCTGAGGCTGCAGAGTGGAAGAAAGGCTTCCGCTGCTCAACCTGAACCTCCTCTGAGTTTTGGGGTTTGGTTTTGTTTTTAATTATCTGTAGTGCAGGTAAAAGGAGAAAATCCCACTGAGTACTTCATAGACGTATATGGATTTCAGACACGTGTGACTGTCAAACACAGCACACCTAGCTAGCCGAGAAGCTCCACCAACGCTGTGGCTGGGGCGAGAGTCTGCTTCCCTGACCCCATTCTCAGAAAGGGACATCTTGGCATGCTTACACGGGCTCTGATGCAATGTAGGCATGCTCAGCTTGTGAGTGTTCTTGGTGTTTACAATGACAGTTCATTGTTTGGGATTGTCCCATGCATTGCACTGTGCTGTGCTTGCTAAATCCTGGGAGTGTATTCATACCGTCCCCACCCCACCCCTACCACCCGCTGCCATGGTGACAACTAAAATCCCCCTCCTGCCGCCACACGTATTTTTAACATCCCTCATTGTAAAGCAATAGGATCTGTCCCATTAAAGCATGGGAACCATATTCTGAGACAAATCTAGAATGAATACCAAGAGACACGTGGTTGGTGTGTGTGTGTGTGTGTGTGTGTGTGTGTGTATGTGTGTGTGTGTGTGTGTGTGTGACCATACCCACAAGCCAGGGCAGCCTTGTCCCCCAGATGCCCTGGGATTAGAACCCACCAACAGTGCTTCTCCCCCACTGAAATGTCATGTCTTTTTCCAGGCTGTGGTTACTGGTTTCCGCCTCCATCTCAATCCAACATTTCTGAGATACCTTCGCTGGACTCGTCAACCAAGACACTCTGGCTGTTTGACATCAGTCAGGACCCTGAAGAAAAAAACGACCTGTCCCAGGAGCATCCCCACATCGTCCGGAAGCTCCTTTCCCGCCTGCAGTACTACCACAAGCACTCTGTGCCTTCCTACTTCCCACCCTTGGACCCCCGCTGTGATCCCAAGGATACCGGTGTGTGGAGCCCCTGGATGTAGGGTCCCAGGGGAGGCTGGAGCACATATGTGCAGGCTAGAAGTTGAGCCCCTACTCTGCTGGCTTCTTTCTTTTTTAAAAAAAAAAAGCCCCAGCCCCTTCACCTGGCCCTCAGGCTATATAACCCACCAAAAGAACCCAGTTTCAACCACAGTACATTTCAAAAGCCAGTAAAATCTAGACGGACAGATCCTGCTGTTGGCTGGCGTTCGTGTCTGGAGGCCAGGGTGACTGGTTCCTAAACTGCCGACGCTGGGAACTGGACATAGAAGGCTATCCCTGAGTCCTGGAGGCCAGAGCAGCTGGCTCTTTTTGCCTCACAAGTCAGTCATTAGAACTCCCTCTGCTAATAACCAGTTTTATTGGCAAAACACACGTAACAGAGGCAGGGAACAGATGATTTCTAGAGGTTCCACTGGCTGTGAGGGCTCCCTGTCTGTGAGATCTTGTTTAAGCTTTCCACATCCATGACCTGCCGGCTCACCCTCACTCACTCACCTCACTGTGGAGAATAAAGCCCATGGCAGTAAACCAGCATGGAGGAATGTCTGTGCCTTGGTTTTGGTTTGTACAATACCTAAACGTGCTCTTATTCTATCACCCCCCCACCTACTGTTGCTCATTCTGTCTAGACTTCTGCCACCCAGCTTGTGTGGCCATATCCCTATCATGCCTTTAGACATCTCTGTCCTGTGCCTGAGGTCACTTTCCCCTCTACGCCAAGCATCCTGAGCTCTGGGATAGTCCCGAGCCCTGCCCTGAGAAGGTGGACTGGTCATTCTGTGGCCGTGCTCATGGGAGTTGGGGGTCTGTAGCATCTGCTAAGGAGGTTTATTCTAGTTGCATGGAATCCAGCAAGACTGTGGCTGGGTCTCCTAATACGTCATGATCTATGCTGCTTTCTCAAGCAGTGGGAAGAAAGGCCAGGAAAGCACCTTTGTCCAGGTGATGGATGGGGCAGTTTGAGAAAGGGAGTGGCCAATGTCTAGTGTGTTGGCCTTAGTAAAGCAGAGTAGGCACCATCCTTATTCCTCCTTATTCTGTGTTTCACTGCCTCGTATTGGGGTTCTGGGTGGAAGAATGAGGATACACTAGTTGACCTTCGACCCTTTCTCAGACTCTCTCATATCCTCCCAATGTGACTCCATCCAGATTAGCCTCAGAGAGTGTCAAGCCCAGATAGATGAAAAAACGGTGCTCCTCATCAGCACCACTGCCTTGTTCTTGGCTTACACCAATGCCTGCTACAGGGTCTGGGACATAATGGGCACCCAGCAGGTTTTTTAAATGAATAAATGAACCAAATAAACAGCAAATACTCACCATGAATGATACTAGTCCAGTGAGCTGGCTATAAGGGCAATATAACTATCCTCCAGCCCTTGCTCATCTGTCCTTAAGCTATCCCCTCTGCCCTGGCTGGAACACAATCTACTTATCGGGACAGTCACTGGCCCTGCATGGCAGGGTTGTGATGTCCTCTCCAGGGGGACAAAAGAGAATTCTTTTTCCTAGGAATTCTCCTTTGCCAGCAATCTCATTCCCATTTTTCATTGAGCACTAGAAATTAGAACCACCAAATATGATATAGGTCCTTGTGTACAGCCGTCTTCCGTTCAGTAGCAGTATTTCTTGGTCATTGATATTCAGTATTTTGTTATGATAAGACTATTATGAGAAAATGGTGCTAAAGCTAATGACATTTTTACCAACCTTTACTCAATGCACATGCTGGCCATGGGCCCCCTCTTACTCCAGAGTCCACGGCAGAGAGTCTGAGTGACGAGAGTCTGGACGTCCCTCCTGTCCCACAGCTGTAGGTGGCCGTTAGGATTCTGAGACTGGAGGTTACTACGACATAACACCTATTTTAACTTTCTTGATTATTCTCTGAGCAGCTGCCTTCAATCCTTTGACTGTGGGCTATCCTTGGAATGCTAACATATGAATGGATTAAAGGAGACTTTCAGAAAGTAATGTTTAAAAAAATGACTGGAGATTCCGTTTAATAAAACAAATAGAACGGCATAGGTCTCAGGATCAACCTCCTTGGATTTCATGTATTATACAAAAAGGAAAGATGAATAACGTAGCTTTAGAAATATTAATGTTAGTTCTTTGCAAATGTGTTTACCTCTAAAGAAGGATTTGTTTATTAACTTGCGAACTCGTCTCTTTGTTACCACCTGACTGTTCCAGATTTGAGGGACAAAATAAAATTAATCTTTCTAAAACTCTGTCAGCCCTGGGGACTCTGCTTGTGATGGTTAAAAGTTCAGGAGCTTGGCAGTAATGGTAGGTTGAATGTCATGGTGGACCCAGTGTGCTGGTGCGTTGTAGGTGATGAATGAAGAAAGGGAGGTTTTATGGAAGAGACACATTGCCACCTTTTTCCTGATTTGCCAGCTTTATATTATGTGAATTATATCTCACCACATCTGTTACACAAATAAGAGCAAATATATTAGAGGGTTTTATTTTATTTTTATTTATTTATTTATTTATTTATTGGTTTTTTTGAGACAGGGTTTCTCTGTGTAGTTTTGGTACCTGTCCTGGATCTCGCTCTGTAGACCAGGCTGGCCTTGAACTCACAGAGATCCACCTGGCTCTGCCTCCCGAGTGCTGGGATTAAAGGCATGTACCATCACTGCCTGGCTGAGGTGTTTTTTTGTTTGTTTGTTTGTTTGTTTGTTGTGTGTGTGTGTTTAATATGTTAGTCCAGTGAGATTGCTCAGAGGGTATATCACTTACCACACAAGCCGGACAACCTGAGTTTGGCTACAGGACCCACATGAGGGTGGGAAGAAAGAACGGATTCCATAGACCTGTCCTCTAACATATGTGCCCTGTCATAAACACCCCCCACCACACACACATACACAGTAATAATAACCAAACACTTAACAAACAAGTGAGACATTGCCCTAAGAACATACATCGTGGGGCTAGGGGTAAGAGTGCTTGACTCACAAGGCGCTGGTTCAGTCCTTAGCACCACAGAAAAGGAATGTTCCCTACCAAGTCTTAGAGGGGCGTCAGTGAGGGTAAGTATAAAAACGGCTATGACAGAGCATGGTAGTATTTTATTGCTGGCCAAGAAATGATCCCCAAATGTAGCCACTCAAAACAACAAACATTGATTCTCGCATACATTGCGTAAGGGCGAGGACTCAGAATGGTTTAGCGGTTTAGCGGGAGTTCTGCTCCGGGGTCATTCATTGAGTCTGTGGTCCAGCAGTTGAGCAGAGAGATCTGGAGGCTTGGATGGGATTGGAGGATTCGTTCTGAGATGCCTTGTGGACTGGCTGTGGCCAGATGCTTGAGTTCCTTGCCGTGTGGGCACCAGCGGTGACCATGAGGATGTCCTCACAGGGCAGGTAATCCAGAGAGGAAGCAGCAGGCAGGGAGCCTTGGCGCCTTTTATGACCTAGTCTACAAAATTGTATGTGCTCACTCTGTCTTTTTTATATTTGTTATAAATGTCACTAAATTAAGCCCATACTCATAAGGAGCCCACTTTTGAAGAGACTGTTAGATGGATGCTTGAATTTGCCTATGGTGGACACAGTTCACCTCTTGGGGAAAAGGTTGTCCAGTCAAATTGGCATGCGTCTATCACATGCTACCGTTTGAAAAAAGATGACAGGAAATGATTCCAGCTTTATTTTAGTGGTAGAACAGCCACTAAAGCAAATCATTTAACCATCTCAGTGCCTCAGTTTTCCCCTCTGGTAAGGAGATGGTTGAATTAGGCGATCTTGACATGCCATCTTTGTCCAAACATAAAATTATTTAAAACAAGAAAATAAAAGAATTGTTCTATGTCTTTAAAAAAAATATTTAGTCTCATGTCTTTTTTTTAAACAAGATTCATTAGAGGAATAGCTCAAGTATCCATACGTGGGTAATAAAACATGGTGTATATTTATAATAGACCATTTCCCAGTCACAAAAAGAAGTGGAGTTTTCATACATTCTGTAATTTGGATTAACGTTGAAAATGCCATGATCGGTGAAAGACATTGGACATGCCGGACAAGGCTGCATATCCCACTGCAGGGGTTGCAAAGAACAGGAGACTGCAGGGCCAGTGAGATGGCAGGTAAAGGTGCTTGCTGCTGCTGCTGCGGCTGATGACGGAAGTTCCGCACAGGGAAGGAGGAAGCTTCGTCTTCCCTGTACCACTGCACACCTGTGGCATCACCCCACCCCAACACACGTTAAATAAACAAGTGTAAAGAAAAGTTTCTAAAGAATAGGCCAATTCAAAGAGAAAAGGGTGTAACAGATATAACACTTGGGTCTTGGGGAAGTGGAGGCTGGGAAGATACCGTCCAGTGGGGACAGGGTTTCCGTAGAAGTTTTAGAGGTAGGTGGTGACTTCAGCTACCTAACACCGTGAATATAACCAGCACCTTTGAACAGGTTACCATGGTGGCTGATCTTGTCGACTCCATTAGATCGAGAGGAGATGGGTAAAGGGGTGGATCTGAAGGCATTTCCAGGAAGTCTCTACTAAAGGGGGAAGGCCTGCCTTGTGTGGGTGGCTCCATCTCAGATGGAGAAAAGGGCGGGGAGAATGCAGTCTGCTAGCACTGCCATTCCCATTCTCTGTGTCCTGTCGCCGTAACATGAGCAGCTTCTGCCGAATCCTCCCACTACCGGGGCGCTCTGCCTCAGCACAGACCCAGGATCGACGGAGCCAAGATCTCTAGATTGAAACCTTAAAAACCATAAGTCAAAATAAGTAACTGGCCTTCAAGCTGTCCTCGGGTATTTGTCAAAGTGGCAGGAGAAGTGACCAACAGAAAAGCTTCATGTTGTGTGTGTATGTATTATCACAATATAAATAAAGGGAGGAGGAGGAGAGTACACCTGAGTTCAGAGGTGGGTCAAGGAGAGAGAGGCAGAGATCAGCAGGAGATACGGTTCCGTGGACCTGGGGCTCCGTGGGCCTGGGGCTCCGTGGACCTGGGACTCTGGGGACCTGGGACTCCGTGGGCCTGGGGCTCTGTGGGCCTGGAGTCTGAAGCCTCCTATGTGAGAGCAGCTGCACCCCTGTCTCAGGTGGGATTTCTAAGTGTCAAACTGACTGGTGGTGCTGGAAGTCCACACAGTGGTTCTTTTGGGGGGTGGGAACCCTTTTGGGTTCAAATGTTAGCCTTAGTCTCTTCATCAGTATATGCAGATGTAAACACTCACCAAGATATACGGATATTATACACTTACAGAGTACATCTTATACCCACTTACAAAGTCCTTTTAAACAGAAACAAGATACTCGCCCTTCGAACAGAACGAGGACCGCATATTTATCTTTTTAGTAAACAAAGTGGTATGTAAATGCAGACACATAAATACAACATTTTCAGTGTTGTGGGGAAACACTTTTTTTAATTTTTGAATTATTTTATTTTTAATCATGTCTTTGGTGTGTGTAGGGGGTGGTAGTGGTAATGTGAATGTGAGTACAAGTGCCTGCAGAGGCAAAAAAGGGGTGCCAGGTCCCCTGGAACTACAATTACAGGCAGATGTGAGCTGCCCGAGCTGGGTGCTGGGAACCAAGCTAAGCTCCTCTGCAAAGGCACCAAGCACTGTTAACCATGGAGCCGTCTTGCCAGCCTAGAAACTCACTTCAATTTTATGTTGTGTTAGGGGTTGTGGGGTGCATGGCCGTCCATGCCATGATGTGAGTGTGAAAGTCAGAGGACAACTGTCAGGAGTTAGTTCTCACCTTCTATCATGTGGGACTTCAGGGACTGAACTCAGGCCCTTAGAGTTGGCCGCAAGCACCTTAATGCACTGAGCCATCTTGTTGGCCTTCTTGAAATTCACTTTTTGAAGAAAACTTTTTTTTTCTTTTTTCTTTTCTTCCTTTCTCTCTTTCTTTCTTTCTTTCTTTCTTTCTTTCTCTCTCTCTCTCTCTCTCTTTCTTTCTTTCTTTCTTTCTTTCTTTCTTTCTTTCTTTCTTTCTTTCTTTCTTTCTTTCTTTCTTTCTTTCTTTCCTTTCTAGAATCTGTTGGCAAACGCAGATAAAAGCATCAATTTATATTTTCCAACTTGAGACGCTGCTCCCTAGGTTATCCTGAAGAGTTTACCACCTGTGTGGGGGGCTTGACATGTGCTAGCAGTCCAGAGACCAAGGCGTGATAGACGACTCCTACAGCAAGCCTGGCCCCAGAGACTGGCACTCTAACTTCACCACAGTGGTTTTTTTCTAGTTGGACTGTTTTTAACAATGTCCCAGCCAATATGTTGGCTAAATATGGTGACTTGTTACTACTGCCCTTTATAGTAACTAAATGAGCTTTAAAATCTGTTTTTATACAAATAATTGTAAAAATTTTATGCAGATATAATGTTATCCATAATTTGCGCACATGGGGTCATTTGAAAGACCCAGACTGCGCACCCCAGCCTTATGATTCCTAAGGGTGGGTGGAATTAAGCCGGATGGCAGTGGACAGACACATTGCTTTCACCTTCGCCCTGTTGCCGTGAGAGCCACCCAGGAAGGCACACACACAGGAGGAAAGAACGCACACGCACACTGCACTTCCTCGGCTTCAGGATGGATGACCACCAGGACATCAGAGGGGCATTTCAGTCTCAAAGTCATTTGCCAAAGAAACTATGCGGCCCAGTTTTTATGTCAGCGTGCTACAAACTGGGGTCATCTGAGAGGAGGGAGCCTCAGCTGAGAAAATGCCTCCATGAGATCAGGCTGTAGGCAAGCCTGTAGTCCAGTGGTTCTCAACCTTCCGAAGGCTGTGGCCCTTTAATACAGTTCCTCACGTGGTGACCTCGACCGTAAAATAATTTCCATTGCTACTTCATAACTGTAGTTTTGCTACTGTTAGGAATTGAAATGTAAATGCCTGATATGTGACCCCTGTGAAAGGGTCATTAGAACCCCAAAAGGGTTGCAACCCACAGGTTGAGAACCACTGCTTAATTAGTGACTGATGGGGGAGGGCCCAGCCCACTGTGGGTGGGGCCATCCCGGAGCTGTTGGTCCTGGGTTCTATAAGAAAGCAGGCTGGGCAAGCCATGAGGAGCAAGCCAGTAAACACACCCCTCCATGGCCTCTGCATCAGCTCCTGCCTCCAGGTTCCTGCCCTGTGTGAGTTCCTGCCCTGACTTCCTTCAGTGATGAACAGTGCTGTGGAAGTGTGAGCCAAACAAACCCTTTCCTCCGCAAGTTGCTTTTGATCATGGTGTTCCATCACTGCAATAGTAACCCCAACTCAGACAGAAATCAATCACTGACCTCCAGAGGCTTCACTTAATAACTTAACTTACATTTCTATCGGTGGAGTTCATACAGTACTACCATTTGAATTTCCAACATCTAAAACAGAACCTCAAGTAAGCCATACCCCTGTGTAACACAAATTGCTAAACAGTCTTATTAATTGAAAAAAAACCTGGAGCCAGATATTGGGGTGAAGGCTGAAAGACCAGAGGAATAGGACAAGCCCGCCCCAAGTTCTTACTGCTGGGAAATCCTCAGCCCAAGAGAGAGCTACTTCCTGTATACTCACGCCTATATACCGTTCTGTGCCCTGCCATCTTACTTCCTCTCTCTGCCCAGCTACATCACTTCCTCTTTCCGCCCAGCTCTATCACTTCCTGTCTGTCTGTATAGACCTCCAGACCTCTATGGTTAGTGCTTGGATTAAAGGCATGTGCCACCATGCCTGACTCTGTTCCCAGTGTGGCCTTGAACTCACAGAGCTCTGGATGAATCTCTGCCTCCAGAATGCTAGGATTAAAGGCATGTGCTGCCATTGCCTGACCTCTGTGTTTAATATAGTGGCTGGCTTTTTCCTCTGATCCCCAGGCAAGCTTTATTTGTTAGAACACAAATAAAATATCACCACATTCTTGCACTTAAAGATAGCCCCATGAAGCTTCTTGACATCTTGATAAAAGAATAACCAAGTGGCCACTTTCCGGGTTGGTATTCAGAGCCCACTGTGCCCAGCTGAGCATCATTAGAGTCTAAGATGTTTGGTAAGTGAAATGTTGCCACCTCGGGTAATCTTCATTTTAATTTCCTTAAAGAAGCACAAATGTTCTGAGACTATTTACTCCAACAGGGTATGAATTAACAGCTGTGTGCCTACTCTGCCGTTCTCCATGGGCTTCAAGAGTGGTTTGGTTAACAAGGGGCTGGTGTGCCATCCGTGAAGCCTGTAAGCCTGGGGCATGGCCGCTCGACCAGACAGAGTCCTGAAAAGCCAGGCAAAGGAGGCCAGCACATGTCACTCACATCAACCGGACTAACCTGGCTTGTATTTACACTCAATGAACTGAATCTTAGCTCCCTAGAAGTGGAATCATGCAAGTCTATGCTGTGACGTGCTTTGGGAAGGAAAATGGGTAGAGTCACCAAGGCTGGGTAAGAGAATGTGCAGCCAGATATCCCAGCTCCCAAGGGTTAGGCGACAGATGGGAGAAGGTTCCAGAATGGGGCCTGAGAGCAGAAGGGGTGTGAGGGTCTCACTAATCCAATGAATGTAGCTTGCAGGCCAACAAGGGAGTTGGGTTTATCTTAACATTTTCTATTTTGTTTTTCACCTCCCTGAGACGACAGCTAACACAAAGACCTTTGGCTAGTGCATACTTCTACTTAGTGACAGAAATGGCTGCTTTGACTTGGAAAGGTTACAGGGTTGAAAGGGTGCCTTTGGATTTATGGCTCACACCCCCAGCCAGGACTGTAGGGTAAGGAGGATGGTCCTCCTCTATGGATTCTGTACTGCCCTATCACCAAAGCTCACAGGTCCAGCTGCCCTGTACCTGAGGATAGCCAGCAACCCTGAAGTCCTCCAGAGTGCCCAGCCCACGGCTGTCACTCATACAAACAATAGGGAACTTTTCCCTAAATTCACATTCTCACTCTGTACATACTTTCAAGTAATGCTTTTTTAAAATCACCGTGAGAAAGGGAAAGTAATCAGAAATACAATGAGTGCAAATTGCTCTTGAATGTTAGCTCAGAGTTATTCCCAGCCTGGAAGAAAGAACTGAAGTGTGAATAACCTTTCACCCAGTAACGCCAAGACTGTGACTTGGCGGCACTGCCTGAAGGCTAAAGACAATCGCCAGGGTGCAGAGGCAGCCTAGAGCAGGGAGAGGGGACTTTTTGCCAGCTATGGAAAATGGGGATGATATCTAGAGTATGAAAAGAACTGCAAAGCAAAAGAACATTACAGATAAGCCATGCAATCAATAAATGGCTAATAAACTGAATGGAGTGTTCTCAACAGATGCAATACCGGGCTAGGAAGGTGGCGCCGTGGCCAAGAGCACTTGCTGGGCAAGCATGAGGGCCTGGCTTCGGTACCCACAAGTCTCCGGTACCCACATAGAAAGCCAGGTGTGGTTGCACCTTCCTGCAGCCTCGGTTCTGTGGGCAGTGGAGACAGGGATTGCAGCCTCACGCCAGGTTCGGTGAGAGGTCCTGTCTCCAGGGAACAAGGCAGAGAGTGAGTGATAGGACACCCAAAGTCCCCTTCTGGATTCTGCACACATGCACACAGACATGGGCATACACCGGGGAGCGTAGACTGGTGTGGTCACTGTGGGAGTCATGAGGAGGTTTCCCTAATTCTACAAAGAGAACTGCCTTGTGCTCCAGCCCTGTCACTCCCGGGCTCCACAGCAACAAACCACGCAGGTACTTGCACAGCTGTGCTCTTTACAACATCTAAGAACAGGAGCCCGCCTCCGAAGAAGAAGGCGTTGCTCACATTCCTGCATTAGCCTTCCCTTCCCAACATGAAGCTCCACTCTTGCCGTCTGGACCTTGACACCTCTCAGCTCCTCTGACCTGCCAGTGACTTTGAACTTCAGGACACTTACTGCAATTTGTCTCATTTCTCTTTGCTTAAATGGCCCATTGTTCAAGTCTAACTCTGAAGTTCCCCTACCCTAACCCCAGCAGCTTTCCCTGGCCCTGCTCAACCAGAACCCACGTGCCTGACCTGTCCACCTCTAAAATGGGCATCAGCATGTTCTGTTTCTCATGCCTAAATGTCTCGTGTCTGGATTGTTTAATGGAATATGTGTCTTAGCCCAGTATTGGACTTAAATAATACTAGTGAAAGTGTTCTGTTTGCTGACTGGTAATGACCTAGCGACTTTTTAATTCAAGGAGACCTTTCGGTCCTAGATCTAGTGTGGCCCTTTCCCGTACCCTTGTTACCTGCAGATCATGTTTACTCACCCCCTGTAGCAGCTCCACGCTGCTCCCTGCCTGCTCCAGGGACTTAGGCATCTGGAGCCAGGGTTATCAGTGAAGAGGGCTTTGCTTGTCCCAGCTGGAAGGACTTCATAGCCTTCTTCAGAGCAGGGCAAACCTTTACACTCTCCAGGCCTCTCAGACCAGAGACTTTACCCTGGGATCTCCTCCAACAGGTCAGCTCATGACTTCAAACCCTTTTATAGTCTCCAGATTGAATGCGTTCAGATTTTCCCCCTTCGCCTTCCAGGCTTCCCCTCAGTTTCCCCTTTCACCCGCCCCTGCTGCATTTTAGAAGCTGTTCGTGTGTGACCCTCCCTGAAGAGCACTGGCTTCAGAATTTATGCCCAGTGCTGAGGCAATTCTTGCAAAGTCAAGGGCAAGCTGGAAAGGGCAGGCGGTATGTTTCCTGACATCTTTTAGTTATCAACCCCTATCCGCAGAGACTTTTCTCCTGCTGCAGGGTAGTGGGTCGTTTGGGAGACTGTCAATGACAGAGACAAACTACTGGTGTCCTTAAGGAAAGTGAACCTTGGAGGGAAATTAAAGGCAGGCATCTTGGTGTAAAGTGTATGATGCTAATATGCTCATCAAGATCATTTAATGATTCTGCTATTTTCCTCTCAACTGTCCTCAGAAATCAGGAAAATGGCCCCATATCAATACTTTGCCACATAAATTATCTATTGATGTATAATGATTTACCACAACATTACATCTAGAAACAAACAGAAAAACACATATTGTCTCCCCAGTGTCTGTGGGCCAAGAATTGAGGTATGGTTCGTCTCAGGGACTCTCATGAGACAGGCATTTGGACTGGAGGTGTGGCTTGGGTTAATAGGGTCCTAGTGAGAGTTCCCATGAGGGAAGCTGCAAGCACTTGTGTCTTAACATCTTAGAAATGGTGTCCTGCAGTCAGGCGGTGGTGGTGCACGCCTTTAAACCCAGCACTCAGGAGGCAGAGGCAGGCAGATCTCTGAGTTTGAAACCAGCCTGGTCTACAGAGTGAGTTCCAGGGTGTCTAGGGCTACACAGAGAAACCCTGTCTTGAAAAAAAAAGATATAAAAAAAAGAAAGAAATGGCATCCTGTTATGGTTTGAACATGAAATCTACCCCACAAGACTCAGGTTTGGAAGGCTTGGTTCCTAGCTGGTAGATTAACCTGTTGGTAGAGTCATAATTTGTTGGCATTTGGGGAGGCAGTGGACACTTTGCTAAGTAGGGCCTGTTTTTAGGAAGTAAGTTACTGGGGACATAACTATGTGGAGGACATCTTGACCCCCATACCACCAAGTTCAGGATACCCTTATGAAAAGGACACATCACTGCTTCTATCATTCCATTGTGTCACAGACAAAACGGCCTTCAATCATAACAGTCCATGAAACTGGGTATGTTGCCTACAGGAGAACCACCGAGACTCAGCAGTATGGGCAAAGATGTCTTCTAAAGGAGCCAAGCCAATGCTAAAGTGCTGGATGGGCAACACTGAAGGTCAGAAAGAGGTTACATCCAGAAGTCTGGGTTGGAAAGGACCACTTCTGCAAAACAGGACTTGAAGCTGGGCGCTACACCCTGATGCTCTTTAGCCTACACTGGAGTATGGTGATATTTTATTTGTACTGAAATGTGATTTTATTTGCATGTTAATAAATAAAGTTGCCTGGAGGTCAGAGCTGATAGCAAGCCATAGCAGAAGCTGGGCGGTGGTGGTGCATGCCTTTAATCCCAGCACTTGGGAGGCAGAGCTAGGCAGATCTCTGTGTGTTCAAGGATACAGCCAGCATGGAGACACATGCCTTTAATCTCAATACCAACCGTAGAAGACCTGGAGGTCTGTACAGACAAGCAGTGATGAGGAGGTCATGTGGTTGGATTTACAACCAATGAGAAGGCAGAATAGAAAGTCAATAAAAAGGACAAACACACAGGAAGTAGGTCTCTTGCTGAGGAGGACAGCAGTGGCAGTGAAGGGTAAGGTTTTTAGCTCTTAGCTTTTGCCCTGACCTCTTGGGCTTTTAACTTTGCAATTGGCTCTGTGTTTCTTATTTAACAAGACAGTTACATCTACACTGGAGCTCAAAAAAATGGTCCCCTGAGCCGGGCGGTGGTGGCGCACGCCTTTAATCCCAGCACTCGGGAGGCAGAGCCAGGCGGATCTCTGTGAGTTCGAGGCCAGCCTGGGCTACCAAGTGAGTTCCAGGAGAGGCGCAAAGCTACACAGAGAAACCCTGTCTCGAAAAACCAAAAAAAAAAAAAAAAATGGTCCCCTGAAGTATCTTGCCTTGGCATGCTGACTACTTTGAGCTGAAGTGAAGGGGCTCCAAAGCAAGACCTCTGTCTTTCTCTGCTGGGTTTCTGCCTTCCATCTCTCCACATGTCCAATTGAACATTTATGCAGCTGTCCGATCTTCATCTAGCCTAACCATAAAAATGAGTGGCTTTCTGTGAGCCATGGGGTCTTGTTTCTTAAGACTCCACTGTCCCATAAAACTACATTTAATCAATTTGTTGTGTTTTTCTCTTGCTCATCTGCCTCTTGCTACACACTTGTTGTCGCTTGAAGACTCAGACCTGAATAGCTGTCTTATCTCAGGATTGAGCCTGGCCAGATGGTCACAGAGGTCAAATTAGTCTTGATAAATTCTCCCTCAGGCTGCTCTTTATAACCTTCCGAAGGTTTTCTGGCTCTGTGATTCAACATACTCCCCTCCCTGAGCTCCTGGGAACTCCTGCTGGCTCTGGTCAGTCCTTATCTCCATCTTGGACTCGTGGAAGGTGTAACTCCTCTCTCTGGGACAGCGGAGGCACTAACTCATCCCATTTCTGGTATCTATTCTCTGAAGTCAGTGCTTGGAAAAGTAAAAGTTGTCATAACGTAAGGTTCAAGGTGAAGCCCCACCCCTTTTTATACAAGGAGTCTCTGTACAAATATGCATTATTAGACCAGTCCTTCCCTAGGAACCACCTCAGCTTCCTTCTGGTCCCGCTGATTCTCCAATGCTGTAAATATGTAGAAAGATAAAGCAAAACACAGGTATGTGGGTGAGGCAGGCAGTGAAGTTGGAGAGTTTTCTCTCTCTCTCTCTCTCTCTCTCTCTCTCTCTCTCTCTCTCTCCCTCTCTGTGTCTCTGTGTCTGTCTCTGTCTCTGTCTCTCTCTCTCTCTCTCTCTCTCTCTCTCTCTCTCTCTCTCTCTCTCTCTCTCTCTCTCCCTCTCTGTGTCTCTGTGTCTGTCTCTCTCTCTCTCTCTCTCTCTCTCTCTCTCTCTCTCTCTCTCTCTCTCTCTCTCAATCCATTCACTAAGAAGAATCTGGCAGAAACTGGAGCAGTCACCAGCAAAGGAGAAAAAATTGACAGGACACAAAGGGTTCTTTAAAGGAAGGTGATTTGTATATCAAAGGTAGAAGAAAGGCCCTCAGGAAACTGATGAAACTCTTGGATATTTTTGGCAAAAATATTTCTCTTTATCTTCCTGTCTTTGAATGCAAAATGAAGGAAGCTGTACTGTGTATCACCTAATACCATCAAACAGCTAATGCCCCCAAAAAATGGACTCATTTTTTTTAGGCTAAGAATGAATACATCATTATGCCTCCCACATCCTCTTTATAAAGTACACAGAAATTATGTTTGTGATTTGTTTGAAGCTTTTTTTGAAGATTAAGTTGCCCTGTGATTCACTGACACTTTAGATGGGCATGGATGGCAGGGCGAGAAGGTGCCCAGACCGAAGGCAGATCCAAGGAAGGAGAAGAAAAATGTTAGGTGGTAGCAACAGCCAACAGGATGTGGATTAGAACTCATCCTGTTGTCTCAGGTGTCCACTGCCGCTTCAAAGTGAATCCATGAGGAGCATTCTGAGAGAGGCGCCAAAGGAAGCCCTTCGGCTGGTGAAGGAGGGGGCAGGGAGCAGAGGGCTATATAATAGTGAGCTCTGTGGTGCAAACTTTTAAGGGGAACAAGCTCAGGTCATCACTCCTTTATTAAAAAAGGGGATCTCTTCACACAAAGCAAGCAAAGGGGGGGCCCTGAGAGCCCCACACTTGGAGATTCTTACAAGAAGGTGTGACTAGGTGGCATCACACTTTGGAAGCAGAAGACTATAAGATAGTGGGGGTACAAGAACAAATGGCACGGCTTGGGGAAGTGGGCTTGGGAGAGACTGGCACCTGAATCTCAGGGGTCTCTGAAAGTGAGAGGCTAGGTGGAGCCTGATGACAGGATGGGGGGGGGAAGTGGGGTGGCAGATCGTTTCCCAACTGTTAGCCCAAGTCAACCCATAAATCTTTCATATACTTTACATGGTCAGAATGCCCATGTCCTCCCAACATGTGCAGTGTATGAAGAGCCAAGACTTGAGGAAGGCTGCATGCTTCCAGGGCTGGCCTCATGTGTTGGGTTAGTGCCTTGTCAAAGCCATGAGGGAAACAGCTAGGATTTTTCCCTTCTGTAGCTCTGCCATGTGAAGACATCTGCCCCTTCCCAAGGAGACAACATTTCCTTAGACACAGGACTCAGCCTTCACCAGACACTGACCTGCCTGCCTGAATCTTGGACTTCCACCCTCCAAAAACATAAATGTCTGGTCTTTATAATTTCTTCAAGATCTAATGTTTTGTTATAGCAAGAAGAGTCAAAGACATAGTTACTGCCTTGTGGGAATTCGAACATCAATTAGTTCTTTTCTGTCTTGGGGATTCAAATTCCCTGCCCATTAGCAATAGCCAGCTCCAATTTGGCAGGCCCATGTTCAGCTATCAATCATTCACAGATCTGTTGCCAGAAAACAATGTTGACCAAACCCAGGTCTATATTATAGGTACATGGTGCCAGCTCTCAATCAGATCCAAGAACAATCCCCTAACGTAATCAGACCAACATGTCATGACTTATGTTGAAGACTCTTGGCTGGATATCTACTTGCACTTCTGATATTCTGATATTTATTTGTCTCCCAAAGGAATTGGGATGGGAGCCAAGTGTCATTGTTCTGTCTGGGTCCTGGCTGCAAGTGATCCCATGGTTGTTTGGTGGTGGTGGTGGTGGTGGTGGTGGTGGTGGTGGTGGTGGTGGTAGTGGTTTTCTGGACCTTCCAGGAAAAAAAAAGTTATACCATTAACACATACCAAGGGGTCTCTTGGGTGTCTGTTCATGAGCCCTGAAGTTGCCAAGGCAGATGGAGCAGCTGTGTTTCTGGATGCTGTGTATTAAATTAAATCAGAGTCATCATGTATCAAGCAATCCATAAACTGCAAGCCTGGATACTGTTCATGCTCAGAGAAACTATGCTGATTGCACAGGACATTCAGCCTAGGAAACTGTCCTGAACTCTCTCCTATCCTGTCTTTCACTTTCCACTCATTTTAGCGTTCAACCCAGCAGATTCGTTGTGTTTGCCGTAGACTACGTGATGTGAGTACTGGACACAGGGCTGGGCTTCCCCAAGCCATGCCGCCTCTTGCCTTCTTGCTGTTGACTGCTTCCAGAACCACTTCTCAGCACTTACACCAGACTAGGTGGCTTCTCCCAGAGAACGAGCAGGAAGTGTAACAATCTGGACTGGACTCCTGTGTTGACCTCAGAGTCAAATACAGTAGATCGGCCGTGGCAGGAAGTAAACAGAACACGTCCACACTAAGTGGAGATTCTGATTTGTTCTTTTCTTTCCAGAAGACACCTTCCCACAGAAGCCTGTCTTAGCACATTTTCTGTTGCTATAACAAAACACACGAGACCAGCACTTTGTAAAGACAAATGATTGCTTAGCTCATACTTTAGGAGGCTGGCAGTCTAACGTTAGGGACAGGAAGATGTGGGTAAAAGTATTTGGTGCCAAGCCTGACGACTTGAGTTCAGGGCCTGAAACTCACATGGTAGTAGGAGAGAATGGACTCTGGAGATTGTCCATTTTCCTCTGGCGCGCGCGCGCGCGCGCACACACACACACACACACACACACACACACACACTATTTTTTTTTTTTAACAGAAAAGTCCAACATTAGGCATCCTCATCTGGCTACATGGCTGCATCACAATATGGCAGAAGAGTCTCATGGTGACTCTACTTGCCAGAGGGAGAGATTAAAGATAAACTAGAAAGCCAGCTGTATCAGGGGCCACACTTGTCTTTTGCATCAGCTTGTTCCTGGAACTAACCAGCACCTTGCCAGAACCAGTCCCTTCCAAGGGTTACTGTTCCCCGTGACCCAACCTTCCACCAGGCTCCAGCTTTTAAAAACTCTATCACTCCAACATTGCTATACTTGTGTCTAAGCTTCCAGCCCATAAACCTTTGGGCTGCATACTCAACAATAGCAGTGTCCCTCCCAATGCCACAGGGTACCGGAGACAGGCCTTTGCCTCCTGACTTCTGCAATGAAAAATAACGCAGGTATATTTTATATTTCCTAAGCTTCCAGTGAGCCAGAGTTACTGTGACTTGACACAGTCTGAGGCCCCCAGTCCTGCTGCCTGAGAACACTCCCCTGCTCCCGGGTGGAGCCAGTGCCTCCCAGTCCCCATCTGGATGGTGTCAGCAGCTCTTTCCTCTCATGAAAACCGCAGATGAACATACGTTTGGGTTTTTCCACCTCTAAAATTTGGAAGCAAAGCAAAGCACGCAGGGTGAGGGCCCCGTGAGCCTCCCTGGCTGATTATTTGGCTTCATCTAACTCTTGGTCTCAAGGGAAGCGGAGAAAAGCAGCCTTGGTAAAAATGAGATCAGACATTTTCCTTTCTATAAACACAACCTGAAAAAAATGTAAACCAGCTGAGCTGGCAGGGTCTTTGCCCGCCCCAAATGCAGGCACTTATGGTATCAACGTTTATTTAGAGACGTTTCAGCTTGGGCTTCCTCTGGATCAGTGGGGAAGAGACACAGGATAGGATCTGAATAGAACTGGGCTACCATACAGTCCAGGGGTCTCTGCAGGACACATCATGCCACAGAGCTGTGGATGTGTCCCAGATTGAAATATGGCTTCCCTGGCCCTGGACTCCTGGACAGAGCTGCACCTGGCTTGATATTTCAGAGAAGTTCTTGGACAGCAAGGCATTCTTCTCGAAACTCCCCATGCTAATAGTCTGAAGTATGCAGCTAGGATTATGCAGGCGGCCTCCCTCCACAACAAGAATTAGCTACAGTTAGTTAGCAGAACACTGCATTATTTATAACCGTATGCGGTCGAAGCTTCGGTCAGATGCTGTATTCTGTAACTGTGTGCCCAGAACAGAATCCTCACTGAGTAGAGCATTCGGTTTCTTGTGATAGACAGTTCAGGCTGTATTTGGAAGATGGAACTGAGGAGGCTGCTTGGACTCCGAGATCTATTACTTCTCTATCTGGCTCGCCCCTGGAATGTTGCTTTTCTTCACGTAAGACAGTTGGCACACCTTCAGAAAAGTGGTACCTTTCAGGCTGGCCTACGGTGCCTTCTCTGGTCCTTGCCACAGGAGTCACCAAAGGGTGTGGCCTGTCAGTGAACAACCGGAGGCAGGAAATGAGGAAGGAGGCAGCAATCCAGAGCAATGCAGTGAAAATTAGGAGCTCAGGAGAAGAAAGGCGGGCTGTCCCTATGGAGACCTGAGAGCCATCTTCCGTGGGAAGAGCTTAGGAAGGAGGCTTTGAGCTCCTCAGCAGAAAGACCTTGGAAGTGGGGAATGCAGCATATTGAGGTCACCTGAAGCCCACACTCAGATGAGTGACCGTGTGTTGGGGACACTGGAAAAGACCCCACTTTCAGAAAGCTAAGTAGCATCAGAGAGTGGCTTGGACCTGTGACATAGGGGCTGCTTCTGTGACTCAACTGGGCCTCTCAGAGATGCTGTCCTGGGCCTCCAAGGATGATCAGCCTCTGGATGTAGAGGCCTTAAGGCCTCCCCTGTGCTCCCAGGCCACTGCCACCCAGTACCTGTTCCCTGGGAGAGTCCAGCCAATAGCAAAGCTCCAAGATAGATATAGTTATGGTATGATTGAGGTTGGCTTTTTCCCTGCTGAATGTAAGTTTTACCTTGAAAAGAACCCAGATAATATCACTTAGTTTTTTGGGGAAAAAAATAGTGGGGAAAAGATCTAGATAAGGATATAAATAAGGCAAATACATATATCTGCAATTTACTTTAAGACATATTAAAAACAAGCCGGGCGGTGGTGGCGCACGCCTTTAATCCCAGCACTTGGGAGGCAGAGGCAGGCGGATCTCTGTGAGGTCGAGGCCAGCCTGGGCTACAGAGTGAGTTCCAGGACAGGCACCAAAAAAACTACACAGAGAAACCCTGTCTCAAAAAAACCAATATATATATATAAAACAAAGGATGAAGTTCACTTCAGCGGCACAGGTGTGAACACAGGATGGCTTGCCAATTTGCAAATCGTTCCATATTTTAAACAAAGGCAAAAATACAATAGATTGGTAGTGGCTAAAACAGAAGTATACAATAAACCATGCCTAGCAAAATGCGCAGTTTTCAGCTTTTTTTGTATGTTGGAAATTCTTGTAATAAAATATCTAGGAGGAAATCTGCGTCCTTGACTGTCAAGGAGGGTAAACGCTTCCGTTTGCTCAGACCTGGAGCATGCAGAGTGTAAGAATGTAGGTCTACTGGCTTCTAACTGTTTGCTGGGGACTCTGTTATCTCCGTTGTTCTCACACTTCCTAGGAAGCAAGTTCCAGCACCTTCACATTGTGGAGGGTAAACTCCGAGGCTCAGAGTGCGTAAGCCATTTCTCCGAGTCAGGTGCCTGACAAATGAAAGAATCAGGATTGGAACCACATTGACCAACTCTAGGACCCAAGGCATGACCCTCGCACCACACTCGGGAAGCAGATGTGTTGGCTGTGGCCTGGCCGTGGCTCTTGTAGATTGGGGGAAAGTAGAGAGGCTGCAAAATGGGGTTGCAGGTGGGCCCTTAAGATTGGCGCTTTAATCGCTCTTAACTTTTAATGGCTATCCAGACTACCGCCTGAGAATTTTATTCTGTTTTCACCTCACTTTTCTTTCTTGTTTCCAACAAATTTATGTATGTAACATTTTGACGTGAAGGAAAAGGTAGGTAGTATTTCTTAAAGAGTGATTTTTCCCCACTCAAAGACAAATTGCTCTTCATGTAACACACACATAAAAGCTATAAAATTGTCCTTGCTTTTACAGTGATAAATGTAAAATATTAAAATTCTTCAGTGAAACAAGGTCTGCAAGGACTTTTTAATGGTTTGGTTTTTTTTTTTTAACAATAAGAAAGATATAATTTATACAAAGAACCAAATGAACATGCCCTGTGTAGAAAGGGAGTATTTTTACAAACCCAGCAATTTTCTTCATCCGCTCTCCTGATATTGATCAAAACACACCATGGGCCATTAAATGTGATACACTTGTGCAATGCACCCATGAGTCTATGAACCATAAGGGCGTGGGGGAGGGCGAAAGAAAGAATGGTAGAATTATTCTATAGTAGGATGTAGTGATCCGAATGAGGGCGGCTGGATTAGGACTGTATTCTTACTGGACAGTGATGGCGCACGCCTTTATCCCAGCACTCAGGAGGCAGAAGTAGGTGGAACTCTGAGTTCAAAGCCAGCCTGGTCTATCAAGCGGGTTCCAAGGCATCCAGGGCTACAGAGAGAAACCCTGTCTCAAAACAACACAACAACAAAAAAAGGCCACATTCTCATTGGTAGGAGCAGCGTTGGGAATGGCGGAGCAGGCTCATGATTTCGCGGACCGCTCTCTTCTGAGGCTGGAACACATCCTCTGTTGGCTGTCAGCCCATCACACTGGAGTCTCATCTGCATCGTTGAGAAGCCCTGTTCACAGAGGACTTCGTGGCTCGTTTACTAAGTGGTTCACAGCTGTTCACTTGCATCACAGACCCACTCTTCCCAGCCACCTTCAAACCAAAGAGGTCCTTGCCTCCAGACTCCAGTTGTAGGCTATGGAGGGTGTTCTCCAGAACCTCCTCAGTTGCTCCTGCCTTACAAAAGAAGTACAAGGCATCCTCCAATGGATTTTGTTTCTTCTTGTCCCTTTGGGGTCATTTCCAGTGATAGGGTGAACTTGGAAATATGAGCAGCAAGCTCCAATCAGCTCCTTGGCATGGTTTCCAGCTCCCCCATAGTTTCTGAAAAGGAAAAATTATTATAAGTAAAATACCTCTATTATTTCACTTCCAAATACCTCCTGCCTAAAGTTTGCACCCTTTTGCCAAGCCCCTGGAGAGCCAATGGTCAACATGGGTATCATACTTCAAAAAGGACAGGGAACCCAAGTCAGGCTTGGACCCCACAGCCACCTGGTTATACAGCACGCCTTTGTGGCAACAGAAAACTACCTGCCCCCAAATTCAGTTTGTTGAGGGGTTTCTATTTCTTATTTCCCTCTTTCTACCTTTCAAAAGGAAAGGAGGAGACTGCTCTCAAATTTAGAAAACAAGAATTAAATCCAATTCCACCTCAATATCTATCTGCCCTGTAATAAAGGGCAGAAAGAATTT
This sequence comes from Peromyscus californicus insignis, assembly GCF_007827085.1. Lineage (NCBI taxonomy): Eukaryota > Metazoa > Chordata > Mammalia > Rodentia > Cricetidae > Peromyscus > Peromyscus californicus. The sequence continues at coordinate 59,793,673 of NW_026294480.1, read as the reverse complement.
AAAAGGAATTCCAAGTTCCCAGCACAAAGAAATGATAAACGTTTAAGGAGATGAAAGTCATAACTACCCTGATTTGATTGCTATTTGTTATATATGTTTTGGTTTGCATATGACTTGTACCCCCATAAAAGCCTCCTGTGTTGAAGGCTTGGTCCCCAGCTGATGATGCAATTGAGTGCAAACTGGACCATGAGGGACTTAGAAACACAGACTTGGGAACATCCGATCTAACCCCCTTCTCTTTAGAAAAATATAGTTTACCACTTCAAACATTTTTAAATACACCATTAAGTTCGCCGGATTTAAGCGCACTTGCGGTATTGAGCTATAAGGAACCTATTGGGCATCTCAGACTGACTCCATGCCTGTGTTGACTGGCTTTTTGTCAACTTGACACAAGCTAAAGTCATCTCAGAGGAGGAAACCTCGATTGAGAAGATGCCTCCATAAGATCCAGCTGTAGGCAGTCCTGTAGGACATTTTCTTAATTAGTGATAGATGGCGGAGGGCCCAACCCATTGTGGGTGGCACCATCCCTGGGCCGGTGATCCCAGTTCTATAAGAAAGCAGGCTGAAGCCAGGCAGTGGTGGCACACGCCTTTAATCCCAGCACTCAGGAGGCAGAGGTGGGTGAATCTCTGTGAGTTCAAGGCCAGCCTGGTCTACAGAGAGATTTACAGGACAGGCTCCAAAGCTACACAGCAAAACCCTATCTTGAAAAACAAACAAACAAACAAACAAAATGGAAAAAAGAAAGAAAGAAAGCAGGCTGAGCAAGCCACAAGGATCAAGCTGGTAAGCAGCACCCTTCCATCAGCTCCTGCCTCCAGGTTCCTGCCCTGTTTGAGTTCCTGCCTGTTCTGACTTCCTTCAATGATGGACTACAATGTGGAAGTGTAAACCCAACTTACTTACTTCCCCAACTTACTTTTTTTGGTCAAGGTGTTTCAATGCTTCAATAGAAACCCCAATTCAGACAATTCCCATTAAATAATATAACCTCCCTTTATAACAATGATGAAATGTAAGCAGACTCAATGTCATAACTAGGACAAAGTCTTACAGTCTTGGAATGAAGGGTTCTATCCCTTACAAAGTCTGGTTCCTTAAAATGAGAGTTTAGAGAAATCATAAAACGTTTGTCTTGCTGGGTCACCTCATTCAAAATGACTGTCTACAGTGCCATCCATTTATCTGTGAATACAATAGTCTCATTTTTCTCAACAGCTGAGTAACATTCCATTATGTAAATGTGCCATATTCTCATTATCCATTCATCAGTTGATGGACATCTAAGCTGTTTCCAACTTTTGGGTGTTGTGAATAGAGCAGCAACGGGCACAGATGAACAAGTATTTCTGTAGTAAGCTGTGAAATATTTAGTGTGTGTGTCCAGCCATCTTTTAAAATGAAATAAAATTGATCAGAACACCTCAGAGTACAGTACACAGGATAGGAGTTAACAGGTGTTTTTCAAGACACACTTTCAGCTCTAGAGTATGCCACATCAATGAAAAATATGTGTTTTACTGTGGGTTTAATTTTTCAAATTAAAAAAGGTAAAAGCCCCTATTATTAATGCAGAGCAGGGAACAAAATGCCTTATCAGTGGGTCAGGAGTTGCTAGAGAAGTCACAAGTGGAGCTGGTGGTAGCCACTTCCAAGCTGGACATTTCAGGCCATCTTCCTTCTTGGCCTCTATGGACTATGAATCTAGGTCTATGGCACAGCAGACTGGCTCATGTGGTCACCAAGTTCATTGACTAGGCTGAAAGTACAGCCAACACCTTTGCACATCTGGGGGGCTGAGAGAACAATGCATCTGGGTTTTGTTGTTAGTCTTCCCATCTTGTCAAGGGACTGTCATGAAAATGAGTGTTAGTCTCCAGAAAGAAAACTTGGAGATAGAAAATTAATGATGTGTGTGACTCCTATACACAGAAAGCACCCAGATACTCATATCTGTGTGCAAGTATTTCATTCCATCATTCCTTAAATCAGGGGCTTAGGTGTCCCTAGGACAAGGCTACACACCTAACACTGATCAGATTCCCATAGAGAGTGTAATTACTAGGGCACTGCCAAGACATTCTGCTGTAGGTGGAAGTTTTCTTGTGTCCCACCCAGTCCCATGGCCCCACAGCTGCTTATAAAATAAAAACTTAGAGACTTATATTAATTACAAACTGTATGGCCTATGGCTTCAGCTTCTGGCTATCTAACTCTTTCATTTTAAATTAACTCATTTCTACTAATCTATATGTTGCCACATGGCCGTGGCGTTACCAGTCTACTGACATCTTGCTGCTCCTTGGGCAGTGAGCTTGTGTCTCCCCTGACTCCATCCTTCTTCTCTCTGTATCTCTGCTTGGATTACCCACCTGGCTATAAGCTTTCTTGCCACAGGCCAAAACAGCTTTATTTATTATCCAGTGGGAGCCACACATATTCACAACATAAAGAAAGACATCCCACAGCAGTACACTGTGAATATATATTACTCTCACTGGTTAATAAAGAACTGACTGGCCAGCCACCAGGCAGGAAGTATAGGTGGTACAACTAAACTGAGAATTCTGGGAGGAAGAAGGGCAGAGTCAGTGAAGTCACCAGCAGATGCAGGGAGAAGCAAGATGGGCATGCTGAACTGAGAAAAGTCACGTGGCAAAGCATAGATAAGAAATATGAGTTAATTTAAATTGGCTAGTAACAAGCCTGAGCTATTGGCCGAGCATTTGTAATTGATATAAGCCTCTGTGTGGTTACTTGGGACTGGTGTCTGGGAAAGAAATGTTCACTTACAACATTCTAGAGTTTTGAATAAAGAAGTAAGACTGAGGATTACAGTTCTTCAGGCAGTACTGAACTGAGGATCCAAGGCTGTAATAATGATATAGGTGGTGTATTCAAAACTAAGGCCTATGTGCTGTGCTGGATCCTTCCCATAACATAGCATGTGCATGATGGATCTCCTTTTGTACATCCAATACTCCTTCCTGATTTTGACATTAGTATCCTCCATCTGCCGCTTCCTATGGACAATCCTTCCGGCCTCACTATCCATTCTATGTGGTTCTCTTGGGACCACCAGTTTACACCATCTTGCCCTGTTCCCTAGGCTTCAACAGTGGTTTGTGGAGAAAGCAAGAGACCCAGGGTCTTTCCGGTGGCTGATAACTCATCAAGCTGTAGGCAAGGGCTCATTCTTTTCTATGGGAAACTAAACTTCGATGCTCTGAGTAGGAGCTGACTTTGGCTCTATTTTCTCCCAGCCACCCAGAGAAGGCCCACTGGTCAAGTGAGAGAGAGCAAGAAGTCTGGACAGGAGAGATGACGTGTGAGGTAGAAGGGCTTGCTGTGCATTTTGATGACCTGAGTTCAAGCTCCAGGACCCACATAAAGGTGGAGGAAAGGACCAACTCCACAAAAAGTCCTGTGACCTCCACATGGGACCCACGGAGTGCGCACACACACACACGCGCGCACACACACGTAAATACATCAGAAAGAAATCTGATGTCCAGCATGCTATGCAGTAATTCTGCTATATGATCACACAAGGTCTCACTATGTGGTCCTGACTGACTTGAAATCTGCTTTGTAAACCAGGCTGGTCTTGAACTCCAGAGATCCACCTGCTTCTGCCTCTCAAGTGCTGGGATTAAAGTCATGCACCACAACACCCAGTTTAGACATTTTATTATTACATAAAATACCTTTATCCAGTGAACTTCTCTAAACCTCACAAATGCTCTGGGTTATATTATTGCTGCTGCTGTTGCTGTTGTTATAATACAGGTATGAGTCAAATGTTAAAGATAATTTCTAATCCAAGCATCTTTTCTTTCTTTTTTTTTGTTTTTTTTTTTTTTTGTTTTGTTTTTGTTTTTTCGAGACAGGGTTTCTCTGTGTAGCTTTGCGCCTCTCCTGGAACTCACTTGGTAGCCCAGGCTGGCCTCGAACTCACAGAGATCCGCCTGGCTCTGCCTCCCGAGTGCTGGGATTAAAGGCGTGTGCCACCACCGCCCGGCTTCTTTCTTTTTTTAAAGTATGGTTGACATATGTTTTTGTATTTTTGTTATTGTGTGCATAAATGTATTTGTACATACATATATATTCTTTTTTTCTTTTTTTTAATTAAGGAATTTTTTATTCATTTTACATACTGATCACAGATCCCCCTCTCCTCCCTCATCCCACCCCTCCTGCCTTCCCCCTCCCAGCCCACCCCCCATTCCCTCCTCCAACAAGGCAAGGTCTCCCATGGGGAGTCCACAGAGCCTGGTACATTCAGTAGAGGTATTCTGTATCAAGGTGTCCCACCATAGGTAGTGGGCTCCAAAAAGCCAGCTCATGCACTAAGGATGGATCCTGATCTTTCTGTCAGGGGACCCCTTAAGCAGATCAAGCTACACAACTGTCTTGATTATGCAGAGAGCCTAGTCCAGTCCCATGGAGGCTCCACAGCTGTTGGTCTAAAGTTCATGAGTTCCCACTAGCTTGGTTTGGTTGTCTCTGTAGGTTTCCCCCCATCATGATCTTGATGCCTCTTGCTCATAGAATCCCTCTTCTCTCTCTTTGACTGGACTCCTGGGGCTCAGCCTGGTGCTTGGCTGTGGATCTCTGTATCTGCTTCCATCAGTTACTGGATGAAGGCTCTATGATGACAGTTAGGGTATTCACCAATCTGATTACTGGGGTAGGCCAGTTCAGGCACCCTCTCCATTATTGCTGGTAGTCTAAGCTGGGGTCATCCTTATGGATTCCTGGAAACCTCCCCAGCATCTGGCCTCTCCCCATCCCCATGACATCTCCCACCATTATGGTATCTCCCTCACTGCACCCCTGCTCCATATCTGCTCCAACTCAACCATCCCATTCCCTCATGTTCTCATCCCCCATTCCTCAACCTCCATGGCCCTCCCTCATCCCCAGTTTACTCATAGAGAACTCCTCTATTTCCCTATCCTTAGTCATTAGGGAAATGTAAATCAAAACAACTCTGAGATACCATCTTACACCTGTCAGAATGGCTAAGATCAAAAACACTGTTGACAGCTTATGTTGGAGGATTTGGAGCAAGGGGAACACTCCTCCACTGTTGGTGGGAGTGAAAACTTGTACAGCCACTTTGGAAATCAGTAGGGCAGTTTCTCAGAAAATTGGGAATCAAATCTACCTCAAGACGCAGCTATACCACTCTTGGGTATATACACGAGGAATGCTCAATCATACCACAGAGGTACTTGCTCAACTATGTTCATAGCAGCATTATTCATAATAGCCAGAACCTGGAAACAGCCTAGATGTCCCTCAACCAAAGAATGGATAAAGAAAATGTGGCACATATACACAATGGAATACTACTCAGCAGTAAAAAACAATGACATCATGAAATGTGCAGGCAAATGGATGGGACTAGAAAATATCATCCTGAATGAGGTAATCCAGGCTCAGAAGGACAAACATGGTATGTACCTACTCATAAGTGGATGCTAGATGTAAAGCAAAAGATAAACAGACTACATACAACCCACAGCTCCAGAGAAGCTAGCTAACAAGGAGGACCCTAAGAGGGATGCATATTTTTCTTCAAAAAGGAAAAAAATAAAAGACCTTCTACCCTCAGTCTCCTCTACCAAGCTCCGACCCCTATCATCATAGATTGTTCAACAAACTTGGATTTGAATGCCAGTGTTTGTTAACTACTAACTCAATGATTGTATAGAAGGTGCCCAAATCTTCTCAGCTTCAGAAAGATTACCTTGGTGGGTTGTTGGAAACGTACCAGAACAACATAAACTTGGTAGTGAAGATCCCCAGTATTGGGTGAACTAAAGATCTGGCAGCTTAACTCCCAACTCTGAAGCTGCCTGGGACATGCACTCTGTGCTGGTGGGTGGCTAAGACCTCCTACAGTATCCACCAACTCAGTCTTCAAAGAGGAAAGAAAGCTGAGGAGCAGATCTGTCCTAAAAGCGTTGGTCTGAGCATGCCCCAGGATTACCTACCACACCTATCACATAAAGGTCTGGTCATATGATCTCACCTATTTCAAGGGAAGTATAGTTCAAGCCTGAATGCCCATGTCCCCTCTATACCTCTTGGAGGAAAAGAGAACACAGTATTTGGTATAGAGCTAGTGTATATGGGGTTAAAATGCATGCAAAGTTTTAGACTAGTCCCTGAAACAAAGTAGAACTCACATCTGTGGTTACAGTATTATTCTCTCATCTGATAGGAATTGGGAAAGGAAGCTTTTTCTCAAAACAGGCCACAAAATGACCCTTTCTAGGACACAATATACTGACCTCATGATCACAACCTGGCCAGCTTCCGGTGGCAGCTCTGAGCACATTCCTCTGTCCGGTCCCATTTCCCTAAAAGTCTCTATTCCTCTGCCCCCAGGAACTTCTAGAATCTTCTCTAGAGTGACAGTCCTGATAAAGAAGCCCTGGAGAAAAGCCATATACATCTCTGAAATGCTTCCTTTACTCATGGGATGAGCTAAGAATAGAAGACAGAAGACAAGGGCTAGGCTGGGGCTGTAGCTCAGCCATAGTGTGCTTGTCTAGCGTGCATAATGCTCTGCCTACACCACCACATATATGCCAGGTGTGGTGGGTACTTCAAATCCTGGTATACTCGGGAGGTAGAGGCAGGAGAATCAGCTACATAGTGAGTTCAAGGTCAGTCTAGGCTACATAGTGACCCCATCTCGAAGAAGATGATAATGATGATGGATGGATGGGTACCACATTTCCTAGTGTAGTTTTGGCCACACTGTGGATTCCTGCAGACTTGGCATTGATCCCTCTTATCCTGCTGGCAGACTGATGGGAGGGGACATGGTAGGTAGCTGAGATTGATGGATTAGAAGCCATCCATCGCCTAATGCAGACTTGCGTCCCATTAGCCACAGAAATTTGCAACAAGAAACAGATGAGGTCTTTAATTATAAAGTCCTAGCAATTTAGTCTCCCAAGAAGGCAGAGCGCCTAATAAATAGTCGGGCAGAGGGCATACATGAGGGGTGGGCTGTGTCATGTAGCTGGTGGAGTGAGCTTGAGGGACCACCCACAAGGCAGATATGTCAGAGCAACCAGAACAGGGCTTGCTCACGACCTCAGCAGATGGGTTGCCAAGGAAACGGAATTCCCTGCTGTCCCTTCCCTGCCCCTTACCCCACCCGCCCTCTGGACTGACCAGATGTGTTCAAGGAATTGAGCCCTGGCCAAGGATAGCCCACCTGATCTTGGCTGGGCTGTGACTTCTAAGCATCTCCATGAATAATTAATTCACAGGTTCACCTATTAGGTCTTACATAGGACAAGATTTCTTCCCTCTTGGTGGTAAGCCTCCAGCTGTGGCCAAAAAATTGCCCAGAAAAGAAGAAGTAGGAATAATTATATCCCTGTATGGAATATGAGGAAAAGTGAGGGGAATCCAGAAGCATTTCTTACAAAGGTGTAATTAGGGAAAGGGGTGTTCAATGTAAGTGTGAGAGGACTCCTAAGGCTGGGCCCACAACTTCAAAGTAAAGTGGAGGTCATCTCAGGGATCTTAGGCTGGGATTCGCTCACTGGAAGATCCAGAAAGTTGAAGCTTGCTTTTAATAAATTCTTTCTCATCTAAACTAACCTAGATATTTTCCTTCCTCATTTCACTTGTCCAGCCAACTTAGAGGGAACTCAATTAACTGCCCTTTTCTCTAACAAATTCAAATCTCAAGTCCAAGGAGTCTGGCTCCCAGAGGTGTCCAAGCTGTCTGGCCCACCCCAAGGCCACCCTCCCAATGACGAGGGAATCTGTGCCACATTGGAAGGAAGACAATCAAGCCAGTGCCACGTGACCTACAAGCTAAAAGCCAGACAAACACAGCCAGAGATTTCCAAGGAACGAACCCAAAGAGGAGAAACCTACACCAGGATGTTTAAAACCCTGCTGCTGTATCCAAGGAAACTGGAGGAAACATAACCTGCCAGCCTCCCTTCATTCAGGCTGTGGAGACAAGCTAGAGTGAAGCTGAGCTAGGCAGTGTCAGTGATGTCTCTGCAGTCTGTTGAGACACTCGCAAGCACTGGCATATTTTGACTTTGGCCTGAAACCCCAGAGTCTTTCCATCGAGGAGACGTCCTGGGAAACAGACCAGTAGCAGAAAGTGGTTTGTATCAGTGAGCTCATGACATTTGAATCGAAAGCCGGACTTGGCTAGTTAGCATCTGAAGACAGCTGAAGAAGTTCTAAAAAGCCACTCCCAGTTTTCCTGACCTTGAACTCTCCTTGAATTCCCAAGCGCAGTTTTGAAATGGTGCTACATCAGAGGCCAGAGAGGGTAGATCAAAGCAACTCAGTGGACTGGGATCTTTTCAGGAGTGACTTGAAAAATCAAAGCAACAGGAAAGATTTTAGGTTTAAGGCAATGGGAAGGGAGCTTCACGGGGGCCTGGTAGAGTGCTTGCCTAGAGTGCACACAGCCCTGAGCTCTACCCCCAGCGCCCACCTGATGATGCGCACCCATAATCCCAGTGTGAGGCCATCCTCCGCTGGAGAGAACAATGCCAGCCTGCCTAAGGTATGTGAGAAAGTGTCTCAAACAAAGATCTGTTTTCTGGGTCAGGGGTGGGGGTCCAGCACACAAGCTAGCTTCAATCTCCATGTTGATTAGATCTTATTAGTAGGAACCCATTTAAGAACAGTGTTTTCCATAGTGTCAGCACCACAGATCCTCATATTTTTAAGGATCACCTTAGATGACAGTTCTTTCTCAAAGCCTCCTGTCTGCCATCAGCTCTTAAGACTACATCTCCTGGTGTACTCAGCCACACGACTACTCCCTGTGTAGTTGTAGCCTCACAATGCTTTTATGAATGACTTTTTATATTACATGTATTTTATGTAAATATACATTTTATAGTGTATATTGTGCAAGACTAGAGGTTCATCTTGAAAGACCTTCCCAGCCTAGACTTGCAACTCAAAAGTATTCTAGAAACATCTGCTAAATGAATGAAATGAATGACGCCTAAGAGTCCAGCTCTTGTGCCGGGCGGTGGTGGCGCACGCCTTTAATCCCAGCACTCGGGAGGCAGAGCCAGGCGGATCTCTGTGAGTTTGAGGCCAGCCTGGGCTACAGAGCGAGATCCAGGACAGGCACCAAAACTACACAGAGAAACCCTGTCTCGAAAAACCAAAAACAAACAAACAAAAAAGTCCGGCTCTTGCATAGGAATCTAATGGTTCCACAGGAGACAATGAAACCAGGCTCTTGGTTTTTATGTGCAAGATCTATTTTTTCTTTTCTCTCATTCTAAAACAAGGGTCTACACTGCATGGGTCAGTTCCTAATACTTATAGATTCACACTTTTTGGTACAGTGTATTTGGTTTCCAGTCGGGAACTCAACAAACAAACACTTGCTTCATGGTCTTTAGTGAAGGCCCTGAGGCCTTCTACCTCCCGACCAGCTCTTGCCTCTGACAGAGCCCAGCATTCCCACCTCTCCCTTCCTCCCCTCTCTTCTCGTCTCTCTTTTCCTCTCCTCTTTTCTCTTCTTCTCCCCTTCCCATTTTCTCTTCACACCACTTCAGCACATAGGGAGTAAAGAAGGTGTCTCCTAGAGCCACAGCAGAAAGAACTGTATAATCACATTAACAAGGGCAGTGCTTATATCCTAAGATCTCAGGCAGGAGATCAAGCCAGTTCAGACATTTGGCATGGCAGGGCTGTTTAAGAGACTCCCAAAGCATACAGCCTAGTGCTGTTACCCTTGGTTACCCAGTCCCCATTGCTGAAAAATGCACTTCAGAAACAGAGCCCAGAAAGCCCTGAGCTGAAACTAACTTGAATGCCCCCTGCCTCAGGACCAGCTTTCATGGCAACAGAAGGCAAATGAGGGAGGCCACCAACAGTCCTACCCAGCTATGACACTTGTGAACCACAGTAATGACCAGCACTGCATGATAACTAAGGGTACAGTAGTGGCATGCACACCTTGGCAGTAACCAACAGCTCTCTAGTTGGACTTAAGACCCACTCAACCAGAGGGAAATTATGCCTGGTACTGGGAACCTAGCCAACTACCCAGAGGTAGTGAAGTCAGAGCTGGTGAAGTCATGGTCATTGGAGGAGACTCTACAACAATCACTAATATACTAAACCAGCATAATTCCTTACAACAATCTGTAAACATTCATCTTTGTACCCACAGATAAGTATAGTCCTCACCCCTCATCAAGGAAGCATCTTTTTGCAACAGGCAGAGACCACTACAGAGAACCATAACCCATCAAAATGCAGTTTTGGGGGTCCAGTTCCAATGGCTACAGCTATAAACCAGTCCCACGCCTAAGGCTTGGGGAACATTGGAGAAGAGGTGGCAGAAAGACTGTAAGAGACGGAGGAAGGATCGGGGAGTTTGTTGTGGAA